>NW_028301714.1:54720000-55345000 GCF_037042655.1 Diuraphis noxia | reverse complement strand
CGGTTTTTGGACGGTTTTTCAGAGGGGAAAAAAACGTTTGCCCTTTTCTCCACCTTTCTTTACATTTTGCGGTTTACTTTATTGTCCCGCTCAGGCTGTGTTAACTCAATGCGGTGTACGGCAATATAACAAAGGTCGTTGCACGTAAGCTTTGTTTAAAATAATATCATGATGCTATTATTATATTATGTACGTTCGAGTATAATTATTATACAGCACAGCATGGTGTAGGTACATCATAATATATTATACACTGTTATTTCCGGGGAATGACCAATTATTATTTTATTTTGCGCTTGTGTAGGGCAGCGCAGAGACTTATTCTCGGCGCCCGGAAACGACGCCGGGAAAACGAATATATGAGTGAAGGAGAGGAGTGGGCGAGAAAAAATAAATAAATAGCAATAATTTGAATTTGTTTCGTTTACCGGCCAACCCTTCCGATGCCACCCGCGTTTAGCCGAGCAAAACATGCAAAACGCTATCTCCGCCGTCGTATATTATATGCATTCGAACTTAATCGGCCGTAATCATGGTATTATTCCGCAGCCTTTGAGCACACCAATCATACACCTCACATACACACAGACACAGACGATAGTTAACTAATACGCTGCGAGGTGATCTATTTAACAGGTTGCACTACATTTCCAAGTCGACAATTTGTATTTTCGAAGAAACCGTGAACTGAACAGTATTATGGGATGACGAAAAACTGCAGGAAAAACGATTTCAAACTATAAAAAAAACTTAACTAGCAGTGTATCGAGTAACAAAAACACTGTTATTTATATAACTGAACTTTGTCATCGATATATCGATACAAAACCATGTAAATAGATTGTTTTGTAATTTTTTTAACACAGGTTCAGGATTTTTATTTACGCACATTCATAAAATTATGATTATGTGGAATAGTGACAGGATTCAAAATCAATTCAGTGACCTGAATAAGAAAATATATAGACAGAAAGGGAATTATTTTAAGACCTAACATCGATAGTGATATTTTTATAAGCATTTGTATCTAAATAATATAAGCGTATCTTACAGTTATAAAATATATTATTATAGTATACTGTGTTATTGCTTCCGTTTTATTTCTGATGACATTTGGAGGGACGCTTTTACTGTCGGGTTTGTTGTGAACTTTGATTTTACAACTGTTTTTGCCTATTAAACTTTAGCGACGCTCATAATCATGGTAGGCGTGGGGATGAGTTTTCCCCCACGGCTTATTTTGAACTTTGGTTTTCTTTTCGATTCTTGTTACACCTATGGTTGGGGAAGAGAGACATGATGCTAAATAAAGGGACTATCCGGAATAAACGCTAAATTTTTTTTTTCAAATTTCATTCAAGCTCTGAATGCTAATAATTAATAATTGATAAATAAAAAAGGTATCCAATATTCGATGTTTATAGTTTTATACAATTAGTATTTTACATTTTTAGACAGTATCTCGCTCCCGGTAATGAAATTAAAAACGCATGATATATAGGTAATAGGTTGTTTTAAAAAACCATTTATCGTATTTATTTGCAATTATATTATAATGACATACTGAGTGTTTTAAAATTTTTTTCATACTTGATAAAAAAAAAAAAAAAAAAAAAAAAAAAAAAAAACACTACAAAACATGACTTGGTAAATCAGTGTAGCCAGTTAAGTGGATCACTCTATACATGTGTGTACATAATATATGTATATATTATTTAATATGCAAATTATGTTGATTATAATCCTATTCATTAATATTATATGTATTTGGAATTTTTGTTTTTCCTCTTTATTTATGTGCATCGCCATTTTGTAACATCGTGTATACTCTACATAACAATAAATATTATATATACCTACACAATTTTTACTGCTGACAGACATTCAATTTTGAATAACAAATATTGTACCATGTAAATATACGCATACATAAAATAATATAATAAGGATTTAAGGGGAGTAGAAAAAACCAAATCAAAATACAAAAATACAATGTATAAATATATAATATAATAAAAACCAACATTGAAACACCAAAAACAATAATATCGTAATATTATGTATATGTATATAGATTCACTACTTCAAAAAAGTATAACAATATTGCACACACTTTAACTCCTTTAAACGGTCCGTTACTGTTCAACAGTTATACCACTCGTTTCTGCGCGCATGTGACGCGTAGGTACATAAAGGAATATTCGAAATTTGATGCTCATCTCGAAAAATGATTTAGTTAAAATAATACAGTATATTTTCATGATCCCGTATATTTTTTTAGTATTCACAATGAGTTAACACATAATAATATTACATGTCCGTTGATACCTACGCATAATATGAATGGTGTATAAAATAGTATAAATTACTAAAAATCGAAAAAGAATTCGTCAAGAAATAATTAGGTGCTATTTTATAAACTATTTGGCATTTAGTGGTTATAATATAATATTTCAATTTGTTTTATGATTATCTATTAAACATTAATGGGTTTGATGACACTCACGTGTTGTGCGAGGTATCAGTTATTATTAAAATTGGAGGGTAATATACAGGATTTTCCAAATTTAATGTAATAGAAATGGCGAGAATCAAATGTTTGTTCTTATGTTATCTTCACAATTTTTTTGAAACAAAATTTGGAGTGACCTGTATATTATGGATATTATACTACAGCTCCGAATTTCGAATTTCCTTTGACCACGAAAACGTCATAACGGTGTAATAATATACATAATATTATAATATTATAGGTATTTACCCATAATATTAGGTGTAATTATAATATTATAAGCAGGGTTACCACGCTCGTGGGACCATGTGAAATAATAATAATATTTGTAGGTAATATAACACGTTTAAGGGTAAGTTTACTCAAAATGCAAACGAACGCCGGACCAACCGGTACTCTCCTATTAACATAAACTCGACGAAAAAATATTGTATTATCTATTGTACTTCTATTACAACGACCGCGGTAACCGTAGCCACACGTCATATTATGATGGGGATTTTGAGACATTTTCGAAATAATATGATGATTGCATATTAAAACTTAAACTGGTTGCACATTTTTGGTACAGGAATAAATTGTAATTTGTATTGAATTTTAAAATTAATCTATACCTATAAAATAATTCATCGTTTTTTTGGAAATTTACAAAAGTCATATATCTTGTACTAATATCATTGTTCATACGTCTTAATAAATAATAATTCTATTATTAGGTACTCAAAGAAAATCATACATCATATTATTATGTATAACTAAATAATGTCAACGGTAAATGGTTATAGTCAGTCGTTGTGTAATAATAAATATTATTAAAATTACAGTCGTTCGATGGTATATCTGTTATACTCGTATATATTTCACCTTTTATGGTAAATATGTGAATTATATGTTTTTCATGAAGTACTAAAGAATAATTGTTGCTTATTATTCATTATAAAAAAAAAAAAAAAAATGGTACAATAAAGTAGGAGGATGTACCTTTTAAACAATTTTTACCTAAGTCATTTATTTTTCGGGAAGATTCAAAATTCTATGGAAACAGTATTGGTATTAAATTAATATTATTCCATAATTCCAAATATTGATTCTTCTATATTTTTAAGAACATGTGTTACTAAAGTTACTAATGTGCTATGTTTATTGTTTATAGATTCTATATTATTTTATTATATTAAAAAAAAAAAACATGTTTTAACGATAAAATAACAGTAATAATTCCTCTATAATAGTGTTGTTATTTTTGGAATATTACAAAATTCCTATTTTCCATCTATTTGATGATAGCTATAGTATTTATGATAAATAATAAATTTAATAAACTGTCAAAAATATTCTACCAGATTAGATGAAACTATATGTTATACATATACTGCGGACGTTATCAGTTACGTATAGATTTCGTGAAGTTGCGTATGATTTTTATAGAAATTATACAACCCATAAATTATTAGTTCGAAAGAAAAAATAACGTAGACGTGACACATAAATTGTTCGTAATTTGTAATATTTGAATTATATATTTAGTTTTCCTATTAATTACATGAATATTAAGTAAGCATGATGTATTATTTAAAGAAAATATATATATTAATAACAATACAATTAATATTTTATTTCTTCGATTATTAATTAAATACAAGACATACCTAATTATTTATTATTATTCAAAAGAATTAATGAAAAAATAAAACTTAATAGTTATGTTTGATGACCAATTGGTTAATCTTCTCTATGCTCGTCATCATGTGAGTTGTAAACGGAGCAGTGAAACGGATTTTGAAATCGTTCATTTCACTGTCCCACTCTGTATAAATCAAGTATTTATAATGTTTATATTTTTTAACGAATGACAATACATTTTTGTACGAATAGCACTGTAGTTATTTAAAAATAAAAATATTATTTATGACTCAAATATGAGATATAATATAAGAAAAATATGGTGCTTATTATCTTTTAGCAACTATATGTAGTCCTTCTTACGATTTTTTCTAACTTTAACCAATGGATGTTGTAGTAGATACTTATTATTGGTTTTATGGATAATATTTTAGACATTAAGACGTTTATATATTGATAAAACTGGCATAACTGTTATGTAAAAAATGCAGACAGTATAAAATATTTTTGAAAACTTAACGTGAAAAAAAAAATGCGAATTAGTTATGGAGAATAAAACTGTTCAAGTTGTCTATGTAAATTTGTTTTGAATCAAAAAAGAAAAAAGATGGCTTGCCGAAAATCCCGAAAGCCGATAATAGTTGTTTTTAAAATGTATGACATGTTATTTGCATTATCTGAAGCAGTTGAACGCCATGTCAGTTCCAAAGAACAGTGCTGCAGAAAGTAATACATTTTTAAACTGACGTATTCGAACATTGTTGAGGAATAGGTACCTACTGGGAATTGAATTCAAACATAAGAATACGTTTACCGCCATCATTCGCGATTCAATATAAAAATATTATATTTTTCTACCGTCTCCGAATCGTCAACAGCTTTGACGTAGTTTATCTGTATCTACCTATACTTTATATAATAATATTTATTAAATCGTACAAAGTGGCAGGTGCACCTATAATAATAGGGAAATCCACGCCCCAGTTGTGTATTATAGACACTGTGTTAGCGTTAAAGTATGAAATAGATGAAAAAATATCCAAGCAAATAAAAAGACCATTAACCCATATAATATTACAATTTAAAATTAGTCATTTTAAACATCTATCGTGATTTTTCTGAAATTCTGTGAACATTGCAAGTAGTAAGTGTAAAATTATTACATTAGCACTGTGACATGTGAACTAGTTAAAGTCGTTTACGTTGTCAATAACTATAGATTCGACGGTTAATTTTGATATATATATTTTTAATAATGAACGATGACAACAATGATATACACAGCTAGATAGTTCATTCTTCAACACTTTAGTATCGATACACGTATAACCTATAGCATAACAGAGTATGTACGTGTTGCCTGTTATATTCACGTCCACTATATTATTATATTTAAGAATGATTACCTAACCATTTAAATAGTGCTATAGATCTCAAAATAATGACGTTGCCTCAAATACTATTTTACCAACATTCTGTGTTGGATTAAGCTATTACCAATTGGGTATTGATCAGACTAACACAGTATAGTTATTACTTAGTTTCATACTTGAACGCTAACATATACACGCATGTTATACACTCATCCCCAGAATAGTATCAAGTACGTGTATACAGGATGTGGTTTTCTGGTTCTTTTTATCACATAATATGATATTCAATTGACGTACGTGGCAACACAATGTATAGCATTGGCAATTATATATGCACGACGTGTACCTCTATATGTATGGCAAAAGGATCTCATAATATAATATATGGATAAGATATTGCTAGGTACCGTTAAAAAAAACACTTTCTATACTATAATACGCAAATATATATATACATATTATAATATCGTTGTAATGGAGAATATTATTCGAATTCAATTCAGAACTCAGGAAGCGAATATAGTCACTTATTTTATAACAATAATATATCGTACCTACGCGTAATACATAGATTATGTTATATTTCTATATATGTATTATGATATATTATTGAAGTTATATATAACTACCTGTGCAATCGTAACTGTATACATAGATATTATATACATGTATAAATGCGTAAACATATATAATGTCGCGTTGTCTGCAGCAAGCCACTAGAAACATGACGTAGGTATAGAATATTACACGCGTGTCGTTGTAAATACTGTACACAATAGTATATAATATAATAATATTTTTTACTCGTTTCGCAAACATTGAACGCGCGTCTTGCATCCGACGGGTGAAACGCGATTGCGAACGTTTTACGGTACGTTTTCCAAATAAAAAGATATTTTAAAATAAAAGTGGTGAGGTGGTGGGAAGCAAAGAAAAGGCGAACGATTTTTCGCTTGCTACATGTCTATATTATACGTCCAGTCGTCTTGATTTGTTGATTTATACACACGCTCACAGATTTTCGACTGTGTCAGATCGTGAAAACTACCAGGATAATAATTGAATTTATTAAACTCTGACGTTTACTCTAATGTTCTACAGTTTGATTCACTAAGAATTTTGAAAATTTCAGAATCATTCGAATTAGAAGTTTTTGTGCTATATAAATTATAAAAATCCTTTAAAATAGTTGTACAAATATTAAAAATATTTTATTATATCATATCGGACATTTGGAAATAGTATTTATCATAACACTAGAACAGTTTGTATAAGATATAAATGTTTATACTTTATAGATTCAAATATTAATTACTATATTACTAAAATACATTTTCTAATCATCACCATTATGAACCTATTATTCTTATCTCCTCAAAAATAAAAAACTCAAATACTATCGTCCAAATATCGACTTAGAGATATTATAGTTTTTTTTTCTTAAAGTCATCATTAAATGATTGACGGAGGAGCATGGTTGGTTAACCATTCTGTATAATATACACATTTGATCTTTTATAATGCCGCTAAGAGAAAACGATATGATGACAATAACTAATGAGAAGTATAACACGTAATATAGAAATGTTATAAAATAACATCGATAATGTCTAATGTTTTGATCAATTTTTATAGGTGGAGAGAAAAAAAAATCCTGGAAAAAAGTTCATGGTGAAAAATTACTACGATAGCCATAGGTAATATATTGAACACGAGTGAAAAAACCAACTGGTAACTGCCTCTAGAGAATAGATTCGTAAAAATGGCGCCGTTTGGATGATTGTTGAAATTCTAAACACGCCAAAAAATATAATACCTACACAAAAGTGTAACTAAAACCATGTCGTACTTACTTGCCTTTTATATTGTAAAGCTCAGGTACTTACATAGAAATAATAATAAAAATAATAAATGCAAATAAAACTCATCGAGGTTTAGCTGGAGGAAGATGAGGGTAGTAATAACTAAAAAAAACGTTCGCAATCGGTCTACATACACGGAAAATGTTGAGTACCTTTAAAATATATGATATGATTTCTTAAAACGCATAATATTCGACGTGGTGTTCATAATAATACTAACATCATAATATAATATTATGTGGTTATCAGTAGCGGCTCGTGAGTAATTAATATTCTGGGGAGACTTAAATTATATAACATAAATTCCATATAATAACAAATAAGAAAAACCTTTTTATTGAAAAAATTAACTATAGGTTCAAAAGCGTCTATGATACGCAGCCTATTCTCCCCGGCTCCCTCCGACCAACCAGCCATGCCATTACATGTTACGTTTGCAACTGACGGGCTTCAGTTTCACTGAACCGGCGACCGTCGTAATGAGCCGTAATGACCAGCAGAAATGACTAATAAATAGTATTTCTATCGAGTATCGAGATAGCTATTAATAGGTTTTCGATTTTGTGACTTTCAATTTAATATAATAATAAACAACGAAAACTATATTTTAAATACAAATGAAAATATTTCTATACATTATTATTTTTAATTAATTATATTATTTATAAGTAGCTAGTTTATTTTTAAGGGGAGACACAGTCTCAAAGTCTCCCCTGACGAGCCGCCCCTGGTTATTATAGTATTAAACAGAGACAAAACACGAAATATATGCATATTATACTCGAATTATACAGACGGTATTCTATATGCTACACATTTTGTGATTATGTGAACTTTACAAATCGCGATATAACCTCGTATAAATATAACATAATATATTATTTTAGCTGCTGCATGACCGTGTCCGATGGACAGCGGTTTTCGAGCTCTTCCGGTCATACGCGGCTGTAATATATTATATTTTTATAGTAGTAAAATAATAATAATTTTAAGCGATACATAACGCAAACGTCGTTAATATCATGTTATATATTATTATGTAATAGGGAGTGGCACCCGGTTGGCAAAGCAACGGACTTGCATGCAGGGAACGTCATTTAGTCCCATTCTGAAACGCATCGCTTATTGTTATCATATTATTATATTGTTATTAATTATTGTGTGTGTGTGTGTGTGTGTGATCGTTTATTTAATGTATAATAACATGTATTATAATAAAACACGAACACTTAGCAACAGTACGCAACATCAAAACAATAGTGAGTATACCAATAACGAAAGTATACGCGTTGCTTGTGTGTAGGTATAGGTAGGTATATGAAAAAAAGTCGTTTTCGTTTAGGATTTTCAAACGATGAAGCGAAAAAAAAAGCATCGGCATATAATATCGTCATACCGATATAATATTATAATATCATAGGTACGTATGATTACTGACGAAATCGGTATACAATATATTATAGTAACTTACGACAATATATTATAAAAACCGAAGTACGTCAGTTTAATATTATATTATAGGTATTAAATATTATAATGAATGCGCATAATAATTATATATGTAGAAAACACTCATCAAAAACATCATAGTATAATGCATATTAAATAATAATAATATTGTGTCGTTCGTACAATATTATCATATTGTTAATAACTATCAAAAAAAAACACGAAACATTTAAAAAAAAAGTAACAGTATAATATATCATTATTATATTATATTATTATTATCGTTCATGTTTGTACCATTAGTACTTCGGACACGGAGCTTATACTGAGAACATACATGGTGACTCCGACCTCTACTGGGGGCCCTGCAACGATATGTTAAAACGTCAGTGCCTTAAATTATAATCATTATATAATATTATCACGTATTTTAAAATTATTAAACAATATATCATAATATTTAATTAGGTATAATATGTGATCGTCGTTTTCGATTTTCGACAAACAGATAGAATTTGTACATGATTTAGTATTAAGTATTATTTAAATATATATATATGTAATATTTAATACAGTATCAGTCGCGACAGCATGCATAGGTATTAAGATACCTATACACAAGGATAGAATTAGAATTTTGATTGTCCTGCAAATCAAAAAAAAAAAAAAAAAAAAATGCGGGTCTTTAGATTTAATACATTTGTCTTCTTTATCTTCTCAAGGTGTCATC
Source organism: Diuraphis noxia (assembly GCF_037042655.1). Taxonomy (NCBI): domain Eukaryota; kingdom Metazoa; phylum Arthropoda; class Insecta; order Hemiptera; family Aphididae; genus Diuraphis; species Diuraphis noxia. Next base: position 55,335,451 of record NW_028301714.1, on the reverse strand, counting down.
ACACTGTACATATAGTACAATATTTTTTTTTAATAAGCACATCGTCGCCATTGATTAATTATTATAAGTAAATAAAATAAGTGGTTTTCTTTCTATTCCGATGAAATCATAATATTTAAAAATATATCTATGTTAATCTATTAATTTACGAGTAAAAACAAAAAAAACTAGGGAAATTTCTTGGAGACCGCCAAAAGTCTGTGCAATTGGCATTCTACCTTAATGCCTATTGGAATATATTTTTAATATCTCTTAAGGTAAGACAATATTATTTAATTTACAAGTACCTACGTATAAGATGTTTTAAAGTTAGAAGAAAATTATGACTTATAAATCATTCTAGAAATATTAATTTATGCTTTTGAATAAATTGAAAATCGAGACACTAAAGAATCCTGAAAGTAATGACAAATTACTAAATATATAATTTTCAGTGCAAAACTAATCACTTGTGAGCTTCATTATAGGTTATTTACTTAACAGCGCTGAAAATTTGGACTTAAAACAAAATGTTAGCCAAATATTTGACACACACACATTCAGTTTTTATCGATATCGGTAGTAAAAATTATATATTATATATTTCTATAAAATCGGTATTTATTAGTAATCGATATTTCCTTTTGTACCTACCTGTTATTACCACGAGGAATATTCAACATTTGTTGTATATATAATATTACTTATAAAAACAAATGTATGGAATTTATATAATATTATCGCTATTAATATTAAGCAACCGGTCAGGTTTGAGAATTAGTTTTTAGTCGAAGGTCGAACGGATTGAAAATATGTCATATTTAAGTGAATACCAATGGTTTAGACACCTAGACACCCATAACGATAATACATAATTCAGTTTATAGTATTATAACGCAATGAGTGAAATAAGTATAATATTAGGTATAGCAGATCACTAATTGATTATTTTTGTATTCAGTGACTACAAAAGTTTGAAACGCTTTTTGTAGTACAAAAGATCTCTAGATTTGAAAATATGGACTTTAAGTATATAATATCTGAAAATGCAAAAAATCGGTATTTAAATAAAATTGCTTTTAAAAGAAAAAACGGGAAAGGCTGAACATGCTAGGCGTATCACTCTGTATCCTAAAGTGTTGTTAATAATATGCATAAATCACTATATTATTGGTTGTTTCGCTTTGTCGTTTAACCATACCGGCTCTATTATAACGGTTTAACATCGCGGCATTCGTTATAATATAGTATCAGACCTCGTGGATTCCATTTTTGTTCTTAATGTTATGTTTATTTCACCATACAGAACGTCATAACGAATACTATAACCACTAGAATAGCTCGGGAGTAATGTGCACAGAATACCGCACGTTAAGTGTAATATATTGGTAATGTTTTCGGCGGGAAATTAACTATGCTGCAAACCACCAGCGCAGGTACCTATGGCGGGAAAGTCCACAGTATCTTACAATAATATTTATATTATTGTCGTATGAATCGTTGCGATAGTACGGTACACCTCTATCACGCTCCATTTGCGTGCGATTGGTATTCGTCTGACGATGATAAATCATTTTTATGTGAACCGTTTTGCGTATTATATTTCGCGAACACGCCTATTTTATTATTATTACAGTTGCATACCTACTTCTACGATAATAATACGCGTAATACATGTCGAGCTGGTACCGCTTTTCCCTTAGGTTCTATTGCATTTCGTGTTATTTTACGAGGTTGGGTAGTTATTATTACCGTTGTTGCGAGACACGCGCAGAGCGGAACGAATTCGATAGTTCTCGACACGCAAATCGCGAATGCCTGTATTATACGAAACAACGCGATTTGTTCCTGTTCTACGGCGTGCTTTGCTTCGAGTCTACAAGTCGCCTCGATAGGTATAGATAGGTAACTGCGGTATTATCAGTCGGTAACGACTCATTTGCAGGATGAGATGTGACCCGTCAAAAATCCGTAGTAACTGTTTTTACAGTCTTTTTTTTTTTTTTTTTTAGATTCGGCAGTACAAACATTAGCCGGCGCGATGTGTAGGCAATTTCGGTACATCGACGTGTAGGGGCTTAACAATATTTATTTTGTTAAAATATGATGTACCTATTTTTGACAAATCACATTGTGATTATCTGTATAATACTATATATACTTAATTATAATATTTTTACAGGAAGTAATAAATTATAAGACTTGGTTACTCCTAGCCACAATCAAATCTCGGGTAATGAAAGAGCTGACGAAAAAGCTCGTCAAGCATTAACCTCCCCTGACGCTATTAAACTCAACTGTTTTACCCTAAACGACGCCAGATCCTTATCAAAAACAATTGCAAACAATTTATGGCTACGGGAATGGAAACAAGGCGCCTCTAAACTTAACCAAATCAAAAACACCATTCACACATGGCATTCCCCACCTGATTTTTCAAGAAAGATGGAAGTATCCATAAATAGAATGCGCATAGGACACACGCAGCTAACTCACCAGTACTTGATGAAGAAAGAAGACCCACCCATTTGCGCCAGTTGTGGTACACTTCTATCTATCAAACACATCGTATCTGAATGCCGTTCCTTCGAATCGGACAAACGAGAAGCTGGAGTATCAAATATTATATCGGAAGCCCTCCACCCAGACAACATTAGCCGCATGATGTCCTTTTTAATCAAGACCAACCTAATTAATAAACTTTAATCTATTATGTTGTAATATGTGTAATATGTGTAATGTTTTTGTAAATAATGTAAATAGTGTATACAACAATTATCATTAACAATGTAAACTATGTTAGCCAATGGCCTCCGCAGCCGAGGCTTATTTCTAATAAAAAAAAAAAAAAAAAAAGACTTGGTTACATTTCTAAATTTCTTAGTATTTTTTTAATGCCACACAATTAATATTATAGTCTGGAACTTTGACTTATAAACATTACACTATAATAATATGATTGTATTACTCGTATAATAATAATAAAAATAATAATTATACAGGTATTGATAACGTGGAGTTTAATCAACGAAAACGATACAAGTTGTTGGATATTATAATATTAAATCGATTTCTGCGATATGGCTGACGGTAGCGGCGGGTTATATAGGTATTATAGGCAATTTGGCTGTATCTATATAGTGGTCGCATATGGATGAATTAATTCGTGTTATTAATAAACTACGCACGTTCGCTGGGACCGTTGTGCAGATAGAATTACCTTCACGTCCCCCGACCGAGCTGAAGTCTCCGCCACGCGTACACACACACATACACACACTCTGTCTCTCTCTCTCTCTCTCTTACATATACACCTACATATAATATATGGTGAACGGTAGGGAATTTTAATAACACGATGCGGTGGGTTGAAGGACTAAATATTATTAATATCCTGCCTGCCTGTCTGGCATGCCATCACCACTTCTCTTCCTAAACGACCCTTCACTTCATATATTATATATAAATATATATATATATACATACATACACGTCATACAATTAATAGAATCCCGTTCCGAGCTGCAGCCACCAGCACACGGATAGTCATTGGTTCTGCGCAATATAATAAATATATATATATACTATATACTATATACGACTTCCCACATATAATAATAATAATAAAACGATCTCTGCGAAATGTCTTCCGTCCCGGAAAGTGTGGTCGAAATAACGCGTACAATATAATATATTATGTAATGTATAATTGATTGCCGGCCCCGAAAACGGACTCGATTCGAGCGGTGTATAGTCGTACATGTATGTGATACTTTGATGTGTATATTATGTTTGCGAGCGTGTGTCTGTGTGTGGAGTAAATGTGGATTAGCTGTGGAGAGTAGTATGGCGGAAATTTCTTCGCAGAGGGTTGTAAATAGTCGCGTTGCACTCTTGTTTCCGTGCTTGTATATACGAGTTTATATAAATAGTGAGTATTATATATTATGTAGGTCATGTTTTTCTAGCCCCGTCGCGACGGCGCCCTTTCATACACACGAACGCGCGACGGATATACTATAGCATACAAGTACAAAATACGTACATATTATATGATATATACTCCTAGCGAGCTGAGCTAGCTGGTTCGCTTCAATGTACAAATCGTAATGTGTGCCATGTATATTATGTGGCAGTGTTGTAAATCGTGTGTGTGGTGTATAAATTACGCATTCTACGACGTTTTTCTGGGCCACAATTTTGATATAAATATAAACAAAATATATACGGTTATCCGTTTAACGTAAGACTTATTCAACAAAAAACTACTAATATTTTTGAAAACATCTTTTTTTTACATAATTTTAAATCGTTTATTATTTATTTTTAAACAATTATATTTTCAGTATTTTTTCAATCGTTATATTTTTTAAATTTTTTTAGCGTCTATAATCTATATGCATACATTTTTATTCCTGTTTCAAAGCAGAATATTTGTTTAGTACCTACTCACGTATCAATATGTTTAAATATCGGATGTTTGACGTGTAATTTAGAAGATCGGAGTAGAGTGAAAAATTACCCTAAAAAATGTTAATTCACTACTCCAATCATATATTATACTTTAAATTAATATTATAAATAATAAATTACTTTACTGAAATTAAGTTTTTGTAGAACGAAATTATATTAATGTATGATAAACAGTGAACAATATTCTGCTACGGAATATGATATAAAATATGTATAGTGTGCATTCAAATGAGTAAATAATTAAAAAAATATTAAAACGATAAAAAATGCTTAAAATTTAATTTTTTATGTTTTGTAAAAACTTAAAGAATATTTTATAGAAATACTTTTTAAAATTTAAGTGTTTTCTGAAACAATGAGTGTCTCACTTCTTCCATTTGTTTACCCCATTTATATAAGTAAACACACGTGAATATTATATATTTATATATTTACATTGTATGTACCACCACTGGAAGATTTTTGTCACAGGTATAGATATTATTTATGATATATCTATACCTGTGATAGAAATCGTTCAATTGGTTTTTATAGTGGTACAAAATGTAGATATATAATATTCACGTAGGTTTACTTATCAGCAAGGTGCTGGTTTATGCGAAACGAGTTGTAAAATAATAATTCCTGAAAAAATGCTTTCTAAAAATAGTACCTACAGAATTTAAAATTTAACTATTTTTTTTTTATATGTTCAGATTAAGTATAATACATAGCAGAGTCGATAGATGTCTACAAGTAGTCTTAGGTCCAAAAACTGAATTTTTATTTTACTTTCAAATTTTAAAATTTTATCACGAAATCTAAATATTTCTAACCACCAAAATATACCATTTTAAATTCTAGGTATCTTATGATGACTGAAGGTATTGTTTTAAATATTACGTATTGTTCAAGTTTATCCGGTGTGGTTTACTATTATCATGATTAAACCATCCACTGTTTGTAACTTCAACGTGAATAAAATGTTTATTTTATTTTGGTAAGCTTTAATGTTGCTATCTATACCTGTGTATAGAGTTTTCAACATAAATTTCAAGTGGTGAAAGTTAGGTTTATTATGATATCAAAGTTTATTATGCTTATCGGACTATATTATTTAAATTCACTAAACTTTGGACCAAACCCATTGCTCTCGATAAAACTGATTTCGATTTTATATATTGACTAATTCTGGATCGATGTCGCGATGTTAATTAGTATTCACATATATAATAGCAGTAGTGCTTGGTACTGACAGTAACTAACAGCTTCCAATTTGTCGTGGCTCGTAAGAAACCCTCGTGAAAACATTGATTAATCTTTTGTAATTATACGTGTGCACGAAAAACTATTGATAGGAACATTGTACACCGTCTCGTTCGGTGTACGTAACACGCATGGAATACTTCAGCATATAGTCATGTCGTAATATTTATTATTGATATACACACATACTAATACAAAAGTAGGTGAACATAAGTTACTGTGGAAATCACATGAACGAAAAAGAAAAATATTTCAAACAACCGTAACAATATCATTAAGATTTTGAGATATTATTTTACTGCATTGATCGGCGCGTATAGGTAGTTGGACTCTTGAGCGTTCCTTAGTCCAAATTGATACTTATAGGCCGAACAGCTAATAATTTGTACGTATTTTTATTTTAAATGTATTATTTTGTAATTAATAATTTACAGTATAGCGTAAGTAATGGGCTTCAGAACCACCGAGGGGGGGGGGGTGGGATGCAAAGTTGATGGATTATATTTTTGAATTATTTCGATAGTGGTCTTGTCCGTAAATAATTCTAACTTAAATTTGAGTTATTAATTTTTAATTGAATAACATTAATTGAGGGCATGAGAAAGTCAGATGGAAATAATAGATCGATCAAATATAGTAATAATTGCATCCCTTCGCACACTGCATGAACTCATTCGAAATTCCTGAGCACGTTATACAGACGGTCATTTTATACATATTTAATGAACGTTTGTATTATTGCAATACTTACATCGTATTATTACGAATAGAATTGTTGAAAATGTTATCGAACGTTTTGACAACAATATAGGACCTAACCACATCGTCTGGGATTTTTATTGTTGAATATTTATACGGTATAATGTAGTGCATTACATAGAGTTTAATTCTGTTTACTTTTATTGTTTGACAAAATATTATTGATAAAATTATAACTGTCGTTGAAAACTGAGTTGTTAAAACTAAAATATAAATTATGTACGCCGTGTGTCGAGCTTGATGTATAATAATATTATATATTTTATTTGAATGCCCCTCCAACCCAGTCATAATACGTACATTATAATAACAAGGAAGTGAATTTAAATACAAACCGAATGTTTTTATTTCTGAATGTCTCAAAACATATTGCTTTTCTCCAATCACAAAGTTCGTTTAGGAATATTTATCGTATATTTAATAAGAACGTATGCAATTTGATAACAAGTTATCGTGAACTACACCAAGTAAAAAATAAATAAAATCAGTGTTATTTATTTTGTTGTACTATTTTAATTACCCTTAAGTTTTTACCTATGCGACAGACAAAAGTGGTGGTGGCTGCACGACGGCCTACAAAGAAAATTATCGCAATTAGATAATATAGTATAGGTAATATTCTGCTATACGAGTACCTATATAATATTATATTTTAGGTGATAGATGGTTGTTTTAATATCCAATAGCTTGCATAAATTGTTATAACGTTAATTTACGTAAATATTTGAATCATATACATTACCTAGTATGATAAAAATTATTTTTAAAGGCATTTGCTTAACATTTTAAAAAGTTGATTGTGTGTTAAGTCGTTTTTTTAAATGAATTATTTTTGGGTTTTTGGATATTGAAATTTGTGCCCTAACAACAACATAAATAAAACGACCTACAGTATCGGAGTCGGCGAAAAGAGTGCACGGGTTCAGAAAAATTGAAAATTTCAGTTGTCTATAAATATATCAAAAAAGTCAAAATATTTTGAAAATTAAATCATGTAAAGAAAATGCCAATCTAAATAACTTGTGAAATTTTCAAGTATCTACGACTTATAATTTTTGAATAATTAAAAATATTTAAAATCGTTTGAGGATAAATCGTTTTCGTTACGCTATTTCGTAAAAATTTAAAATTCAAACGCACTTAAAATTTTTCCTAGAATGATGTTTCGGGTTTTCTCTATAGCTACTTGAAGGAAAACTAATAGAAAACTTAGTGTTGTATTTTCAATCCTTAGTTATAAACACAAACAATTTCATGATTATTCAACTTCAAAATTATTTGAAAATTTTCGGGGTTTCGACAGATTTCGTAAAAATTTGAACTATAAAAGCTTATAAAAAAAAATTGTGACTTACGATTTTTAATTTTTTCTAGCTACAATAAGAACAAATCATAAGGAACCTTGATTTAAATTTTCAAGTTTTCTTGGTAGTCCAACATTTTTTTACCGGCGCTTCAAAAAAAAAATTCTCAAAAAATTTAAAAATTTTAGTGGTCTATAAATAACCTAAAAAAAGTAAAAAATTTGTGAAAATTAAACTGTATATAGATAATACTAACATAAACATTTGGTGAAAATTCCAAGTATTTATAGTGATTAGTTTTTGAATTACAACCATGTAAAAAAATCGATTTGGTCGAAAACTGGTTTTGCGTAAAAATTCCCGTTTTTCTGTAATTTTTTTTTTGTTTTTCTCGATTTTTTTGAAAACTGTTGGAAAATGTTTACTTTTAACCTGTATAATGCACCAAGGATATTCACTTTTAGATCGGAAACCACCCCCAAAGTTTGAAATTGAAGCGTTATTTCGACTAGTTATGCTGTACAGAGACACAAAAACAAAAAAATAAAAAAAAACACATCATTGTAAAATCAATACATTCATATCTTCTTTCAGAATCTAAAATTTAAACAAGCAGTGTATGAGTATTTATTTTTGTGTACTAAAGATAATATAGCTAGATCCATATCAGGCTAAGATAAATACGTGGGATAATATGATGAATTGGAAATATTATAACTTATAGCAATGAATAATTATCAACATTTATAATTTGTTAATTAAACATTAAGACTAGACTATCAAAAACATCGCAAATATATTAGCTTTCGTAAGAAAAACCAACCTATACAATAATTTTTAAACCTTCTGCAAACAATAACGATAATATTAATGTAAGTGGAAATTACACAAAATTAACACCATATTAATTGTATAATTTAATTCTAGAAATCACTCATTATTTATTAAACAAAAAACTAATAACCTTTACTGATGATATTTTTAAGTTCAATAAGAAAAAAACAAAATTGTAAAAATGGTCAGAATTCATAAATATGAGATCTAATGTTATATCTATTTTATATTTCCTAAAAATAATCAATTCAATGACATTATCCTTAGAATAAACGTTTTATTAACAGAAGAGCTAGGAACTGGGATTTAATTATTTACATTTTGAATTAAGCACTAAGCACATCTAAATTTTCAGTAAAAAAAGGGCGGGTCTCATTTAAAAAATTTGATCTGTAAGTATATTTAAAAATTTCATAAAATCTGGAATTCAAATGAATTTATTAGTTAGGGGAAAAACGGGCAGTGTGCATGCTTGGTTTGCAATTTCCATTACATATATTACTATATTTGTCAAATAGTACTGTTATACCCTGTATACCTATGCAACCTGCAAGCTGACCTACCTCCGACACACATCTAGGTAAACATAGGTATATAGCTGCATATTATATTATGTATCTCTCGGCATCTTACATAATACTATTATACATGTATATATACAATATACATTATATGATATGATGTATACATGCGTTCAGCTCTTCCCCACCGACGAATTGGATTAAAATTATGAACGTCCCTTGATAACGTATTCAAAGAACGTAAGGTTTAATACATTTTGCATGCTCGCGGATTCGCACGCGCGTTTACGACGGCCGCGGAAGGCACCAGTCACACACCGATGACGGAGTCCGGAAACCCCATGAATACTAAACACGGCGTACACACATTCAATAATGCAAAGCCATTAAGGTTTACTGGTGCATCGTGTATTACATTAGACCTGGTTGCAAAACATAGTGTACTAACCTACCTGGTTACCTACACGCGTTTTTCACGTGCACCTACGTAAACTGTACGGGGTGTGGTTCGTCGAGTGCGTTCACCCTTGAATTATATCCAATAATATACCTATAACTAATAATGAATTAATTCGAACTCAGATTAATGATAATCCCGATTATATTTCAGCGCCATGTTATTTCCCAAAGACTGTGTTTTTTTATGCCACTCGAGTATGGTGTCTAGTGGCGAGACAAACTTCGTTTTAAATATTTGACAACCACATTTTTTGTATTTTCAAGCAAATTCTAAATCACAATAACGTCTTTTATGAAAATGTTGATGTGCCTGCCATCTATCTGAATTTAAATTCAAACGAGCAGTTTTCGATTTTAAAGTTAGTTATTGTAAGGATTTGGTGAATTTATAGTGCATTAGATAGTTATTGTAGATTTATTTTGTTATACTTACAAACTAGAAACAGCCTTATAGGTTACAGGCCGATCCGGATAAAAGAAAATATAACATAATGTGTTTGACGTGTTCTAGAACGAACGACGGTGGCACTGCGAGAGATAGATTATGGAATTATAATCAGAAGGTTCGCCACGGCGTGGTGTGCCTGTCCCCACACTGACGGATGAGTATAGTTTTGAAAATGTTAAACTTTTACACGAACCGTGCCTAAATAAATTAAATTTTTTTGGACCGAAAAACGTTGATTTTTTTCAAACGTCCGGATAATTTTTGTGTTATTTCATATTCTGACCTTTGTGCAGCTGATCGCGTGAACTGTTCTACTGGTTAATAGATAATACGATTTGGCGGTAAAGTGCATTGCCGATGACGCAGTGGATATGATTTTGTAGCTATGCGATGTGAACGAGTAAGGCCTATCAAATTGAATACGTGCGAATGTAACGAATAAGCAGCTATAAGTTTACTAGCCGCCTTTGAAAAGTTTTTCGACGAATTCGAAAAGGAAATTCATCGTGAATATTGATATGATGATATGATGTAGATTTTTTATCTTCGATTTCACACGTAACATTCGTTTCTTTGACCCCTCGTCTTTAATTTTAAATCATAGAAAAGTGTCATTATTAACTCCTAATTTTACCATAAATTGTTAAGTTTTGATTTTTTTTGAAAAAGTTGATTTTGAGTTTTTAGCATTGTGTGTCTATCCAGGATAATAAGTTAAGAATGTTTTGCATACCACTCATATGTATTATGGATCCGTTACAAATATTAGTGAAAGAATTAGTATACATTATTAGCCATACTATCACTTCATGGCTTTCCGAGTATCACCAGTATTACCTATGGAACGCGTGGGTACCGCAGTTTTACAAGCAGCCAACTACTAAGTATTATGTTTTATTATGTGTGGTTATTGGTTAGTAGTTATTACAGTGTTTTATTACGTTATAATACTATATATATATGCTAGGGAACGGTGCTGATGTATTCATATAAACTCAATCGATACATATGCAATTTTTATTGATGCTCAAAATAATCGTATCTAAATAATATAATAATACATTGTACTAGACATTTTTATTGGTTGGTTAATGTTTTCTTCAAATCGTAGTTAATGTTATTGGGTTAAGAGGTGGATGGGCTGGTCACTTGCTGGGCCCTTCTTGGCTTCTCCTAGGTCATCACCCTTATAGCAACGTGTCTGCCGATTTTATAAGATAAAATGTTATAATATCGTTCATACTTTCATAGACGATGATGATGAGAAAGTATAATAATGTATGATGTGCTACTTTTATACTTTTCGGCGATCAATTTCAGATACAATTATTATAAAAATACTATACATATTGTATAGTTTATAATATTACGTTGAATTGGGTATAGAAGGTTTAATAAAAACATAATATGTGTTATATTATTACTATTCTATATTTGGTGCGTGCGTGATTTAATTGAAAAATTTAATTATTGCGCCGAGCGCGAGGCATAACAATATTTTAATCACGGCCAGCACAAAGGCAAATTCACCGTTGAATCGCGTGCGCACTTTTTCGTGACCCAATTTTCGTTTAGGCGCCAACGTGTGCGGTTTTTCATCTCTCTCCCCCCTACAACTTATTATATAATAAATTATATTACCTGAGGCGCTAATAGTCGGAGTTTGATTTATCAACACACACACAGACCGACTTATCTATAAATATTACATAATAGAAATAGAAAACCTCCACTTTTGACGGATGGAGTAATGATTAATATGACGGTAATTATTAGTGGACATTACCGGATGGAGAGGTAAGCAAGACCCCCCAACAAAAATAAAATAAAAACAATGGTTATATAACTTTTCATCATATATTATTACCAAAAATTTATATTAACAAGAACTATTACGAAGGTGATTCATTTAACGTATAAGACATTCATAATATCGAAAAAACTAACTTATTCGTTCTAAAACAACATTTTTTTTTCTTCTATTTTTATCATTATTATTATTTAAGTTATCCAATATTTTGAATTTCCACATAAGTTTATGTTTCGAAATAGAAAACTAAACGGAGTATTTCTAAACCAAATTTTGCTTGAGAAATAATTTATTTGTTATACAATTTAAAATTATTGAAAGTTTAGATGTAGTAGAGTAGTGTACTATCATTTTGCAATGTACTAGAGTTTCTCAGTACCATATCACTCATCTAAATTTTGAATAATTATAAGTTATATCCTATAAACTATTCATCCAAACTTAAATGTCTATATATTTTTAGATAATGAACGACTTAAAATTAAGTGAAAAATATTTTCAAAAGCTTTACTGGTTAAAATGTTAAAATTTTTAAAATCATATACCTTCGAATAAACCATTACCCTACTCTAGACGAAAATAATAATAATATTATGCTCTCTATTCCAATCTATGCATGGCAATAATAAGACTACTAATTTAAGTATGACCAATATGGGCTATCGTTTCCTGAATAAAATAAAATATTTCAAGATCCCATGAATAGTATTTAAAATTCATGACTCTTGGTGCATACAAAACAAATTAATTCACTATAATACGGGATTGTCCTATTTATCATCGTTGACAATTAACCAATTCAAAAACTTAAACAATAGCCAAAGCCGATGGTTACAATATCTGTGAAAAACATATAAATCGATTTATATACATAATTGTTATATTTTCAAAAAAAATATTTATTGTTAATTACTGTCATAAGCAATTATTTTTTAAATAGATATATTTAAATACCTAAATAAAAAAAAAGGATTGATTAAGTCCAAAGACTATGAGAGAAGGGTCGTTCATTAAATAGCAATATTATAACATGCGTCGAGGCGCAAAGCCGTTTTTTTTTTATCATTCCACGCAGAGTCCGGACACGGTCGGTTTGGCATGTTCTCTGGGGACCAACAACTGTTGTATATATGTACAGTACACGTTCGCCAGAGGTAGATGCTATATATTATAATAACCCGAAGGGGAAAATAAAAATCGCACGAATTCATAAAATGTAATATGTATGTTTCTTCCCTGCAACTTGGTAAAAGTAGTAACTACCTACGAAAATCAAATTTTTGGGAAAATAAGCTTGTGTTTTTTTTTCATTTTTTCTAAATGAATTAAATATTTTAAGTATACTTTTTTTCAGAAACAGATTGGAAATAATGCCTGAAATTCATAAAAATTGTTAATTTTGGACATTTTTTTCACAATAAAGAAATAGCTGCTTTTCACTAGCTGGTTGAATTACCCTAGCACATTAATAGGTATCTTATTGTAAAAAATAAATAAATTTAGAATCATCAGTAACATTTATAATAGTGATCGAAAATGTAATCAATACAGTGACCAAATAATAAATACCTAATCAAAAATATATTTACGAATTGATATTAATAATAACTTTAATCATAAAACTTTTTTATAAACCACTTAATGACAACAAAATTGTTATTAGATATTGATAATAGGTAGGTAGTAATAGATACTGTGAAAAATATAACAACTATAAACTGTTGTATAGTATTATAGAAGAAAATATGGTATATAATCATAAAATATTATATTGAGCCCTAATCGTAAGCACTGTAACTATATTATGTGTTCATACTCGAAACGATTACTTTTAAGTTTTAACTACAGGAATTATCGTTTTTAACTAAGTTTTTCTGCCAGAAAATTTACACATTTTGGGAATTATTATACATTTTTAAGCATAAAATGTAATTTTTTATTTGTATTTGCTTTTGCACATTAACTTATATCGTTAATCCAAATTTAAATTTAAATCAATACATCTCATTAGCCCAGGTCATGGCATATATATATAGCTTAAAATATCTGGGTGATCTATTATTCAACTCGTCTGTGGAAAAAAAATTGTTGGTAGTTATTATTGATTACATTGTCATGTATTGTAGACGTCACTCGCGCGTTTCCCACGAGGGTCGTCGATCGCACGCGTATTTCGGATCACTGTGCGCATTTGTGTACACGACAAATAGTAATGTAATAATAATAATAATAATAATAAAAAAAAACCGCTCGTGTCGCTGTACCAATATATTATTATATATACGGGTCACGTCGGTCTTCCATTCCGCCGGTACTCGAAGGGTGCAAAAAAAAATTTTTATCGAAATCGGATCTGTATATTATTGAGTTGCGTCGCCAAGAGACAAAATGCGGGTGAACTCCACATCCGTCAAATACGCCCTTTAGAAAATAACATTTTGGGTCGGATTCTGAGTGTATTTTAACACTCGCCGTTCGTAACATTATGCAAAAGATTCTTTTTGTTTTTCTATAGGTCATGAGACTGTTCGGGCGTTCACCGATTGAGCCTCATCTCGGTCTTGTACAATAATATGTCCAGTGTTCCAGTTGCATCTTTAAATCAGATTATATTCCTGACAATAAAATGTATATTCTGATTGTTAATCCTATATTCAGCCGACATACAAGTCGACAGCCTTCGATTGTACTATGCTTGCAGTACAATATTAAAGACTTAGGTATGTTATGATTATTAGTATTACATCAATATTTTTACACGACAACGTGTTATTTGCGTCACTCATCGCCATAACTCAATGACCAAGTGTTGTAATTTTTTTGAAAACATCGCGACACCTCCAATAACCTTAAGTACCTATTTCAGCCACAGAACAGTGTTGTTTTCGTATATGATTACTAATGTATTTATTTAAACTTGTGAACATTTGTGGCCAGTATGAATTAAATTTGCCCAAAAATACAATATATACCTAGCTATAAGTTAAAACTTGAGTTCTGCACTTATTTAACAAGCAGCGATGTTATCGCGTCAGTTAACCTCCTATATAATGCAAGTCCTAATATGTGCCCACTGAGAATGAACTTGAATGACAAGAATATTGGAACGTGGCCCAACAACTGATCTAAGTCCTGTAAGCTGAAATGTTTGACTAATTCTAATTCTATATCGTATCGGGACTCATATTTATACGAAGTCTCGACTAATGAAGTACACGATAGACGAGTATTAAGGAGATAGATATCAAAGAAAACCAACCTGCAGTAGGTGAGTTATCGTTATTACATACTATTGCCTATTGTTTCTATGTTACTTAACTTGTTATTGTGGTCCGTAGCTAGCGAATACTTATGTGGGCTACTGGGCTATTGCGATTCTAAGAATCTGGAAACTCAGTGATCTCACTTTTTTTTGTTGTTTAATATTGTGAATGTCAAATTCTAAGAATCGTTGAGTGGGTTTTCCGTGAATGTGTTTGATAATTTTAATAAATTCCAATTCTCGTACGCATATGTAGCAAAAGCAAGTTGTACGATATCGTTGTATGATAATTTTATAATAAACAAAAAAACGGAACATACGATTTTGACTCAACTATAAAAAAACCTTCCAAAAATGTTCGATTGATTTTATATTATTTTTAATTATAATTTGAGGATAATGTTTTCTGTTTATATTAATAATACAATTTTACATTGTGTAATACAGTAGTATACAATAGGACATTTTAGAACGAGCTTCAATATACTTATCACTGACAATATTAATCTTCGTCACTCGAAGCTTATTAGTTATTACTCAAAATCTCTTGTTTATAAAATATATTAACTTTGGTTTCAATGTATCAATATAAAACATTAAAAATGATTAATTGTTTTGTATTTTATTTTATTTTAATGTACAGCATTTTCTTTTAATACCTATCTATAAGATGTATATTATGATTGCGATAGCAGAAATAACCACTAAAAATTGACAAATATATCCCGTATGAAATTTGTCAGTACTTACAAGTAGATTAATGCTAAAAAACAGGACAGTCTTGTTTTGAGCAGCATGTGAGTGCACATATGAGGTACGCCTTAGTTTATTACAACGTAAACAACTGCAAAAAGTATACACTCAAATAATGATTTCTGTCACATTGGTAACTATTATATCCTATTAAGGCGTGAAGATTACCTGTTTTTGAAAATACTAATGTATTAGAGTTGAATAGTTCCAAAACAGCTATAATACTCTATGTACTTATTATGTGTACCTACTATAAAATATATTATCTACATGGCTACATATACTCGTATTTATGTAATATAAATTAAAATGATGATCAAACGCTCGGCATTCAGATGACCTGTAATGTATTCTGATTCTCAAAAGCGTAAAACGTTTCAGTCTATAACATGATAACATTTATGTAATATGCAGAGTAATTAATCAAGCATGTTCTACCATCAATTTTTTTTGTTTACTAATTTATTTAATCAAATTCTGATTTTTGGACATTTTCAATGTTAAACTTAAAGACCGTATTTTTGAATTCTTAAAATTATTTGTACTGCTTTAAGAGTGTTCTGCGATGATACAAACTTCTGTTTTTCAAAGAGAGAACACCTCATCACTTTTATGCTGTAAATTATTTTGTGGATATTTTTATTTAAAGATTTGTATGTACTCGCCTAATTTAAAATGTTAACTTTTAGATTCTTAGTTATTAAAATATTTATACTAAGTTGATACTAGTTGCAATTAATAGTTAAAATTAGTTTTACAGAAATAAAAAAAGAAATAATGTTGTATTTATTATTTATTATGTTTGGATTATTTTTACTGATTATAATAATTGTTAATTAATTAGTATAAATTACTATCACTTTGAAATCATCATAATATATCTACTTGTATCTTCCAAACCCACTATCAAAAATGTATAATTGCCCTTGGTATCTAGATCCTAGGTACTCAAAGTTAAATATAACACAAAAACGGCTCATTCAAATTCTGATTTTGATTTTCAGATAATTTATCTTCTAAATAATTTGAAGTAGAAAAAAGGGCTTATATGTTATGCTAAAAAAAAGTTTGTATCCGCTGGTCTCTTATTTAAGTACAAACAAATCTCAATAGTTTGAAAATATGGCCTTTAGGTCTATTTAAAACTTTCAAAAAATCATGTTTTGAACAACTGCATTATTTAACAAGAAAAGGGGAAATCATACTTGGTGAATCACCCTTTATAATATTGTGTACATACCTAAACTTACTATGTACTATTACAATTTATAATAATATACAAAAGCCAACTATTAGGTACTACGATTACCTATGTTTATAATATATATGATATGCGTTTTATTATTTGATGCAACCTTCACTATTGCAATTATTTATTGTGCACGTATGCTATCATCATATACTTAACGTGTTTTGTTCTAGACAGGACAAGTGAAAAGATAAATAACAATAAAAAAATAAATTAAAACAATGATAATAACGACGCGCGAAACAACTATGCAAAATATTGCGTGCTCAACAACCCTACTATACGCTACAACAAAGCGTTTCTACCGTTTGAATAATACATTTCTTTACTGAATATTTGTGTGTTGCTAGACTGTAGATGAAAATATTTCAGAATGTTTAACGGTATTAATTATATTATTACTGACTAAAATTTAAGTAATTTAACACGTGAGGCACTGTCATTAAAAAAAAAAAATTCTATCGGATATTATTATACCATTCGATTTATTCCACGGAAATATTTCGGAATAGTTGACTTTTCTTATTTTTAAAATTTTCAATGGAAATGATTAAATTACAAAAAGCTATCTAATCCAATTGCAGTATTAAAAAATTAAAAATTAATATATCTATACTGATAAGTTAAAGATGATTTTTCGGTGCGGCAGATTGCAGACTATAATATTAAATAACACACACAAAATTATTTTATTTTAGTTCAACCCGGTCTACGAGAAGTTTTTGGTAACAATTTACATGTATTTTATGTTCTTTAATAACAATTATTATATGATAACATAATATACCTATTCATACTAAATAGTATTCCTATATTGGATATGAATTTCTAAATATATATATATATATGAAATGATAAATTTAAAACAATATTTAATTATTCTTGCTATAATTATTTTTTAATAAAAGGCAAATTAAAAAAAATAATAAAAATATATTTAAGTATCTACCACTTATAAAATATAAGTTTGATTTAGATTTTTCATAACATATTATAATATATTTACTCTTTGCATACTTCTATGTCATGTCAATAGATAAAAAAAATGATAAAATGATAAACAATATCATACAGGTAGTGTAAACGATTCCCTAACCCTATACAGTAAGTACACCTCTATAATACGTACGAATTCGAAAACGGAGACCCCCGAATAGAGACGATCACTATTATAAAATATGTATTATATGTACCCACACGTACGGGAAATAATAACAATAAATATTATTCTCGGAAGGTAAATTACCTACTGCGTAAAAAAATCAAGTTTTTATCGTGCCTTGGCGTGTGCATGTTTTTTTTTATTACGATAATATTATATACTACGGTACATGATATAACTGCCTATATACATATAGTACGTCATAATAACAAATAATAGTGGTGGGTATATAATGCATATAATAATAATAATAAGTGAATTTGAATGATCGCTGCCGAAAGTGATAATAATAATTCCGTATATCATGCGGAAAGAGTATAATAACCGTAAAAAAAAATTTTAAGTTTGCGATCACTTTTATGATAAACGCACAAATTGCATGTACATAATATGGAGCGATTGTTGTGAAAGTTTTTTCACGTTCATAGTCGTTGACCTGACACCTGTAATGTTTTCGGGGGCGTTGAGGTACATAGCGTGTGCCAGACACCGACGAGTGTGTATATATATATATATAGGAGGTATATACATATTGTATATTATGTACTCTAGTATATAATATATATATATATATATAGATGTAGGGTGAAGGCAGAATTAAATACCTTGGCATTTTTATTTGTGCGCTTGAAATATCCACTCGGCTACCCCAATGTGAAAATTTATTTGCACGCGATCACGTGACACCGTTTTACGTGTAGCTTTTCTTTTTCTTTATCATATTAAATGTGTTTATTCGTGATAGATATAATAATAATATGTGTCTGTGTGTGTGTAATATTATATGCGTGCACGCGTGTGTGTTTATATGTATTATATAGGAAATTATATTTTTATGATTATTTATATCTTTAAAAAACAAAAAATAATAATTACATCATGCTGAGATATTATGTTTGAAATTAGTAGTGAAATGAAAAAAAAAATGTTCCAAGAGTCAGTTATACAGGTTATATGCAAACATGTACAAAAAAAAATGTATGGTAATATTGTATATTATATACCTACTGACACACAATAAAGTAGATTAATAATAATTTTATTGTATTTAAACGACATGTCAGCAGCATTTCGAGTTCTATCAATTAATATGTATTGAAAGTTTTTCTAAGAAAAATGCAGTTTATAAATTTAATATGTGGTGTGCATTTGTGATCACATCCATAAAAATCTAAAATATAATACCTTTATATAGTTGTACAAAAATAGGCAAAGTTTTTAGTTATATTTTTTACATATTGTTTTATTAATATTTCCATAGGATTAGATGATAATTTAAACGCTTAACCAATAATTAATCAATATAATTAGATACCGAATAACAAAGATTGATTAAACAATTTTAAATTGAAAATTAAATGGATGGAAAACAGTTTATTAAGGACATTTAAAAATATATGGGTATGACTAAAATTGATAGATTACACTAAAAAAAATTGAATAAGGAATAACAAATAGAATATAAAAAATAAGTGAATCATCAATAACTTTGAACATTAACTCCTTCACCCTCCACAAAAAAAAAAATTCTTCAATAAATATAAAAATGAATTTTTTTTTCACAAAAAAATTTATAGTTAATTTAATTCAGATAATCATTTTATTTTAATAGAAAGATAAATAAAAGATACTTTAATTTATCTAGATAAGATGAAAATGAAAATAAAAATATTTTTATATATTTTTATCTAAATAATGTTCAACACTTCCTACGATTAATATTACCAGTATTGACATATTATGTAGATATTATACTGTTGTATTATTTTAAAACGATCAATCATATAATTATTGTACTCCTTTAAAAGCTAAAATACCTCATTCATGACCTCATGACATGTCAGAATTATAATATATAGTATGTTATCTAATGTTTTACAACTTGAGTAATCTATAAGAAAATGTTACTTATCTATAAGTTCTAATGTTGTGTTAAAAATAATGATTACAATACATTTAAAAAAGCAAATTATCATATGGATACTACAATTTATATACCTAGCTAGTAACGTATATGATATGTACTTCGATTTGGATCATCTATAGATTTTATTTGAAATTTATGTACATGTGTTGAAGTGTGACATCATGTTCAAACCGGTGTTTTGCTAAATCAATAGGTATGAATTTGTTTTACGTCTTAATATTATACGCCTAAATCAAATGCTTGACGATTCTACAGCGTGCTTCTATAGCGTTCTTTCTAGCGGAGAATAATACGTAGGTTATACAAAGCGGATAGAAGATCGCAATCGCAAAAAAAAGACTTTTTTCTTGAAATAAAATAATGTATAATAATATCATTATTATATTGTTAAGTAATTCATAGTAAAAAATAGCACGCAACTCTTATTTAAGAAATATATTATGTAAAGACACTACTTATTTTCAATGATACAGAATGACGCGTAAAAAAATGTTTGGTGTAATACGCTATATTATCATATAGGCACAAAAAAAAAATATGTAAAAAAAAAAATAAACAAAAAAATCATGATTGTTTTGTGTTGTGTTAATATTTTGTGTGTACCATTTTGACTTCTGACAAAGAGCTGATGCTCAACACGTACATGGTGACACCGACTTCAATTGGCGTACCTGAAATTCGGTACATTAAAACAAGTTTATGTAGATATATTTTTTGATATGTTTATTTTAAATTTTTTTTTTTAAACAGAGTTATAGGTATAAATACATTATAATTCCAAATTTCACAACAATAACATTACCTATCAGACAACACGATTTGACGATTAACGAGACTTTAGTGTATTAATATTTTAAGGAATTAACCATAATATTTGGCCGTTGTGTATTTTGTATAGATTATAAATATTTGGTAAACAAAATGTAGCAGGATACAAGATATTTTCTGTGCTGATAGAAAAACATTGACTAATAGATATTATATTTTTGCGGGTTCCAGTTTACGCCATAATTTGTCTTTCTAGCATTCATAATTCTAAGTCGTAATTACAATTTTAAAACATTTTATTTATAAAGATGAGATAATCGTGTTGCAAAAAAAAAATTTGAATTAGCGAAATTTAATTATACTATAATGGTTATGAAAATATTTATTATAAAATATTATTGTGTTTGCTATGGTAGCGCGTAATTAAATAATTATGCATCGCCGTCTAGAGAAAACCTAAGTACTATAAGAAATCTGTATTGAAAATAAAAATTGTTCTTTCAAAATAATATCTATGTTAAAAAAAATTTGACTTTAAATTTAAAATAAATTTCTGAGGAAGTTTTTGGGGGGTTGAAACAAACCTTAAATGTGCCTTACGATGTACGGGGCCTCGAATAAATACACATAATACTTAAAGGTTGTACTGTAATATAATTTATTCTTATTTCCAACAATTTTTTTCGAATTCCTAATGGATTTAAAAAAAAAAAAGCGGGTAAGTCGTGTATGTCGTTCTGCTGTACAGTATAGGTTACTGTAATGGATGGAATTAAATTACAATTTGAATCCAATGATATTATATTATTGTATACGAAAACGATTCTGAGCGGAGACGATTTATCTTCTAAGATATATTATAGTTTCTTAAAGATTATCAAGTTTTAAATTTAAAAAGATTTTTTTTTTATGAATTTCTATCTTAAAATAATTTGGGAATTTTCGTGATTTTTACGTATGTTGTCAAAACTCAAACTTTGAATGCTTTAAAAAAAAAAATTGTGACAATATATTTCTTTTATTTTTCAACTGTTATTGTAAAAATATGTTAGGAGCCTCGTATTGAATTTTAAAATTTCGGTTTAAAAAGGAAATCTTTTATGAATTTATATCTAAGATAATTTGATAATTGCCGTAATTTTTACGTATTTAGAATTTGAACTTTAAATGCTTATAAAAAAATCGTGCCTATGTATTTTTAATATTTTTCAACTGCTATTGTAACGACAAGTTAGGTGTCTTGAATTAAATGTTCAAGCTTTCCTACCCAACAAATAAATTGTTATTGATACTTATAGAAAAAAAAAAAACTAAAAAAGTTTAAAAATTAAAATGTCAGTCAACAGCTCAAAACAAATCAAAATATTTTGAAAATTTTAACAAATATAGGAAATACCTATATAAACATTCAGTGAAAATTTCAAGTATTTACGGTCATTTGTTTTAGAGTTACACCAAAATAATAAAATCGTTAAATGAGAAATCTAGTGAAAATCCAATGTTGTTATGATTTAAATTTCAAACGCTTATAAAAATTTAATTTGCATTTCTGATGGACATTTTTTTTGTGATAGAGATTGACAAACTTGTAAGGAATCTTTTATTAAATTTTCAAATCTTAGATAAAAAAAAAATTTTTTTATAAATTTCCAGCTTAAAATAATTTACGAATTTTAGTGATTTTTACGTATTTTGTCAAAATCCAAACTTTGAATTCTTATTAAAAATTGTGACTATGAATTTTTTTTATTTTTAAACTGCTATTATAACACTATGTTAAGAGCATTGTATTAAATTTTTAAGCTTTTCTACCCAACAAATACATTTTTATCGATATTAATTTTAAAAAAAACTAATAATGATCGAAAATTGCATATGCCTATGAATAGTTCAACTTAAGTCGAAAATTTTTGGAAATTGCATGGTGGATAAAATATATTTATATAAATATTCGGTGGAAATTTCATGTATCTATGGTCATTTGTTTTTAAAAATACATCAAAAACTAAAATCAAAAACTGATTGATCTTAAAATTTCCTGTATTTCCCTTAATTTTTAGTTTGTTTATCCCGATTATTTAGAAAAACTTTTTGAATTTTTTTCTTTGGACCCTTCAAAGTACCAACTAGATTCACTTTCTGATTGAATGAGGTCCTGAAGTTGAAAATCGAAGCACTCTTAATGCTCCAAAACGGGATAACAGGCATAAAAAAAAAAAAAAACAACACACATCATAATAAAGTCAATACATTCCTCGCTCCGCTCAGAATCTAAAAGCTATTCGAGGTTTTAAATTCACTTTAAAGTGAGTTAAATTGCATTATATTCATATTAGTTATATGCTATTTTTATATACTTGTGAATTCAATGTACTTTCCAATATTAGTTTTCCTGTATTTTCATGAATGAAATTAAAATTTTTTTCTCTATTTCCTTGGAAATTTTTTTCCTTATAAAAGTGCTGTTAACTTATTTGAAATCTACGAGACACACATACGATATTTTAATACCTATAGGTACATATAATAACATAATATACCTCTATGCTTAGTTGAATATTTTATAAAAAATAAATCAACCATGTACATGATATTCTATATGGATTAATATTTAACCGACGTTATACGTGTATAACGTACGGGGTATGAAAAAAAATCCTTTTTTTTTAATATTTTATACAAACACTTTCTTCGTACAGACAGTTTTCTGGTTTACAGAAAATTTGGCACTAAGTCTGTACACTTAATGTGTCACAAGATGTCAACATTTTTTATACTAAAACCACAATGTCATCTGAGACATATCATATTATAGGCACTACGTCGTCGTATTACTATATGAATAGTGATAAAATGCTATATCTTGCCGTCTCCACACAAAGCGAAAACGTCGCAGCTCGAACTATATTTATAATATTAGTAAGTTGGTATAATATGTGTTATGCGTCCGTTTTTATTTAATATTGTCGTTGTGTACAATATGATACTATGGCGTAGAGTGAACAGAAATTCGGTATACTAAGTCTCACTGCAGCAGCGTATATCAAAACGTTTTATTGTACGACTAATCTTGATTATTTTCATAGCATAATATTAATAATAATAATAATAATAATAATAATAATAATAATGAACAATGAAAACACTCTAGAAATATTATTATGGTTCTGCGTATTACAGATACCTACCTAATTTAACTTTGCATTAGTACCTATATAATTTTTAATTATTATACTTATTACTATCCAAACATAGGATCCATCAAAAGCTAGACATACAATAGTGTCTCAGCAACCATATTGACGAATTTAAACACTTTATAATACCGAATAAAATGCATCATGCAATTACTAAGCAATTCTTAAGAACATTTATACAATTCTTATGACATTAAGTTTTGTTTCACAAAGAAAAAATTGAACATTTCAAAATCCTGGGAGGCGCTATCTACCAAGTGATACCGATAATATTGAACAAAAATCAACATAATAATATCGTGAATCCAACTCCATAATAATAATATTATAATAATGTATGTAAAATGTCAATTATATGGTATACTATAATTAGTTATTATTGCTTTAAATTCTTAAAAAATCGCTATTGGTTACCGCAAATATTTTTAAAACAATAGATATCTACCTATACGATTTATCTATATTCTATATACCAACTGATTTCCTTGAATTTAAATTTGATAAAAATATATAATTTCGTATATCATCTAATGAGTTCATCGTGTCCAAAATGATTGATTTTGATGCTTTTTATTCGTGTGTTTTTAAACGATTTAAGTCTCTGGCTTTTATATTTTGATTATATTTTTTTTCCAAATTAAAGTTGTGTTTTGGACAATTACAATGTTCATTACTTATTTATTTTTTGAAGCAGAGTCACCCGATTGACATTGCGTTTTTCCGATCTCAAGGAAAATAATTGAACAAGTTTTCATTATTGTTGGTTCACAATATTGATAGATACATCTTAAATTGAATTTTATCTGGACAATAAACTGTATGATAATAATATAGTACCTATACGGTTTTTTTTCGATCACCCCTCTCACCAATATCCATTCCAGAAACGCCCTTGATCATCAGTGCAGCGTAGCGAGTAATTTACAGCGATTAAAATCGTTCGTGGACCGCAAAACACGTAGAAGTCGATAGATAACACTGATACGATATTAAAACGTTAAAAAAACGAATAGCACGCCTCCTTGATTTCTGGAAACCCATAACAGTTAGAAGCATAATAGATGTATGATTGGAATAGTTCGCAGTTGTCGCGTTGCTAAAGATATCTTGATATTCTAGAACAGCGGTTCTCAACCTGTGGTACGCGGAAAGCTCATAGGTGGTACGTGAAGAAAATCTACCTTTATAAATAATTAATTTATTAACAAAATTCTATACATATAACAAAAACGTATACATTATTAATAAGCGAAAAAATTGTCAGGTGGTACGTAAAAATTTTCAAATTGTGTAGGTGGTACGTGACTATAAAAAGGTTGAGAACCGCTGTTCTAGAATATTATGCAAGACGATCGATCAAGTCTGCTCATTCCCTTTTTTCTTTAATAATACAATTATTTAATATATGATTTTTTGGAATTTTTAAATATTCTTAAGTACCTCAACTTTTAAATATTTGAGATTTTCCGTAAGATTTTATGACAAAAATATCTGTTTTCAAATTAGAACCACCCTTAATTGGATTTTCACTTATTCAGAAGATAATTTTTCCTGGAAATGTTGATGTACCTATCCATCTAAATCAAAATTCAAATGACCTACTTTCTTATTAAACTTTATGCACTAAGAATAATAGATAATATGTTAGTATGAATAACATAAAATATATTATTATTATGTCATATTTATTTGTTTATATTTACGATGGAAATTAGATAAATAAAGAATCGATAAAAACAGGAAAGTAGAAACTATATTAATCTATTGCCATAGATATTTCACAATATGCAATAATTATTATATTTGAATGATAACTATAACATACCTAACACTATCACGATTAGACAATTAACTATTAAGTTTAAATTTATTCACCCTTAGATCATCAAGTTTAATAAATCGGAACTACTCGTTCCCATAATTTTGATTTAAATTCTTAAATCTAAGGTTAAGAATTATCTTCTAAATAGTTTTGATTAAAAAGGATGGTTTTTGATAAAAAAAACCAGATTTTTGTATCACTACGCTTCTTAAACGGTATTATGAATTTTCAAATATATCACAAGTTTTTTTTTCTTAGTATATTTAATAATTCCAATAATCAGATTTACAAAAAAAATGCATTGTTAAAGAAAAAAGCGACTGGCATGCTTTACCAATCATCCTGTTTATTAGTATATCTGACTTTGTTTTGTACTAGATTCAAAGAAAAAAATAATATATGCAAAAATTCGGTTGAATCACGTCATAATCACAACGGTATACTATACAATAGGTACCTGTAAATCACGCAATCAACAGGGATTGTAATGTAGGTAATGTGAATATTATAATAATTAATTATACTTATAATATTAATAATATTTAATATTATTATTATTATTATGATTTGTGGGTTATCGCCGCGAAGTCTGCGTTTTGATCGATTTATATATTTTATAGGTTTCTTTATATCATTGTAATGTTTGATGAAAAAATCGCTCGTAGATTTATAAATATATTTTACAATATTTGAGCGCATTATGATCTTCTAAGCTGTAGCACTTTCTGAGTGGTAAAAAGGGCGGAAAAAGTAGGAGTGAAAAAACCAACGATAGTGGGTGGCTGAAACCTAAAGTTGTACACTTACATAATAATATATATTCACGTCGGCGGCGTTGGTGTTGGCGGCGGCAACTGCCGAAAGGGATGACGGCGGGCGCTACAGGTCAAATCGATTTCGGTGGCACAAAGATGATGTGGGACCACCGCGAGGTTAAATACGCCCTCGCGCGGGGTGCACGCTTGACTCGACCACCACCACCGACGACACATAACTCTCTCCGCGGTTAGGTTCACGTGTATATATTATGGAATAATAACATGTTGTATACCTCGAAAACGTCTACATTATTATTGTTTACACTACAAATGCAGTAGAAACTGTTTATAAGTCTTTTCACCGCGATAGTATTATGATAATTATTGTGCAAAGCGAAAATGGACCATGGCCATCTCAATAACCTATGTAATGTACCTACATTGTAATATTATATAGGTTACGGACTGAAACAGAATCGAAGAGAACCGGTTTGGGATCGACAAACCCAATACCATAAGAATATTTGTCGTTCGAAAACGTTATATGATGGTAAATATTCAATAGAATTTTTCTGGCACGGTTTGTGCAAACATTTTGAAAAAGGTCATGACACGTTGGTGCATGCGAAACAATAATATTTCATATTATAATTTTACTAAATAAGACTCTACCTCCTGCTTCGCGATTACAACCCAATGGTTGCCCTTTTTCCATCTTAAAATTTATGTTTCTGTATTTTAAAATGTACAAAACTTTTTCATAAAACTAATTATTTGTATTTAATAATTACTATAGCAATAATTAGCTACCTAATGATTTAATAATAATATAAATTATAATGTTACTGTTATGGAATTTAGAGCTCCTAATATTATGTTTTTTGAACAAACTAGAATATAACATAATATACAAGTTGTAAAAAAAATATACACGATATTTGACTGAATAGCATGATCGAAGAGGGAGAGGTCCAATGATCCTAAATAAGTCAAAGCTGTTTATTTAAAAAATTATTTTGTGTTTTTTATTATTTTTTTTTATACATAATGTTGAGAAGGTCCTTGGGCGAATTTTGATTTTAAAGATGGAATAGTGGTTATCAAGAAGTGTGAGAAAAGAAGGGTTGAAATAAGGGTATTAGAATGGTTATAGATGTTTTTGTGAAATAGTTTATTATTATAGTAGATGAATGATTGAGATTTTATGGTCAAAATTATAAGTAGAGGTTATTTATGTACCAGGAGAAAATAGGGAATTTGTGAGCAGACGAATAAAAATTGATTGGAATTATTGGAATATTTTAATATTGAATTTTTTGGTCTTTGTCCATAGCTGCATTTTGTTAGACATCGATGGGTGGATAATTTGTTTAAAGGTTAAGAGTTTGATATTGAGTGGAAGATTTTGAAGAAGTGTTGAATTTGTGGAGTTTAATGTTGAGAGATTATCTTTTAATATTGTATTAAAATAATTTTTCAAATCTTCGAGTTCTGCATAATACATTTGATTATTGGGATTTTTTTTTGTCATTTTACATAATAACGTCATAATATTGAAATACTGAAAAAAAAAAATTATGTTTAGGTTGAAACTAAAATATTTCATATTGTAATAATAAGATGTTATCATCACTAATAATGAATAATATTCAAAATTATTATGGTTTATATTTAAAACCTATTTTGAGCAATTTTATATATTAAGGATAAAGGCACCTTCGGTTTGTTGCTTTATACTTCTAACTTTATCATTTTTCATTTGAAATTATTAAAACAGCAACGTGAAATGACTTTTTCATGTATGCGGAAACGGTCAATAAAATTGCAATTAAAATATCCAGAATGCACACAAACGGTTATCACAAAAAAAAACCTGAAAATTATTATTCTTAGTTGAAAAATATAAGCTGTTTTTTTGCAGCGTTTTTCTTTTAAATATATTTAGATATATTCTTATTAATTTTTAGGTTAATGATTTCAAATCAGTAGTCTAAGATCAAAACGTTATTTTAGTTAGTGGCTTATTCACGGGAGTCCTGGGTTCAAACCTCCTGTCCAGAGAACAGAAAAAAAAAGAATAAGAAACAGTTACTCAATGTTAAATCAATATTATATGAAGGGTTTCCTGATAATTGAACGTATAACAGTTGAGTTGTTTTGGTGTGGAGTATCGCTGAGTTTCAAAATAATATGAAACAAATAAGCTTTATCATATAATTTTTACATATTAATACCTATCTACAGAGTTATGCAGTGGTCCTATCAACAATAAAATTTTATGTCGAGTTTAATCACCCATTGGTTATTTACAAACAATGTTAATGGAATGTTTTTTTATTATTTATAAACAATATTACGGTGATTACGACTATCAATCGAGATAGTTTTCCGAGATTGCAACGTTTACTTTCGAGAGTGATTGAGTTGACATGGAGAGTTTATTTGAGATTTTCTTTCTAATCTCACGGTGAACATTGTTATGACAATATAAAATTGCATAATTTTAACGTTTTCGATAAATAGCGATGACTCTGTGCACCTAATCTTCCCTATAAATAATACGGTCGATTAGTTTTGGCCGTATTGATATTTAATGGCATTTATAATATTTTATTGTATAACGCATCGTCAATATTATAATACAAAAAGGTGGCCATTTAATTAATTGTTGGTTGGTTTTCTAATAAATTAACTTATGAAATTAAATAGTTAATTATTCATTAATTGACTGTTGAAATAACTTAAATTTTTTGATTTTTCAGTAGATAATCAAAAACAATTTTTTTAATTTTTGGTTCTAATGGTTTTATACTTACACGGTGTAGGCACACAGTTTTGAGAAAAAAATAATTTAATAAAATAATATTATAAGATTATATAGATAAGCACGAAATACTCTTATTTTATTCTACGATGGTACTAATTAACCAAGTACTTAGATTATTATAATTTTTTAAACGAATTAAGTTAAAATATTTTGTTTTCCACGAAAATTTTAAACTTGATGAATTAAATTAACTTGTTAACCTTCTTTACTGTTAATTTTTTACCCAACATTTTTTTTATCATTAAAATAAACTTAATTATTTTCAATACATTTTTTTTTTTAAATATCGCTCATCTTTGTGACGATATTGACAAATTTAATACGATGGCGGCCGTCCAATGCATCTTATTTTCGTGACAAACAATAATCACGTAACATTATTAACTGCAAGAGCTACACTGTAGTTGCTGTTTAATATTTAGTATTATAGTTAAGATATGTATTATTGCAGTTTAATTTGCGGTGCAGTACCTATTACCTAGGTATAGTTCATCGGATTTCAGCGATCGCATTCAAAAGACTTGTTATTATAATGGTGAATACAAAATATAATATAATATTATGATTTATGATTAATAAACGATAGAACATTATTACGTACTATTATGAGTGTATAATATAATATTATTATAATTTATTTTTGTGGTAAAATTCCATAGGTACTATATTTTGAGCAATCGCGTTTTACATAAAACGATGGCTGACCGATAAACTAATCAAATACATAGGTATATGATAATAATATGACGTTATGAACTGTCTGCTATGCCAGCTTTGTTATTATAGATTCAAAAGTCGTGATATTGATTTTCGCTTCCCGTGACGAAACCGACATTCACACATCGTATTCGAGTGAAAAATACGCCCTAAACACTATAATAATTACATCTGCATATAGCTGGTAATAAACAACATAATATCATTACGATGATTTAAATACCTAAGCGATTCGGACGACTTTACCCGAACTATAAGGTATTAGATATTTATAAACATTATAATATTGTTAATATCAATCAAATATAATATTGTTCATGAGATATTATATTATATCAATATATAATTTATGTGGTTAGTGTAATAACTAATAATATAATAATATTATCTTAAAGCCGGTAACACTCACCTCCGTAGTTTGGTCTTACTCTTTTGTCATAGCTCAAACTGAACGAATCGAGAATCGCCGAAATGTTTACGTCACCGAACATGCCGCCGCCCGGAGCCCTGAAAAAACAATAAATCAGTATAAGTTATTTTATTTTAGGTACCTTTAGTGAGGTGCTTGAATAATTAATTATTACGTGTCGAAATGTAGACGTTCACCGTTTAGACCATTAGACCCTCGTCTCCTCCCTTTTAAACCGCGTTTGAGTAATATTATCGTAAATAATACTTATTAACTACTTACTATGTAAGTAAATTGTTAATAATTTTTTATGCTTAAAAATTTTGTTTTTTAGTATTTTTAAGTAATTTTATTAATTATTAGTATACTAATTGCAGATATTATTCACGATTAAGTGGAATTAATACTCAAACTATTATATAAATAGTTATTGTTTTTATAGTTTTAATGTAACAGCTTTTAGGTATTTTTCATCTATATTAAAATATTTCAATTGTTTTATATTATTATACGAATTGCAAAATTTCATTAAATATCTTCAGTGATAATCGGATGTGGAGTCTTACAAAACAATAAATAACAATTAGTTGTTAATTAATTGTAGGAGATTCATAGCGAACACGTTTATTTCCAAAATCCAAATAAGTATACTGTTATTTATTTTGCATGCCTAAGATTGGTAGTTTGTTTTTGTATTATTCTTAGTTTAAGTGTAAAGAAGTGTTAAAAGTTCTAAAAGTTAATCAGCCATGTTTCTATCGTTCTCATGGTATTTGTGTGCCTATAAAACAAATTGTTGCCATTTTTTAATGGGATTATTGCGTTAAAAATTCATTTTTATTACATTTTTGTTTATTTTTTAGAGCTTTTTTGATAGTTTTTATAGGACATTAACTTCGGGTCCTATTCATGACTAATAAAGTTGTAACTGTTGTTATTGGAGCGTATTAATATTGAAAGTGTTATGAATCATATAATAATAATAAATATAATAATATTATATAATATAATAATAGTAAAAGATATAAGACAAAAATATTTGTTTATCATTAGATACTGAACTTTTTCTCATAGTCACATGATTAGTGGAACTTATTTTAGTGTCGTCAATAATTAGAATATAGTACTTATATGATAACGCTTATTAAAAAAGTGCCTGCTTATTATTGCATAGGTTTGTATGATAGTGTAAGAATAGATTGATGTATACACATTTTAAGCAAATATAATGTTACAATATTCAAAAATTCTAGTTTTTAATTTAATACATAAAAGAACCCGGTAATATAACACTGTATATTATAATGTTTTCACCTTCATATTGTATTACTAATCAAGAATTATTGTATAAAAAATACTAACGAAACAAAATTATGTTATAAATGTACTGTTTTATGCGTTTTTTAGCTCTAGCGTAACATATTTTTAACAATGTAATTAATAGGTACGTAGATTGAAGGTCGCTGTAGCATAATATAAAATATGTAGATATGGACGCACAAAACGTCTATGGATTGTATCGATCGCGGCCACCGATTTAGGGAAGGTATAGGACATTATTGTGCAGTATAATATGTGTTCCCAGTGTGGCAGTATAGGTATATCTACAAAAGAGAGAATAATAATCGGCCAAAACAAACTATATAACGCTTTTGAATCAACAATATGAAGTTTGAAAATGTTTGAATGGAGGTATTCAATGGAAATAAAAAAAAATCTACTTTTAAAATATTTAGGTACGTAAATATTCAGAACTCTGAATAAGATTTTATTGAAATGAATTATTTCCAAATCACATTTCACAAATTTATTGAACAGAAAATAAAGTTGCTGAAGAGGAAAAATACAGGTGAAACATCTCCTTGCATACTATTATTATTTTACTAGGTGATCTATTTGACGTAAGTCACTCATTACGAGTATAGTTTAAAAAAAAAACACTGTCTCTAGAAAACAAAAGTTTTTTTAATCACCAAATATATTTTTAACTCCTTATTCAAAAACAGAATATTTTATGGAGTAATTTGATGCATGTATGACACAATTAAATTTTGGACGAGTATAGTTTATGAGTTATAAATGTGAATTTAAAGTTAAAATGTTGGTTTATTATTCTGCTCATTTTTCAATAAAAACTTTTTTATTATAACTAATATTTGAACAGTTTATGGAATATATAATTGTGAAATATTTAAGTACCTACTTCAATATTTTTTTTTTCAAAGAAGTTTTATTTTGACGATAAGCCATTTCCCGAGAAAAAATCATGTGTTGCTGTAAATAGTCGGAAAAAACTTTATTTAGTAATATATGTCAACACCGTGGCACTCATTGCATTAAACTTAATATCAATGATTAAACCTAATATTCATTGATCATATAATTAATAATTGATAAAATAAGTATCATGAATATTTGTGTAAAAAAATTTCAATGTTTCACGTTTTTGTAAAATAAATTCTATTATTGCTATATACGTTAGGTATCTAAAAAAGTACTGTAGTCCCGATCAAACACGAAAATAAACATTTATATTGAAATGTATATATTCCCTCGAAAGAGTAAACAATTTAATTATTTTTCAAAAACGACGTCGTGTTGTACAATTTAATCATATTACGAAAAAACAACAATATTTTCAAAAACTGTATTGTTTTTGCAATAAAAATAATGCGTCATACTATACATTAAAATGGCGTCAACGAAAATGCTGCGACAGAAAGAAATACGTAGGTATACATTGTGTATAGTATAGAAAAACCACATACACGTGTACAATAGTATGTGTATATGACGAAGACGACCTCGATGCCGATTTGCAATGCACAGACAACGAGAGAATACGAAAATAAAAAATAAAATAAAATAATATATAATATAACGTTTTGGTTCGAGCGGGCGACGTCACCCCCGTTGTAGTAGTGGCGTCTTTGCAGACGAAAACTTTTTGGGGTGGTAAAAAAATTGTTACGCAAAAGACGCTCGTTCAGTGAATACACTAACACTAAAATATATACATATATAATTTCTAGCAGTTTTGAACGGTGTGTGATTTTGTAAATTTCCACACAGCCGAAACCCTCAACAAAAAGGTCACCAGTAAAATAAACAAGGCCACGACACAATCCTGTACGTTTATATATAATATACATATATATTATAATATAATATTACGGTCTGCTGCAGCTCGATATAAATTATTCTTTATCTTTTTTATATATAATTTTTCTTTATTTCATTCTACTTCTTGATAAAACTTAATTTACGGACCAGGGCTGCCAACGACGATGTCGCAAAAAGTACAATTGAAAGAATAAAAACAATAATAATAACAACAACAACAACAACAACTACGTAAAACGCGCATTAGAAAAAAATAAAATAATTTATCACATGTACTCAGAATACTATACATTATATAATTACACCGGGTAGATTATTAAACATAAGACACACTCATTATTTCAAAAAATATTAACGTTTTTGGAAATATATTTTTATTGTTATTTAAATTCCCAAGGAATTTTTTTTTATTGAAAATATGCGTTTTTAATCCTTTATCCCAATGCAAAATATTTTTGTAATACCTTGGTGTATATACAAATTTAATTTTAGACGAGTAGTTATAATTTACGAGAGACATAAGTTATAATTTATGAATTATAAATATTATTTAGTAGTTACTGGATATCCCCTAAAATGTCAGTCCATTAATCCGCTCATCAATATTAGCTTAAATAATTATTAAAAATAAACTAATAGTTTGAAATTGTATTTCTTTAGATCAAATAAGTCCGAATATTGTTTTGCTTCAGAATATGAAATTGATTGAAATTAAAATTGTATATTCTAATACAAAAAAGTAATACATTTAAACAAAAAATCGTAATGACTTAAGATTAGATAAAATAAAATATATTACCAAAAACGTTATTTTTAATAAATGATGAGATGAGAGTTTCGCGTCATATAGATCACTCTGATATATAATACACAGAAACCTTCTACAGAAATTTTCATTATGTTTTAATATTGTGATATTATATTGTTAAGAAGGAATTGTTCATTTTTAAACTGTCACCATTTTATATTCAAGACCGAAATCACGCACGTGTCAATCACTGACAATACCTATACTTGATGGATTTATAAACACTGCTGTATAATATTATGATTAACTACGCAGTGGGAAATTATATTAAAGTATTAACAACACTTTTATTATAAGTGTTTGAGGAATATGTGCTAAAATAAATTTAAACATTTCGATTCAATAACCGAATATACACTCCCTTTTTATAATTAAACAATTTTATGTTTTGGAATTTCAAAGTTAATTTATTTATTTAAATTTCAATGGATTATAATTCATAAGATCCATAATATTATATAATTTATTTTTGACATTTCAATTAATATTAAGAGTAATACAAATTACAATTTGAACACAAATACAACAATAATTAGGTACACAATAATACAACAATTTTAAAGGCCATAATATATTTTTCAAATACTTAGATTTTATATTATCAAAGAAGTAATGTGGTGTTACAAACTTAATTTTATTCAAATGTAAACCATCTTTTAAAATAAAAATTCAACTGATAATATTCAGGATTATAATAACTGTACTAAAGATGTGATTATAGTAGGTACATACCTACTTAATACTGCAGGTAACACGTAACATGTAAAATATATGTAATACTTTGTCTAATACTCATAATGTTATATTTTTAACACTAAAAATATTTACAAATTAAAAAAATTAAATTCATTCATATTAATTAGATAGATTCAAATCTACAAATCTGCAATTTTTGTGGATTAATATCCTGAGTACGTAAAGATGGTAACTTAAAAAGAACTCGTTGCATTTTTATTTAAATTTGTCAAAATTTCCAATTTGCAATAAAAAGCACATATCACATTTAAAAATTAAATTTTATCACCACAGAAGACTCCTTGAATGGTATAAAAAATATGGTCTAAATGCATAAAAAAAAAAATCAGAATCTAAATAATTTTATATGTAATATACTAAAACGAAAATGGGAGTGTGTAAGAATGTTGAATCTATATGAATATAAATAAATATTAATTTATAGTAGTGCTTATATTTGTCTCTATATAGCTATAGGTAGTAAAAATATTAATATATTATTTAATAATTATATGTAAAGGCAATAAATGATTAGAAACGTATCTACCTATCAGGTATTAGAAATAGTTTTTTGCTTGATAGAATTTACAATCTGCCATGATATTATATCTAGATCTAGATTTAATATGATCGAATCATGGTTTTGAAATAAAGAAAACTATATCAGTTTTAATGCCTATATATAAAGAATAGTTGGTTATATTTTTTAATAATAAAATAAATTTAAAAAAAAAAACTATACACAATACTTCTAATTATTCAAAGTTTATTGGTATCCATTATGGCATTATAGAACCACATAACTACTTTTTATCTAAATTTTAAACAAATCAGGAAGAGCAGGAAGTATCTATGGCGTATCTTTTGATTATACCATAAAAATTACTTATATTTTTTATGATAAAAAAACTTTTGTGACGTAATAATAATAACTGGGGCGTATTTCCTTACACATAATACCCTAGAAACGTGAGAAAATCGAAAAACGATGTCTTTAAAACACTGCAATCATGTCCGATTTTTTACTGAAAACAGAGATAGCGTATAGGGTGATTCAATTTTTCTCCTCATATTTAAAAAAAAAATAGAGACCAAAGATATATAAATATATAAACGAAAACGTTGTTAAACTATATAATATATTAATAGATTTTCTTTATTTCGGTTGGAATCTATAAAAATGTTTACGACACGAAAACGATTCCAAGCGGCTTGCAGTACCTACAATGTTATATATATATTTACGTGCTCGGCATTCATTTGAAATAAAACAAAATACATTTATATATACAATAAATAAAACAAACTGTAATTGGACGCCTTATGACTAAACATTATATATGTATATATATATGACTGAGAGTTGAAAAGTATACTAGCACAGTATGTCGCGTTTTAGCTGTAGGGGACGGACCAAGGACGAATGTACACGCAAACGACCTTGGGCGTTTAATGAGACAAAATGTGTTTTATTTCCAGGGTGGTTTATTTATTTTTAGTTTTTTTTTAATAACATTGTTACACGACGTTTCTGCCCCCTCACTCTCTCATGCGGCCTGCGATGATTATTAGTTATTACACACTGCCGCAACCGGTGGCAGTGACGTAATACCACGACGTTTCGTTGGTGGTTCCCAAATGTCACCCTGCCGTAGTAGCCCAGGCGCAAGATAATAATATAAACATAATAAATATTCCTTCATCGTAAATTAGACTACATAATTGCACAGTATAATATAAATTCCTATGATCTGTGTATTTGATTATACAGAATGTAACAGTAAGACCTATCCAAAAAAAAAAATTATAGTAATTAAACGTATGACAAAAATTATTAATATTAAATGATCAGTAAATAATTTAAGAAATATACTCATTTCAGTGAATTCTCAAAAATCATATTTTTAAAAAGTTATTACGTTCTAAATTGATTTAACCGAAATTATATTGAATTTTAAAAAATAAGCTACTTGACTTAGATAAATCATTTTACCATCAAAATTATTCTTAAAAATCAGATTCACAAATAGACTATATTGAATTTATCCAAACAATTTTTTATTAGATTTAAATTTTTTTTTAATTTTCAGTACCTACTAAAAAATAAACATGAAAAAAATAAATATCATACATATAGCACTAGGATCACTTATTGAATAAAAAAAAAATATTGATTTGAATAAATGTTATTCCAAAAATCAGTTCAGTCTGTTACACCTTATATATGCAATTGCTCAGAATAAGTTCGTGTTTAAGTACAATATAAATAACGATGAATATAATGTTATACGTTTATAATATTATATCAGATTCTATACGATATATTATTATAATATGTACATTTTTACGATCGCGTAATATCTTATACGACGAAAAAGAGACCGTCTGTGGAGTGGTTATTTATTATATAATATTATAGCTTCATAGAACCCCCTACACGTGACCTACAAATTAATAATGCTATAAGCATAATATTATGATGTCTTAATGATAAATGTCACGACGTACATGAGTAATAAAATATAAATAATAACAGTTTAAACAGTATAACAATACTACTTTTATGCGATCGAAAACTGCGGCGGATTAGTGTTGAGCGTGTTGTGCGTACTACGATCCAATAACGTGCAAGACGTGTCGTTGGCGCCACGTGAAGGGTGTTAGAGAATTTCTCGCGGTGAAGGTGAATTGGGTGGCGGGGCGTCGTATTTACCGATACGCCACTTAATTCTATACAATATTAACGTCGTGTATTATGTAGGAGCTATTTTTATTTTACCTTATTATATTTATTATTCGTTGACGAGAAAAAAATACTATTTTGTTAATACTGTTATTATATTTTATAATATTACAATATTGTTACACTAAAGAATATTCAAGAATGAATACAGTGCCTATTCTACAGTAGAGTAAAGTTGAGGTTCTTCGATGGACGGTGCCGAATAGATGGATACGATTTTAGAAAACCGATAACTTGTACGAAATTATACTGTTATAACCGTGATTCGTAAGTCGTAACGTGTACGATTATAAATACCTATAGTTAATTATACAAACAAATTAAGTTGCCTAATAAACCCGGTTTGTAAATTTTAATAAATACCTAGCCAAAATGTTTTAAAACATTGAAATTATCATTTGCTCTTCACTCTGTATTCCAAACAATAAAATGTTTTAAGTATTTTATAATCTCGCTCGATCGATTAATAACTTTGTTCACCTTCTTTATTTTCTAGTACCTGGTACAGTAGTGATCGGAAATAACTAAAAGTAACTGCGGTATATCACACGATTTTTTTAAGTTACCAAAACGCTCAAAAACAGATGTAAAAATAGAACCCGAGATGGGCAGGGGGCGAAACCTATAGCATAATCCCCTTTCTCAAATCCTCTCGAAGAGAGATTAGATTTGTGACTTCTGTACGTATATACCTGATAATATATAATAAATGTTACTGTCAATATGATTCATCTCTATAGATGTAATTTAGGTAATAACGAAAGTTCTAGCCAATATCATTCAAATAAATATGCCTATAACGGCTATAACATAAGTAGACGATATTATCCATGCGTAGACATAATTTGAAATTGAATATTTTGTTAGTACAACGAAGACTATGAAATTATTTAAACGTATATAAATTTTCTAAGACATTATTGATAATTACAAATACTATTGACAGTAAAAATATAAATATTCATTTATGATAATATATACAATGAAATTTAAAATTTTAGTATTACGAACAGTTGGTTAATGGGAAGTGCCTTATTTAATAAGATAATTAGCATCAAGATTGTTACTAACATTAAATTATTAAGGTGATATGTATCATACAATTTTGGGAGAAATTGTGTATATAAAATATATGGTTTTTTCAAACGTTATGGTTTTTAAATTATAAAATATTAAAATATAAAGTATGAAAAATCTTTAAAGCATACAAGGTTTAATAGAAAATATTTATCAATTTCATCATGTAATAATTTAAAGAGAAAAGAATTTTCGACTGAATTATTTTGTTAAATAATGAGCTTTTAAAGAATTCATTTTTAAGATTTCCAGATTATTTACGATATAGAAATGTAGACGTTAATTTAATTAATACTTTTAATATGTAATCGTTTTGCAAATATAATATAATGAATCAAAAATTATAATTATTATGAAACATTCCTTGCCGATGCATTAAAGAAAATACGAAAAAGTCAGAACTGGATCAACGTTTCCCTCTTAAATAAACTAAGGAACATCAAGCTTTTCACCAAAAAATGGAATTTTCTCCGTAGCATAAAACGT
The DNA here is from genome assembly GCF_037042655.1 of Diuraphis noxia. Taxonomy (NCBI): domain Eukaryota; kingdom Metazoa; phylum Arthropoda; class Insecta; order Hemiptera; family Aphididae; genus Diuraphis; species Diuraphis noxia. The sequence goes on along the minus strand of NW_028301714.1, from coordinate 55,295,796 downwards.
AGAGACGAGCTCATTATAACCCGAGCCAGAATAGGCCACACACTTCTCACACCTCCTCCCACAAGAGCAAGAAACCTGTTCCAATATGCAACACTTCATGCAACGTGAATATGTCGATCGACCATATTGTTACGAAATGCCTAAAATACACCAAATCACTGAACATTTTCGAAAACTCATCATCCTTCCGTCTTGTTCTCACGAAAATAAAATTGAAGCAATCTACAACATTTTCCATGGTACTTTAATTTATACCACAAACCTTAAATATTTGTAAATATTTTAATCCTTTTCTCATTTCTTATTACTGTAGGCTAATAATCTCAAGCTGTTGAACCGTTTATCTTATAAAAAAAAAAAAAATATATATATATAGGTATATATTATTTACCTACATCAGTAATGATTGTGAGTAATGACTTATTCAATTATGAGACATGGGTTTTTATTATCACATACGAAAATAATATTATTTACTTATATTTATAACGTGCGTTTATACTTATGTATATACAATTCATGGCAACTCAATGATATTTTAGTAAGGCATTCAACGTGTTAGGCATTTCATTTCAAATGCAAACACAATTTACTATGTAATGATATTATTTCGTTTTCAGTTTTTTTTTTTATTTGGTGTGGACAAATGTAATAGAAAACATTATTTTCTAGACGAAAACAGATGTATTTTATAAACATTTTTTATCACGGTGAAATTTTGCCGGATTTGCTTATGCTGTGCCAACATGCCATTCATGTTATTCATTTTCTATTAAACAAATCAAAATATTGTATATTTTAAAATACACTTGGCAGACAATATAATGCCTATAAAACATTAACACCATTAAATAATACCTATTTAATCAGACTCGCCCCGAAATTTTGTCGATAAAAAAAAATCCCTTTTCAAATACACCTCCGACTGACATACCGAATATTAAGCACGCATCTACGTGGCGTGTTTGCCAGTGTGTTGTATAAACATGATAATTATATTATTATAAATATCATACGAAATGCCGAATGCAACCAGTGACCAAGCGAACGTGTGTTTTATATTGTCGTGTAGTAAAGCAAGTGTGTGTGAGAGATGTTATTGTTGCAATGAAAACGACAGAGTAAATGTTTTTAAATATTCAAAAACCTCTTAACACCGTCTGGTTGGAGGGTAGTGTATGCATGGTGCAAACACGAAGATTCGGAAAGGTGATATAAAAACTGGTAAAAAACCAACGCTGGTTACACGCGCAATAGTAATTTTCGCGGGTACATAGGTACACTTTGAATAGACTATATTATTATTGTGTAGGACGTGTAGGTATATAACGCGTACGTAAAAAAAATAGTTTTATATATGTATATGTGTGTGTGTGCGTGTGTGTATGATGCAACACCAACGCACAAAGTCGGAGCAGGGATGGTTAAACCCATATTTCCGCCGTTTTTATTGTTCTTCGATGTACAACTACTACAACTGCTCTCAGCGGGCGTTAAATAAAAGCGTAGGTTTTCCGAGCAGCATCACTGTATGATGATGATAATAATAATAATATACACGCACACTGCAGTGGCATATAACTATAATATTAACGTTCATTGGTCCGTTAGGATTTGGGTCGGTTTTCATCGGCATAAAGTTTATCGAAATTGGTATACGGTAATATATTTTAGGCAAGAAGAAAACTCGATTCTGCAGTGTTATAACTTATTAATTATTAAAAATACTTAAATGAATTAAAACATTCACGGATGGTTGGGGAGGCTTGGCCTCCTCAAAAGTCATTCAAGCCTCTCTTGTAGTATCATTTTCCTTTGAATAATATTATAATGTCAGTATTATACATTTTCAATAAAATATTGTCTATGTATTTGGAATCATTTTTTTGGTAATAAAGATATTTTAACAGAAAAAGCATCCGTTTTTTTCCTTGAAGATTTTTGTAAACAGCAATAAATTGATTATTATTATTTCAAAAATATTGTAAAGCTTGTTTCTGCAGCTGTATTGGGTTTATATTCAATAAATTAAATAAACTATTGTACAGTTAAACAATTCTAAATGATGAAAATAAACAATTGTTTTAACTAAAAATGTTGATCAAATAAAATATAATATGTGGTATTTTCGGTATTTTTTAATTTTTTAATTTTCGTAAATTGTGTGTATTTTAAGAAGATATTTTCCTTCCTCTAAGGTCTATATAATTCATAAATTCTACTTATGCGTTTGTTCACTTTTACATAACTCCTTTATAAGCAGCATTAATATATTAATATATATTATAATAATAACTATAATATTATTCTATCCTAAATATTGATTGTGAGAAATTGTTGAACGAAATTTTGCTTTATATAGACACAAATTACTCTTTCAAAAAAAAAAAAAATTTGAAATCATTATTGATGTTACAGTCTTGTTACTTTTTATAGGGTGGTCTGCATAGATAGATATTCTCGACCTAATCTGCAACCATCATAGGTGGAAATGAATCATAATTTTTGAGTATGTTGATATTTAAAAAAAACTTAATAACATATCAAAGCCAAAGTTTCCTGCGCTTTCAGAAATATATGATAAATCCTATATCATTACATGTATGAGTACCAATGTAATATTTATAATCCATATCATTGATTGTGAAATATTAATTTGAAGGGATAAAAGAAGATTTAGTGGATGGATATTTTTATTAATTACTGATATATTTTTTTTTTTTTTAAATTGTACTTTTTTGCATTTTAACAATATTATATTATAATATTTTTAAAGTGAACAATGACCACTTTTTGCGTTTGAGAGGAAATTATTTTTCAGATTTTACGTTGAGGGAAGGGGTAGTTTGCTTAAGTCCGCCCAATATAGTTCTATATAGCGATCAGTGCATTTGGTTTCCATCCGTGGATATACGTCCAACTAATGGAAAACCTTAACAGGTTAGGTGATGATGAGATGAATTTTGTCATGCGTTTGTTACGTTGACGAATTTTTATGGTGGGTGGCTGGGTATATAGGACGCAAAAGATAATTTACAAACCATTATTATGGAATGTGATGAACAGTGTAGGTACAGTGCAATAAAGTGTTATCATTATTACAATAATATTATATGATGTTGACTGGTCCATAGCAGTCTGAACTGAAAATTGGGTGGGGTTGGAAGAGTAGTTTTATGGATTTCAAACATTGTCTCAGGCAGAGCGCAAAAAAATGCCAATACCACGGCCAGGGTATATTATGTTATTTATTATTATGGGTATGTACCCATTGTACCCATATAATGAATTATTAAGACGGTAAATTAACTTTCAAAAAGTTAATCTCCGTCCGAATTTCCGGGTAAATTTTAGTTAATGAATGATAGCGTGATTAAAATCTGCAATATCTGATTTAAGGAGGAGGTACAAGGGATTAAATGTACTGGTAGCTCATTTTCGAATTTGTTTTAGACGCTACAAGTTGATGTATAGATTTTTCAACTAGATATTAATGTGAACAATGACGGAGAAAAAATTACTCAGCCTCGTTTATTATAAACTGTTATAATTTCAGTTTTATCAATATACTTCGATACTTCAGATCCGATTAATTGGAGTACAAACTTTAAATGCTCTAATTTAATATCATCATCATTATAATCAAACACTAAAGAATATAATATCATTAGTGCATCATAAATGATAATATTATGTAAATTGTATCGATATTATACCTGCAATATTTTGTGTTTTTATTTTTATTAGAGGCTTCTGATATTATTAGTTGCACCCCGACTTCTTAAAACTTAGATCCGGCATCTATTACAACGAGGCCAATCAGAATCCAACAAAAGACACACGACACTAAATTCACTGTCAAGTCACAGCTTTGGATCTCCACCGCCCATAGATTGTCAACCCACCCTCCCCGCATTGTACAGCGAACAAGCGACGACACAATAACAAAATATTATTGTCATGAAGTGTGTACTCACGCGGCGTGAGCGTCCGGCGGCGCCATCGGTGCCATAAAGGCGACGCAGGCCACGAGCCATGCCGTCGTGGTCACCGTTTGTGCGGCGCGGCCGGTCATCGCGGGTCGGGCGTGGCGGCGTGGTCGTCGTAGCACCAGCAGCACGCCGTCACCATCGCCGCCGCCGTCACCGCAACCGTCTTCGGCGCCGTCCTCGTCGTCCTCGTCTTCCTCGTCTTCGTCCTCGTCTTCAGCAGCAGCCCGCCGATGAGCCGTCAAAAAGACGCGTAGAAGTACGTCGTCGTCAGTGTTGCCGGTGTGGATGGTTCACATAATAGTCGGAACGGAAAATGGGAAGAGGAAACCAGGCCGAAAAAATAGGACTTATGATAATAAAGGCGTCCCCCGTATTGCGTGGTCAGTTATCTGCAGAGATTAAACGGGAAAAGATTTCTAGAAAAAATAACGAAAACCAATTCGATGAGTTCGGTGAATTATACGTAACGGCGGCAGCGGAAACGACTTTTACAACAATTGCGACAACGACAACAGCAGCAACGACAACGGCAACAACAGTGGTCGTGTGCGCGTCTTGGTCCGCCGTGCGTTGTCTCCGGTGCGAACGTTCCCGGAGATCTCCGGGCATTCGAGCAGTGCTTACCCGCAAGCAGCTGCTTGGCGGCGGCGTACGACGACGCCCGCCCCGCCGCAGGGGTGCCGCCCGGCGCGCACCGCCGCGGAATACGCGGAATACGGCACAAGCGCGGCGGCGGCCACCATTCGGCGCGCCGGGCACGCCGCCGCCGTATTGATTCAACGGGCCGACCTCTCCCGTCGCCACCACCCGCGCGCTGTCGTTAAACTTCTCTCGGCCCGCGAACAGTGCACACACACACACACACACTCCGGTGCGTCTCCGTCGACCAAAATCTCTAAACGTAAACGACACAAGTACCCATCACACCCCCACCCCTGATGCAAAACCGAAGAAATACGACATGATAATATGGGGGTGATTCACCTGCAAACGTGTTCAAATCATCCCCTAATATTTTTCCTCCGATAAACAATTTATTCCGATTGGTGAGTCGATTGCGAGACTCATCATCAGACGACATGAATATACTAAAATTATCATGTTTAACGACATCGAAATTTTTGTACAATATTAACAGGTATCTAAATAGTTCTGATATAATTCAAGTTTTCCCTTAAGAGGACACCACACCCGCATGACGTGTTGTATTCGTCTTTCAAGTGCGTAACATTGCAAATTTTATGCTCAGAAGTTCCAATTTAGCTCCGTTAGTTTACAACTTAGAGTAAATTGACCTCTTATAAGAATTAACATTATTATCTAGGTTTTCACAGAGGCTTTTTATTATATTTCAGTTTTGAAGCGAGTTATGAGTATTTTAAGATATACAAGCAATTCACAGTTTTAAAAATACTCATAAGTTGCTTCAAAATTGAAATATAATAAAAAACCTCTGTGAAAACCTAGATAATAATGTTACCTTTAATTCTTATAAGAGGTCAATTTACTCTAAGTTGTAAACTAACGGAGCTAAATTGGAACTTCTGAGCATAAAATTTGCCATGTTACGCACTTGAAAGACGAAGACAACACATGCGGGTGTGGCGTACTCTTAAAGTAATTCAATATTATGTTGTATTTTAGTTATAAAATGATTCGAGGAACACAAAATTCCTATTTATTTTCATTCTCCTTGAAATTTGAGTGGTTTATATTCGTCTGTAGTATACATACAACATCAAACTTTGAATATGGGTTTGTATTTTTGACCCGAGAAATCATATTTCGTTGTCGTCGACATTTTATAATACGTATGTAATAGAAAGGACTGATGACTAACTTTTGTTATAGTCGATATTTAAAAAAAAAATATATATTTTATAAAATTAATAATCTATTGCAGTGCATTTCTAGATAATTTATTTATTTATTTTGAAACTGAAAATAAAAATTTAAAGATTTGGTTTAAAATAAAATTTAATTTATCCATCTTGATAATAAGAACAATTGTAATGGAAAAAGCATTTATCTAAGATAAGTAATTTATTTTTCAGAATTTTGTTGGTGTAAATTAATTTAAAACTTTAAAATTTATTGTTGTCAAACCATTATTTTTTTGTTGAATTTTCTCATATAAGTATAATCCATAACTTTATTTTTGTCATAAAAGTTTAACTAGCATAATTTTTTTTTCGATTGATATTTCTGTTACACTCTATGTAAGTTATTATTATGATCGGACAATGTGTAATTACGGTTAATTATTATTGTCTATCGAGTGAAATCCTTAAACGTAAAATATGACATAAGTACCATCCACAAAACCGAACAAATGTAAAATTTACACGCGTCTCATAGATACCTTGACCACGATAGGAAAATTACATCATCATTTGATACTTACAATAATTAATATGTTAACGTAAAATCTTATATCATGAAAACATCATGATATAATATTGTACATTATTAGGCGACTACGTGAATATTAGAGTTGAGTGTCAAACTATTGACTGTTCTTTGAAGACTATAATACAAATCTTGTTACGCAGAAAAATTCCGTTAAAAAGATATACAATTGTTTTATATTTTAAAACTATAATATTGGTAATTGAAAATTACAATATCTCGATTAGAATAATTTACTCAGACAGTTTTTGCAAATTATAAAATATAAATATATTAGTACAATCATCATATCATTAAATCACCAATATTAAGCCATTTAAAAACATATTGTCAATAATAATTCTTTTGTTGGAAATACACTCAGTCTACAGTAAACTATAACTGATAATAATGTTATAAATAAGCTAAAATAAGTAAAACATATTTGATATCGCCTTTATATTATAATGTTTTATAAAATACATTACTATAATGACTAGAGTTTGTGGTTCGTTCATTTTATTTATTTATTTTTTTTTAACATAATAATAATCAGTATACTTTTATTTTTTATATGGCATTAATTTTAAAAATAAAAGTTGAATAAATAATTATTTTTAAATATTTAATTTTGTTTTATGCATAATATTTTAACAAAAAAAAAAAAAAAAAAAAAGATATTTTCATATTTTTTGTTACATACAAATCCATAATTATTATTATGATTGTGGGTACATAGTTGAAGTTATTCTCGTAATATTTCAAACAGTTATTTGTCGTATTATATTATGGAAGAAGATGGTAGGCGGCAGCGGATGAAACCGAAAATTTCGAATCTTCACGTCGTCGTCGCCGCGCGGGTGCCCATTCATACGGAACGAGTTTCGGGCGACGGCGGCGTCAACGACGACCACCACGACGCACCGGCGAGAGGTACACCCAGGCGCCGAACCCACCCTTGTCGCCACCCACGATCATTGCTGCCGCACCAGCCGCCTGGGTTCGACCCTGCTTCGTCCGAAACGGTTTTGTCTTCAATGGAAAAACGATCAATGGACAGACGAAAACAATGGCCAACGCGCGTTCTCACTGCCACCGCCGCTTTTTTTTTCACTGGCGAACGCCCTTCATATTATTTACCTAACACATTTTTTTTCGTTAATTTAAAATCACATTGAGTTTTAAAAATATTATTTTTTCCGAAAGCTTCGCAAAGAGAATAATACATTTATAATGACGCTATACATCAAATAGTTACAAATTTATATTTATAATATTACTCTACGTACGCATTGTGCATTGTGTGATATTATAAGAGATTAGTGACTTAACCACTTAACTATGTGACCTAGACAGACTTTCTAAAAGGGAGGAGGGGGGAGGCAATAAAAAATCTTGTCAATTTTAATTTGTATTGTTGGCACTTAAAGTTTTTATATATATTATATGACAAGAAATATAATATTTATAAATGCATTCTACTGAAATGAATACAATTTTTAACAATGTTTTATAAACATTAATGTATTACAAACAATTAGCTTGCATTTTAATGAGGTACTTAAAATATTATGTTATTATTGTATCAAATAGGTCGTCTAATCTAAAACATCTGTTCTTCTAGAGGATTATTTTTATAAAAGCAGTTTCTGTTAAATATTTTTAAAAAACATAAAAACTGAAAAAATATGGTCGATCGGTGGGGGAGAGGTAGACGTGGCCACTATGACGCCTTTACCCTGTTACGCTATTGACTTAACTTCAAGTAGTAACAACATACTGTTTGTGAAATTCCGGGTTTCTACAATCTGTGAAAACATGGTCTGAGTATTTACAGTCTAGAAGCCTACGGTCTGTAAGATTATTTTCTGGGTTTTCACTAGCGTCCTTCCATCCATCGGACGATACATGGTTTTTTTTCTCGAAAAAGCTAATTTTTCTTTCATTGTGATTTTAATTTCTTATACACCTATATATATATATCTTTAATCTTATATTCGTCATAAGTAGAAATATAATACTATCTTTACTCTGTAGCAGCGTTTTCTAAAGTTTAAGTTTTTCTCCGATAAACCCCTTAGAGTATAGTAAAAATGATCTCGGACCTCGTAATAAAAATAACCTAACCTAACAATAATAAATAATAACAATTCACCGACCCCCTTTGGTATATATACGAACCCCTAGGGGTCTACAGACTATAGTTTAGAAAACGCTACTCTATATTAACTACGATAAATAATAATTATAATAGGTACTTCTAAATATTAAGACTTATTAAAATATAATCACTATTATGATAGGACATAAATTAAAGTATGAAAAATGCATAATATAAGTTTCGAAAAAAAAAAAAAACATTATAATGTTGTTATTTTATCCTTAAATATTGTTTATACTGTTAATATTGTCTAGGTATTTTAACGGATTATTGACTCATTGTCACAGTCAGTGAATTTGCTTATGTTAACAGACCACGGGTAGGATGAGTACGGGCGTATATCATCACATCACACAACTTACAAGGACAATTTAATATTAAGATTTAAATTGTCAAATAGAGACTAACAAGAGTCAACTCTATATTGTTAGGTGAAATAATATAATTATTTTAAATCGATTTACTATGAGAAAAATAACCGGCTTTCTAGATATATCATGATATTTTTTGCCATCATATTAATATATTATATTTATAAGGTATTAACAGATGTAATTGGTGGACTCGTACTCCGCTACTCCTGTAATATTCAACACTGCCATCAATAACAGTGTTACTCAAATGATAATGTCCTCTTCTTCTTCTTCTTCTTCTTCTTCTTCTTCTTCTTCTTCTTTTCCTTCACCTTATATCTTCCAATTATTTGGAAACATTTTCTGGGTCTGTACATATGGGTTATGTGTGTATATAGTAACTTATCATGACTACGTGTAAGCGAAATAGTTTGGTCAATAGTACCTATCAATACTTTGAAAATTGCTTTAAATAACCTTTTTCTTAGATAACATATTTGAATTCGATATGAAATTACTTGAATACAACTTAATTACATTCTTCATATTTTAAGAGTTAAATTTCCAATAAGTGGGAAGTCATTTTCATGTACCTACTTATTTGGACTCTGTAAAATTTCAATACACTTTCAGATGTTTTATTTAACAACTACCATATTTGGTACGATTGACGTAAGATAGGTATATTTTTTTAGAACTCACCGTTGAGGTTAAATTCCTTTGTAAGTATTGTGGTTAAACGAAATCAGTAATATGTAAGCCTAATACTTTTATTTTTAATCATGAAACAATATTGATTTGAGTTGATATTGTATAATTTTAGCCACTTAAATGAAATTACTCTGTATAGTATAGGTATCACGCGTTCACGTGTATACATACACTCTCAATAATATATATTCAAAATGTAATAATATATAAAGTTACCTATATACAGACACCCACACATTTTGTCGAAAACTGGTGTGCGCTCGGCAGCTATATAAGCCTATATATATGACATATTGTATATTATTATTATATGTTCCAATATATCGGACTCGGAACGTCGGGCATTATTGTGTCCACGTTTTTGGCTTTTAAAGCACAAAGCCATACGCGAACGATGCGGAATATGACTAATGATCGGCGCTTGGGATTTCAGGCATTTGCATATTATTATTACTATTATTACAATATTATATCAACGGTTAAAATCCAATCCGATGTGATTATAATATAGGTGCGCATGGTTTTTGCGCGAGCACTATGATGTCTAGATTTTAAAAATAAATTATGAAAATATAAGCGCAGGTGCTTAGACAAAATAAATAGAATAAAAAGTGTATATTATTTGATGACTTGATGTTCATAAGTGATTTTTGAGTTTTTATCATCGGATGAACTGCGAACGGTTTTGATAAAATAATTAAAATTTACTAATTTTGAATATTTGTTTTTATTGCGAGTATTTCACGAACAATTCTATGAGTATTACTGTAGGCCATCTGTGCTATAGGAACATTAGGAACACGATTACTGTACATTATTAGTTGAATATATTACGTTCTAATACAATGTGTGATAGAAAGATACATATTAGAGATACTTAATTTTACTTATTAGTCTTGAATTATAAATTTATTCTAAGATACATTTAACGTTGCGTGGGTCAGGGGGTTATGGTTAAGTAACTCGGAGAGCTGATCTGACAGGTCTAAATCTCTCCTGTCCTTTTCATAGCTCTTGCATTTCAAGATTTGTTTGACGGTTAAAGATGACACATACATATTTAATATTAAAATTAGATACCTATTTAAATATATTATATTTTTTACTAATGAGATATTTATATGTAGGTACTTAGATATTACTTATTATTTATAAATATAATTTTTGTGATATAAAATACAATTAGGTATTAACCTACAATATTAAGCCATTAATTATTTTGTAACAATATACTAATAAATTATATATTTACGTCAGTACATCACTGATTGTAATATGTATACAAGCATACTGGACTACTAGAATACATAAATTTACAATTGAAAGAGATATGATAAGTGCAATACATTTTTTGTAATATTTTAAAATGTTATGATAAACAGAACATTTTTGTTTAAATATTTGGTCTAAATTAAAAGTATCTACAAGTTATTCATCGCTTTTAAAAACTATAACAAATTTCTAATTTTGACTCAATCGCACAAACTAGATTTGCTTTTCCACCAGAAAAGATATTAAATTTTAAAATTGGAATATTATTTTGACTACTCATTGTTTACTTACAAAAATGAAAAAAAATACATCATTTTAAAATCAATAAATTCATCGCTTTATTCAGAATTTAATATGCAAAAATAAATTATTCAAAAGTTTCAATCAGCATTCAGCATCAGAGAAAAATTATATAGCCCATACAAGCAGAATTCAAGCACAATAGTGCATAATATACAGAATGATTTTTCAAAAAGCATTTTTCTAAAATTTAGGTGAATTTGTAAATTACTTCGGTATAAAAGCCCGTCAATCTTATTCATTAGTAACGTCAAAATAATTATTATGTAGACTTTAGAAGTACAGACTCCCATAAAATATAATATAAAATCAATCGATAAAAAAATCAGTTGACAGTCTGTTTATACATAGTAGAATAATATAATAATACAGTTTTGAATTTAAACGTCGATTATGTTTGTTAATTTGTTATAAAAAATATAACATAAGCATAGGGTAATAATTTGAAAAAAACACAAGAACGTGTGACCAAATATAAACCCTGAAAAAATGATGTTATAATACATGAATAATATGTACTGTGTGCACATATTTGCTTCGTTGCTATATCATATGCTTGAGTTTTATTCTATTGAGATGTTTGAAATCAAACTAATAAATTATTTCTTCTAAAAATCTTGAACGGAAAATAATTTAAGAGATTATAACAATAAATATTTAACTTGGCAAAAAGTAGATGTGAGTAGTAGCTTTTCAATTAATTTACATTGTATTTGATTTAATTGTACCACTATGGTTAGGAGTGTGAAAATTGTCAAATTTTTTCTGCATTATATACATATTTACATTATTATTTAAATATTAATAATGTTATTCGTGATGAGCTGATAATTAAGGCGGAGTATTATAAGATACTATGTTATCTGAAATTATATATTTTAAAACTATTTAAATAAAATTAAAGATATAAAATGATTTCTTCTAAGAAACCACTTGTAGTGTTACACCGATAACAACTTGTATTGGTAGGTAGATTGCTTTGAACAAATCATTTAAAAATATTAAAGAAGATCTAAAATCTATTGATAGTTGGTCAAAATTAATAGTTAATTACTTTTTAATTTTAGCAAGTCAACTATTCCGCTTAGTTGATATAGACGATAGTTATAACTACCTAAGTATCTAAACTATTATTTCCGTTTACATACGCGAAAAATGTGTTGTTAGACAGGGAGATTAATATGTTACCGTGAATCAGTCAGTATTGAAATAAACTATAAATATGTGTATAATATAATATATGCCTTGATATGTACATGCTATATATGTATTTTTATGGATGTATTTTTACGATAATTCAGTTTTTAAGTGAGTTATGCGCGTATAATAAATTTTAAAATAAAAATGCTAATAACTCACTTGAAAACTGAACTATCGTAAAAATACTTCCATCAAAACACAGATAATGTTTTTACCATCAAGTTTCTTAATAAGTCTATTCACTCTAATTTTTAAGCTAACGGAGTAAAATGTGAACTGATGAGCGTACATTTGCTATGTTACTCGTTTGTAAGACTGAGACAACAAATACGAGTGTGGCGTTTTCTTAAGTAATAAAATCATTTGTGTATAATGTTTAACAACGGCGTGAGATATTACCATTTTTGGAAGTTAAAAATTTAGAACAGTATAATTATTATTACTTGTTAAATTTTAAATTATACACGGTAAATTAGACTGGGCTGGAGCCTATTAAAATGTTCTCATACACTCCTGTCCACGTCACGTTACTTACTCTAAAACTTTGTTTTCGTCAACAAAATAAATATTAATTGTCACCGTACTGTAACATACGTTCCTGTTTAAATTTTCCACTGCAATCATTTACTGTTGCTGGGTCATTCAAAGAATCTGCAGTGCAGAGATCACAATTCCAGTAGATGAAGTTGATGGAATATCAGTAAATTATAAATCACATTTAAAATATCTTTTGAACAGTTTATGTACATACGATATGTAATATAAAATGAGGAGTTTCATTTTATTTTCATTTTTGAAATAAAACTAATAACATATATTTATTAATCGACTTCGACTTTGAAATATTATTATTTATAATTTATACTACTCATACGATCCATACTATTATAGTTTATCTATTTTTCTAAAGAAATATTAATGTTATAATGGTCTAGAACTACACAGTGATAACAAAAGAAAACAATTTGAAACTATAATATATCATAACATTACAAAAATATGTTCCAACATGATAATAATATAATATTATAAATATAATACACTTTTGTAAGTTGGATATTAAACAAGCATACTACGTACTTTATCATCGCCGTCGTCTTATAATATTATTCATCAGCACTACACTTCAACGTACTTCCATGTTTAGTTGTGCAAGTTCAGCTGGTATTACTGATGCCTCGTAATTCCAATCAGTTTTTCTATTGGTCAGTCAATGTATCCCAATTTCTATATTTCATTTGTAGACAGAGGTTTAAATAACATTGAGAATGTATGTTTTTCCATTCCAGTTGGAAATATTCCATTTCAACTGAGAAGAAAAATAAGTGTTAAGGTTAAAAAGATCATGTTGGAGGAGATTACCTGAAAAACGTCTTAACCTGTAGATACATAATAATACTCGTCATATTATATAATATTTATTATTTTCTATAAGTCATATTATTATTATTTTAATTCTCCGCTTTCTCATGCAACAGTGTACTGCATGAAGCATAATTATAGCTTACCTTAAATATCTGTCCTCAAAAGTTCACCTCTGACTGCAAGGTGAGCTATGTAACATGTATCATAGGATCACCTTAGAAATTCGAAAAAAAGTTAAGTTGAGAAGAATCGTGGGATAAACTGATAATCAGTGATCTATCTCTAATTTTTAACTTTGGCTAGATTAAGTATGTTAAGAACTCAAAGCATGTAGCTCATGATTTATACCAAGAGTTTGGGAGAAATAATATTGTTAAATCGATTTTGCCCAAGTTTGATAATATCATAACTCGTAACTGCAGGGACTAAACGATGATACGTCCGTCAAGTTGGCACCGGCACTTTCTCCAAACAACTCAAAATTGGTATCAAAATTTTGCTACGAATTTGCTACATTTTGCTACGCTATTTTTAGAATTTGCTACTATTTGGTTTTTCCGGAAATCCGGAAACAAACATGCCAGTGCTATCTTGACGTAGCACCGGCACTTTCTCCAAACAACTCAAAACGGGTATCAAAATTTTGCTACGAATTTGCTACATTTTGCTACGCTATTTTTAGAATTTGCTACAATTTGGTTTTTCCAGAATCCCGGAAAATCGAAAATTTCCCAGCACCGGCACATTCTCCAAACAACTCAAAATTGGTATCAAAATTTTGCTACGAATTTGCTACATTTTGCTACGCTATTTTTAGAATTTGCTACAATTTGGTTTTCCCAGAATCCCGGAAACAGACATGCCGATGCTATCTTGACGTAGCGCCGGCACTTTCTCCAAACAACTCAAAATTGGTATCCACATTTTGCTATGAATTTGCTACATTTTGCTACGCTGTTTTTGGAATTTGCTACCTCCTGGTTTTCCCAGAATCCCGGGAAACAGAAAATTTCCCAGCACCGGCACTTTGACCAAATACCATGATATAATAGGTATTAACATTTTTTATTTTCATAGATTATTGTTCCATTCATGTGCTATAATGCGTTTCACAACTAATGAGATATATAAAATTCAGAACTTTCTTCTGCGTTGGAAGTATAGAATCTTGAAATACTTTTAGCGCCAGCACTTATTATACATTTTTATAGCCTATAGCACGGGGTATGAACAACAAAAAATTAAATTGAATTTAAATAGATGTTATCAACATTTTAAATTTACAAATTAAACATATTCCAGTCAATATATGTTTAAACCTATTTTCAACATGTTAATATTATAGTACTGGCCAATCGTTGTCTAAGTATAGTATATATTATAAATAAATGAACTGTAGAAATTCATTTTAGTTTTACCATTTATTTGACTCAATAAAGAATATAGTAATAATAATAAGTAACCGGATTGTTTAGTAAATAATTAATATCAATCAAAAACTTTAGTCTTACAAAAGCTTAAATGGGCATCAAAAGGTATAATAGTTGTACGAATTCAATAATAACTCTAACGAAATATACAAAACATATCATAAAACAAAATATATACAAAAATTAATAAACTGAAATATAAGTACTTTAAATTTATTTCAATTATTATCATCTATTCTCCAAATTAATATAATTTTACTTTTATTTTACTCTTTTACATAAAATAAAATATGGGGTTGAACTTCAATTTTTTCGGTGTTTTTATATGTTGTTATTTTGTTTACCAAGTCGTCGTGAATATTCCACAGGCCATCAGCTTTTTTAACATCAAAGTGCCGGTGCTGGGAAATTTTCTGTTTTCCGGGATTCCGGAAAAACCAGGAGGTAGCAAATTCCAAAAACAGCGTAGCAAAATGTAGCAAATTCATAGCAAAATGTTGATACCAATTTTGAGTTGTTTTGAGAAAGTGCCGGTGCTGGGAAATTTTCGATATTCCGGGATTCTGGAAAAACCAAATTGTAGCAAATTCTAAAAATAGCGTAGCAAAATGTAGCAAATTCGTAGCAAAATTTTGATACCAATTTTGAGTTGTTTGGAGAAAGTGCCGGTGCCAACTTGACGGACGTAACGATGATACCATATTCTACGATTGAGCGAATTACCATAATTATTATTGAAACTGGTAAAGTGAGTTGTATAAAGTGGGCTGACATGACAGATACAGTACTTTGAAAACCCGCAATGCTTTACACACCCCTAAACAATCAGTACGGGGTTTGAATGATGGAGAATTAAAATCACTCGGATTATTTGTTTTTCTGTTAATTATATAGATTGCGAAGGTGGTCAACGCTTGTGATATTAACTTCACTGATGCCTCCAAGTATAGATCCGAACTGACAGCTTTTGATTCGGGTACGGTTGCACGTCTTTTGCAGTCCAACCTCTCCTCTAAATGATTAACAATATTATAATATAACGAAATTCACACTAAAATATTATATATTTGATTGAAACGCTTATTTAATTAAATTTCCTAATATTTGCTAATTATTCTAATTAATACCAGCGTATAAAACCATGTGTAAACATTTAAAATATAGTATGTACTCTCAAAAGTTGTATACAAAAGTCGCTTCAATTAAACTGATTAAAAAAAAAAAAAATTAACGATTTAAACGCAAGAGTTTTTAGAAGAACTTGACATTAATGCAATAGGTTTGGATTTTAAAGAGCTGTATTAATTACGTAAATAGATAATTAAAAAAAAATGTGTTAATGGATAAAAAAAAAGTAATAAATATCTATACACGTAAAATGGCTCCATTAAAAGCGTTTAACTTAATAAGCCTACTAAAAATACGGTATACAACATTTCTTTTAAATAAATACCTAGTAATAATTTTATAAACATAGTATTAACGATTGAGGCATAAATTCAACGACATTTTTTGAAAAGACCTAAGTAGGTACCTATAATTAGATTAAATTAATATAGGCTATGTATCTCATTTTTGGAAAGCTAAATTTGTTGAAAAACCAATTTTAAGTTTACAACATTGATGTAATTAGATACCTACTGAAATAAACTATTTAAATTCCTGTGCCAAGAAAAAGTACCTGCCACGTCATGTTGTCCAGTGCTCCTCAAATTTTTTTCTAATATAGTACTTACTCGGACTTAGTGTAAAATTGTTATGGCGCCCAAGGGTGTAGATTTTTGTTATTATTAAAATCATTAAAATAATAAGGAATTTTTTTCTAAACTTAATACGGCCACATTAATTTAAATTTGTTGACTCATACTATAATAAGGTTTATATATTATTTATAAAATAAATACTAATAATTTACATTTTTTTAATATACATAATTTGAATGTACCTATGATTTACTATCAAAATAATCGATAAAGACTTAAGTGAGATATTTATTCAATGTAATTATAATTTTAATATAACTATTACATTTCTGATCATTAAATTTTAATAATCTGAAATAATTATTATGATTTTTTTTTTTCATAAATGTGGGTTTGAAAATAGTTAAATTAAAATAAGTGTAATACACAAATATTTCGTAGCTCCACAGTAATATAATATACAATTATTACTTAAGGACTACATTATACTGTGGTTTGAAGTTTTAAAAACACTTATCTATTGGCTAATTTTTTTAGAGCTTTATAGGCTGATTACACTCGGTTATATAACATATTATTATTCTATTATGTTTTTTAAAATAATCTATTTTTTGTCGATGAAATAAAGAAGACTGGAGATTGATTGATAGTGACAAAACCACTAAACTTTAAAGTTTTTAAATAAAAAGAATTGTTGACAAACGTTGTTCTATCGAATATTATTTGATCGTACATGTATATTATAGGTACTCGAGGTATACTAATAAGTTGAGTAATAGCAACAATAATATATAATAATTTTCGAACGAGTATTTTGGAATAGGTGTATTTCTGTTGGAAAACAATAACACACGGGCGGACGATAATATTATGTAGGCCCCTACTAAGTACTATAATAGTAATAGTACTTCCATAACATTACAAAACGAAATAGAATTAAATATTTTTATCCAACAGCTTAGCAATTTGAAAGGAATTATTATTAGAATATCGATTCGAAATGCGTTGCTTTCAAAGCCTTGGATGAGAATGATATTATATTATGCGTAATAATGTATAGATAATAGAGCGTCGATAGTCGATATCTCAAAGCGCAGTGTAAACGAAATATTGACGTCTAGAAGATCGTATAACCATGGTGTGTATATTGCTGTATCTCGACAACAACATAACATAACGAAATATTTTAATAAGCTCTATAAATTGTATCATGTACTTATACAATATATAATAGTTTCATTATTAAGGCATGACGCACTCAATACACGGAAAGGAGAAAGATTCGATATACTTGCCGCTGAAAAAATTAACAACCCGACTAAACTTCCTTACGAGCGTGCGCAGAAAATTACTTCATATAATACATTATACTTAATAATAATGTATGCGTGTTTGAAGCTAATACCTAAATATTATACGTATACATTTCTAACCAGAGTTTATGCTATACCGAAAGCGGTAAATTTGTTGAGTCAACGAACGGCTACTTTAAACTTTTTTAATTGATTACCGCCCGGGAAAACTTAATATGAAACGCGTACGAACACCGTGCAATAATAATAATAATAATAATAATGATAATTTCATAAAATTATTACTATGCGATCGTGTTGGTTATAATAAAATGCAATAATTATTATAATACTGTATTAAGTCAATGCAATAATAAAACTAATTGTCATTACCCGTCAGTAACAATAATATCAAACGATGAAAATATATAGGTAATATAATATTATTGTTGAAATGTATACCGCGAACGATATTGATTATTTAATAGTTAAATATTAGTTTTCCAGGAAAAATCGTATTTTAGATTCTGAGCGTAGTGATTAATGTATTGGTTTTACAATAATTTATGAATTTTTTAATTTTTGTGTCTGAAAACACTTTTTGCAGTTGTAAAAATTATTTAATTTTTAATTTTTAGGGTGATTTATGGATTTCTGATTACAAGATAATAGCAATAGGTGATTGCATCTATTTCTACTTTTTGTGGGTCAAAAGTTTAAATACATAGTAATTTTTAAAATAACCAGGAATTACTAAAAGAAATATGAACATTAATTGTTAAAATTTTGATAGGTACTATTATCAAAATAATTGTTGTTATCCTTACTAACCAAGAAGTTTTGCCCACTTCACTAAAAATCATTCTTCATGATACTATACAATGATTTATTATTTAATTTAAATTTACTACATCCATTATTGTGACTTTATACTTGATAGATTTTTTTGAATCATTAATTTAATAATATATATTATACAATATTTACGTACACTGATTTCATGATATATATTTTATAAGATTTTAATAACATTTATACGTGGTACAAAAAATATTTTAATTTAATATATGTAAGTGTCTAAAATAAGTTTGTAAATATACAACAGACAACTAGTATCGGTGGGTATACTATTCGAGGTATTTCAGGGAATTAGTAGCGATAAATTGATTTTGAGAGGACGGATATTGGTTGATTTTTAACATGCATTATTTATTTCATAAAAGTATGATTTATGGATCTTAAACATTGAAAAAAATATCATAGATGATCATTGATGATCATTTGAAAATCAATGAGGGAAATAAATAACTACCGTTTGAGATGAAGTTTCAACATCAGTTGATAGGTACATTGTAATCATGGTGTGCAATTAAGGGGCTCGTAGTTTTAGTACTAAAGTTACAAAAAAATATATTCATGATAATTCTCTTTCTGAATAGTGTGTAGTTTATTTTTAATTAAAATCAATTTTTTTAAGATTGTAAGTTTTCATACAATTTTATAGTTTAATGTTTATATTGTCAAACTTATACACTTTAGCGAACTGATAAAATTATATTATGATTTTTAAATTCCCTAATTTAATAGGCAGGTTAAGGGAAATATATTTACCTTAATTTGCTACCGTATAGCCGAATACCAAAAAGTTGGGAAAAGTTAATTTTTCTAGTAAAATCAATTAATTCAATTTAAAAAAAAATATTGGCACGAAAAAAATTGGATGTAATATATTAACGATATTAACGATATTTATATATTATTATTTATATATTTACAAATGATGTGTGCTTTTTTTTTGTGTCTGTGTACAGCATAACTAGTCGAAATAATGCTTCAATTTCAAACTTTGGGGGTGGTTTCCGATCTAAAAGTGAATATTCTTGGTGCATTATACAGGTTAAAAGTAAACATTTTCCAACAGTTTTCAAAATCATCGAGAAAAAAAAAATAATGACAGAACAACGGAAATTTTTACGCAAAACAAGTTTTCGACCAAATCGATTTTTTCATATGGTTGTAATTCAAAAACTAATCACTATAAATACTTGAAATTTTCACCAAATGTTTATGTTAGTGTTATATATATATATTTTAATTTTTAACATTTTTTGATTTTTTTGAGTTATTTATGGACAACTGAAATTTTCGATTTTTATGAGAATTTTTTTTGAAGTGTCGGTAAAAAAATTTTGGATGCCCAAAAATACTTAAAAATTTAATACAAGGTTCCTTATGTTTTGTTCTTATTGTAGATAAAAAAAATTAAAAATCGTTAGGCACAATTTCTTTTATAAGCGTTTATAGTTCAAATTTTTACGAAATCTGTCGTAAACGCGAATATTTGCAAGTAATTTTGAAGTTGAAAAATCATAAAATGTTTTGTCCGTAAGTTTTCCTTCAAGTAGCTATAGAGAAAACTCGAAACATCATTATAAGAAAAATTTTAAATGCGTTTGAATTTTAAATTTTTATGAAATAGCGTAACGATAACGATTTATCCTCAAACGATTTTTAATATTTTTAATTATTCAAAAAGTATAAGTCGTAGATACTTGATAATTTCACCAGTTATTAAGATTGGCATTTTCTTTACATGATTATTTTTCAAAATATGTTGACTTTTTTGAAATATTTATAGACAACTAAAATTTTCAATTTTTCTGAACATTTTTTTTTTGAAATGTCGATAAAATTTTTTTGGCCCTATTAAAATACTTGAAAATTTAATAAAAAGTTTCTCATAAGTTATCCTTATAGTGATAAAAAAATCATAAGACACAATTTTTTTGTTTCTGTCATCACATTTTGGGGCAGTAAAAACGCTTCGATTTTTGACTTCAGTACCTTATTCGATCAAAAAGTGAATCTTGTGGAAAAATCACGATTTTTTTTTTATAAGCATTAAGATTTTGAATTTTGACAAAATACGAAAAAAATCACAAAATTCACAAATTGTTTTAAGCTAGAAATTCATAAAAAATTTTCTTTTTAAATTTAAGATTTAAAAATTTAATACAAGATTTCTAACAAATTTGTCAATCTTTATCACAAAAAAAATGTCCACCGGAAATTCAAATTAAATTTTTATTAGCATTTGAATTTCAAATATTGACTTTAAGTGGTTAATAATGCAAATAATATTGAATTTTCTTATAATGAAGTGATGTTGATAATTACATGACTAAATTCTTCAGTAGGAATCATTGTCTTCAGTAAATATGAGTATAACCAGGTAGAATAAAATAAAAATGATTAGACCAATATTTGAAGCAATATAACTCACTATGCCTGTAAAACCATATATTTATGTATTTATATAGTTTAAGCATTATATGACTTCCATATATCCGAATTTGTTCATTTATTATGTATGGCGTACGCCATCCACATTATGTATAAAATGAAGAACAGACCGTTTGCTTTATAATACCATCAATGAGATTACTATTAGAATACTTTCAGATGTTGAAAATTAGGTACCGAAAGTATATAATCTTTGTGTGTGAAACTGAAACTAATTACAATCGAGTTGATCAAATTCACATCAAATTATATAAAATGGACGATAATTCTAAAAACAAAAAGCCAATTAATTTTGATTTTAATCTAACTGACCCCATTTAGAATTATAAATTTTCTATGAATTCCTTCAAATTTATTTAGTATCATTGATAGTTGATTAACGAAAAAATAGGCACTACACGTTATGTAAGACTTGCTCAATGTATATCCTCTCATAAAAACGTATTATTTCTAACGATGTCACGTCGAATATGTCTGAATTTCACATTATATGCCTATAAAGTATAATTTGATACAATAGATTGTTACAATAGCAGTTGAAAAATAAAATAAATTCACAATCACAATTTTTATAAGCATTCAAAGTTTGAAAATTGACAAAATACGTAAAAATCACGAAAATTCGCAAATTATTTTAAGCTAGAAATTCATAAAAATTTTCTTTTTAAATCTAAGATTTGAAAATTTAATATAAAGTTTCTTATAAGTTTGTCAACGTTTAGCATAAGACAAATATCCACCAGAAATTCAAATTAAGTGTTTATGAGTGTTTGAAATTTAAATTTTTACAACATTGGATTTTCACTAGATTTCTCATTTAGCGATTTTCTTATTTGAGTGTAACTCTAAAACAAATGACCGTAGATACTTGAAATTGATTAGTTTTGAGCTGTTTACTGACAAATTAATTTGTTGACTTTTTTAGTTTTTTTTTTCTTTTAATGTCAATAAAGTTTTATTGGTTGGGTCAAAAAGCTTCAAAATTTAATATAAGGCTTCTAACATACTATTTCAATAGCAGTTGAAAAATATTAAAGATACATATACATGAAGTTGTGCTGCTGTAGTATATTTGGCAGCACAACTTGGAAAAAAGTTCCCTGTGAAAATAATGTCCAATAAATAGTCAGATTAGTCCGACAACGTTCAACAAATCACGCTTGACATTTTTTATAGGGGTAAAATTTTGCTGACGTAAAGTTGTGCTGTTCTCGTAGTATATTTGGCCGCATAAAAGTGTTGAAAATAATGTCTAACAAATTCTGAGATTGATCCAACAATGTCCAACAAGTTTGTTGGATGTGTTTTATTAGTGTCTGTCATAGTTGTGCTGCTAACTTTAAGGGGATGACATTTTCTTTATTTTATAATAATTTCAAAATATTTTCAATTGTTTTGAGCTGTTTACTGACATTTTAATTTTTCAACTTTTTTAGTTTTTTTTTTCCTATAAATATCAATAAATATCAATAGAAATTTATTTGTTGGGTAAAAAAGCTTAAAAATTTAATTTGAGATACCTAACATATTATTATAATAACAGTTGAAAAATATTAAAAATGCATAAGCACAATTTTTTATAAGCATTTAAAGTTCAAATTTTTACTAAGTACGTAAAAATTATGGCAAAGTTCAAACTATTTTGGATAGAAATTCATAAAAATTTTTCTTTTTAAATCTAAGATTTGAAAGTTTAATACAAGGCTTCTAATATATTATTACAATACGATATCCACTTTCCCGTTTTTTTTTTTTTTTATGAATATTGAAGAAATGTTTTTTTTTGAGATTTAAGATAGAAAAAATAGTTGCGTTTGGTTACACCATACAAATTATCGTAATATAATAGTAATAGGAGAAAGATAAATCATTGTATTGATTCGCTAATTGCAGAATAAAGTTTTTATAGTTCCCGGACTTAGGATTTATAAAAAAAAATTATAATAATATTGTAATTGTATACTTATACCATTGATTATAAAATATACTGTATAGTATTTATAATCAATGTTTCTGCATATAAGCGAAAACAATTTTTTTTTTTTAAGGTTAAGGCTTTGACAACTGAGGTCATTAGCCCTGGGAACTGTAGGAGAAGGTACTGTAGGTTTTTAACATATGGATTTTTGCAGAATTTTGAATGGGCACTCGTAGGTTTCTGCCATGCCCGGTTGGGGGCGGCAGCCTCTTTCTCCAGACACCACGAAATGCCCAAAGAGCGATGCCGCCCGTGATCGGGATTCGAACCGACGACGGCGTGCGTCACAACCGACGCCTTAGTCCGCTCGGATACTCCACCCCCCAAACAAATTTTTGTCAGGGCAACACTGATTAGTATTATAATAAACAAATAACTACGAATAATCTATTATTTCTTTCAATAGAAATCTGAAATATTGTTCATTTGAATATATCCATTGGCTGTCAATAAAAGCGTTCTAAAAATGTCGAAAAGGTTTTTATTTGCATGCCCTACGTTTGGCGCTTTAGGTGCTATTAGCATATTATATCATTAAATTAGCAAACGGAAGCAATTTTTAAATGATAATCACGTGCCAATTTTACAGGTAATCAAAATATTTAGTTATTTGTGTCATATTTATTTTAATTTGTACCTACAGTCCGTATAAATACACACATAAGAAGATTTGGTTGACTATATTATTGGTAAAAACTATAATGTTTAATGCAGTAGGTATATGAGATTACTTATTTTGTAGAACTAAATATTGAGAGTATCTTTTTTATTAATAGGACGATGGTGGAAAGTACGTATCGTATAACTCAGAGTCGGGAAAAGATTCAAACAGTAACATTAAAGTACAAAAATTTTAATTTGTAGAAAGTTAGTTTTTCATATACATAACATATGTTAAGTATTAATTATATTTTAACCAAAAATATTTTCATATTAGATAAAAAGTTACCCATGAATTATGATGTGGCATCAATAAAAAGTAATATTATAATACATATTATATAGACCTACCTACAATAGTAGTTAACAATATTTTTAATATAATGTTCGTTTAGGAAGCGAATCGGAGAATAAACTTAATATTCCATATTATGAACATTTAATAAACACGCAAATGCAAATGCAAATACACCAACCGACCAAACAAACCTGGTTGGTAATATGCTTGCCAACAGAAGTGTTCGTAGGAAAAGAGATACTAAAGCGTCCACTTCCAACATTTACGGTAACAATTGATTTTAGATTATATTATAAATTTTACACTCTATAGTACTTTTTGAATAGTATCTAAACATTAAAATGATAAATATCTTAATAGCCGGCCATTACATGATTTAATGTTGGTCATTGTATTATTTTTATTTTCAATTAATTAATTTAATGTAGATACATGGTAATTTCTAAATAGCTGTGACGGCAGAAAAACAATGATTTATTATATAATAATATGTAACGTCACAGAATTTTGAGACTCTTTTATTAGAATATTAAATAATATCATTATTATAATCTTATAATATTATGTCCAAGTCCTTTTATTATATAACTCATAGTATTTCCATAATCTATATTATTATGCATGCGCTCATTAAATATTATAATGACAAAAACACTGTTATGTAATACTAGTCCCCTGACCTCCCCCACATGCAGTGTCCATCGCGTCGATGTCGCAGCGGGCGCTCCGCCGTTGCTGTCGGGCGTCGCGGTCGCAGCCGCTGGCGCATACGGACAGTGCAACCTGTTTCCCCACTATATACATTATAGGAAAGTTCCCGACGCGACAACACTAACCACCCTTCTACCCAAGAATATCAAGACGCCGGAACGGTCTACGACCAGCCACCAACGTCTACTGCCGCATTATCTGTTTTTCGCCACCATCGACGACAGATCTTTTGTGCTCGTTTTTTTCTGCTCAACGCCATTTGACTTTCGAAATGCGTCTCCCGGACTTGCAATTATTATTTTTTGTTTTCACCATCGGTGGAATACCACCATGATGGGCTGAAGCGACGTCATAGGCCCGTGGCGGTCGAAGCCATCTCAAACACCATCAGCTCAGTAAAAACAGTCGTCGTCAAGTATTATTTTCCCCTCAACATTTCCCTTTTTTCATTTTGATTATGTATCACCCTAGTTTCTTTTTATATACTCCGATTTTCCTCAGAGGTGCCCCGGTAACCGTCCTGCGGAGCCGTGGGTTTTTTCCTTTATTACGAATAATATGTTATAAATATGTCATACTGACATATTATAATCTCACATATGTGCTAGGTAACCGTTCGTCGGAGCCGTAACGTTAATATTCATTTTTATTACATTCCTTATACACTTGCCATGTGCCACGCTTTATATTATACGAAGAATGTATAGGCCCAAATTATATACAAAAATTGTATGCCGTTTTATATTATAACTAAACTAGGTGACAAATTTATTATACCAAAAATGTATAGGCCAAATTATATTATATTACTCCATTGTATTGCTGTGAGCGAGAGCCACTATTATTATTATATTTAACTTATATATTATATTATTTAATACAACCATGTGAAATATATCCCCATAATTACCCTAAAACTTTACGTTTATTAATATTCATTTTTTGTTTCTTTTTCCGCTCTTTAAATAAACCCGAGGAATTCATTTTCCTCGTGTGTACCAAAACCCTGAAAGTTCCACCGACTTAGCCTTCCGGCTAACACGCGGTGCGGCTTGCAGGTCACACTTACAATGTAAGTGTTCCCCTTACATTGTGGGTGGTTTATAGGAACTAAAAAGCCTGTATCCTCACAAATAGTATATTATTTTTATAAAAATGTTAGCTTATTTCTGTGTTTAACGTCTTAGACGAATTAATATATAAACATAATAATTTTTAATATGTATTAAAAACGATACGTACGTATAATGTTTTGAAGTTCATAATATTTTGTGCATGTGTGTAGCCTGTTTGTTGTTAGAAATAAAATATAATAGTAAATATTATAACTAATGCTCTTTTATTTTAGATGGTGAAAAACTTTGCTGATAAAAAGAAAAATCAGTTCTTGGTTTTTTTAAATGAGATATTTAACAGTCTAAATTTTATAACCACCGTCATCAAAAACCCTCCACTAGTGATCTTAGTGGAATGTATGATAAATGGAAAGATTTTTTTTGCATTCGGTAATATTTTTGTATTGTAACATTATATCAGGTAGATCTTAACATTTTTAATATTTTAAAATTTAATATTAATATTATTAATATTTTTAATATTAATATTTAATTTAACTTATGTTTTACTTGTATAATATGATGTATGATTTCTTATATGGTCACTTATTAATATGTATAATAATAATATATTATGCGATTTTCTGTCAAAACCTTAATATCAAAGTTATCTTAATTTATAAATAAAAAATAAAAAACTAGTAAAGATAAAAAAAAGATACGTATGTGTACAAAAAATATTGGTTGGATGAATTATAGTATTGATATTTAAAATTGTTCAACAATAATCAGTTAATATATTGCCTTTAATTTTAATTTTGTAGATTCATCTAAAAAGGCAGCAAAAAAGGAAGTCGCCACTTAATATTAAATCATTTTTTCGAAGATGAAGATGATTTTAAATAAATATTATAGACTATTAAGAGGCATAAATATGTTATTTATACATGTACAATTCAAATTTAATTAGGTAAAGATTCTACTTTGGTATATGATATTTAATTCATGTAACTGCTTTTATTTTATTGTTAATTGTAACTGATTATTGTCAATCCGCCGAATTTTTCCTCCCCTCATAATCACTAGTAGTTCATATTGTAAGTCCATAAATAAGGTTTAGCACTTATTTCTTCCTGTAGTTCATAATTTGTTACCTTGATAAGTGACTTTATAGTTGACCACGTTTCGCGCACATACGGCTCAGAGATTTCATGAATATAGTAGTTTTTTGTTTACCATGCAAGAATTCCAAAGCTTAGCATTTTATCAATTGCAAATTATAATGGATGAGTTCTCAATTAAACCTTTATTGTTCATGTTAATTCTATACTTGGTATTCTCCCCTGTTTAAGAAAAATCTCTTTCTTATTCAAACTCAAAATGCCCATACACTTAGGTTCGTTATCTCTTTTCGATATCGAGTTATACCTATCCTGTATACTTCGTTTTATTATCATTTACAATCATATTAATGCATATTTGTTCTTTATTAGGTGTAAAATATATAAGATTCCCCAACAATGTATAAATTTATTAATAAAAATAAAGCGTTTGGCAAGCATTAAACTTGGCATAATATTAGATTCTGAGTGGAACATCATTTATTGATTTTACAATTATGTGTTTTTTGTCTGTAAACACGAAAAGTGGAAGAAATAATGTTTTAACTTTCAACTTTGGGAGTATTTCAAGCTGAAAATTGGATTTGGTTGGTGCTTTTGAGTGGTCGAAAAAATTCCTTATATATTTCAAAATGAAAGGAGGAAAAAATACGGACTTTTTAGAGGAAATTGTTTTTTTTTTATAAGTCCAAAAAAATATCGTAGTTATTCAAGGTTGTTTACAAAATGCTTATAGTAGCATTTTAAGATGTATGTATGTATTTTGAGTTACTTATAGACATTTAAAATTTTCTTTTTTGTCCATATTATTTCTGATACAATTGTTTTTCACTCTGCAGTCAAAACTTGAAAATTTTCTACAAGGTTCCATACTTAATTTAAAATATCAAAAATACACAGTAACAATATTTTTGAATAAGCGCTTAAAGCAAGAATTTTTACAAAAAATTATTTTGAAAAAATATTTGAATATTCTATGATGTCTATTTTAGATCATTTAACAGAAAGCTGGTAAGCGCATTCTCATGTACGTTTCATAAATATATATATACATACCAATTGTATATATATATATTATATATCATTCAAGATTTAGCAATTTAAAATGGTAATTGTTTTTTATGATAAGATAATAATATATATATACCTATATTATGTAAATCTGCTTAGGGAATCCCTTATTTATATATCCCTCAAGTTGAAGTTGTTTCATTAACTATTGATGAACTAATGATTTACAGGTACTTCAAAATTTTATTAAATTGTGCAATTTAATAATTATACTACACTTATACTTATAATTACTCATGAAGAAATTGAAGACTATATTATCATGATGTCGTATACCTCTTTTTCGTATAGTACACTCAATAATAATCACAAGTAATAATTTTAAACTACCTATTAGAATGTCTTTTTATCACTTTTAAAACAAAAACATAGAAAACAATTTCTTAACGAAACACACCACAGACATAAGTCTCGTATCAGACCAGCAGGCACCGTACTGCTACCATAGTGTTTAAGTTTTTAAATATATTTTTCAAAGT
This sequence comes from Diuraphis noxia, assembly GCF_037042655.1. Classification (NCBI taxonomy): domain Eukaryota; kingdom Metazoa; phylum Arthropoda; class Insecta; order Hemiptera; family Aphididae; genus Diuraphis; species Diuraphis noxia. The sequence continues at coordinate 55,266,953 of NW_028301714.1, read as the reverse complement.
ACTGCCTCAGCTCATTTGCTTCATGGGCCTATTATTAAGAAATGCGTATGATCGTCTTTATTTTTATAATTTAATTTAATTTATGTGTGTGTGTGTGCACTAAAATAGTTGGTGCATACAACAATGATAAAAGCAAATGAGCAAACAAATTGAAAATAATAACGATTTGTATTTACTTTTAAATTTTAATATTTAAACTGTTCTTAATAGGAATATTTCAGTCTCCAAAAAAAAGAAAAAATAATAATTAGAATAAAACTCATCACTCATGTCCCGCACCCACTCCAGCCTTTTGAAATATGAGACATTATCATAAAATTTGGTGTTTAATTATATATAACTATATTATAAAGAGGTTTATATTGGTGATCACACACTAATATACTATTAAATATAATTATTTTTAAAGAGTTTTTAACGATAGTGTACTTTATTTTATCTTATTGTTGAAATTGTTACGCAATATTTTATGCGTTTTATTCTCAACGACGGTTTATATTATATCGATCGTCGTGTTTTTATATTTGCAGAGAATTCGTAACATTGTACGTGCGCTAGTTATAAATATTTTCGCTCGAGTTTAGCTAGATACATCTGCAGCTAGGAGAGTCTATGAAATGACGTCTTTCGACGTATATTGCGAGTTTAATATTAATGTTATAGATTATCGTCATCATTATTTTTATTAAATAGAACACTTGGTTCACGAATGTTCACATTCCTAAAGATAATATTATTTTTATTTTCCTGAAAATAAGTCCTTGACACGTCTTCGGCTATTCCTTATTGACTAACGTGCGAGGCATAGATAGCTGGTTTATTGTATCATCAACTATTATAACGGCCTTGCACACAATGTGAAAAGTTTTCGGTTGTACGAATGTTTTATGTGAATTTTTGTAAAATAACAATACCTATCTTATGGTTAAAATCTGATACTAAATATAATTAATATTATTTTATGTTTTTAGTATAATCAGCCCATTATGGCATCTATGGTAATAACTATTTAGACATGTCATGTAGGTATGCCTAACATAGATTAACATTAATACTGCAGAGAATATAAAGATATTGCCTGGCACCGAGTTTCAGTTAGGTTTTCGGAGGTTCTTAGTTTTTCCTCCTCTCATTTCCTTATATTCTGAATTCTATAAAGATAAATTAAATTTGGATGTGAGAGAGATAAGAGAGGATTCTCTCTTGATAAAATATAGGTGAGTGAGGCGTACATGACTTATAATCGTGGTTCACGGATGTATCATACCTTTAGGTATTGACGGGAAAGTCCAAAGTTGGATGGTTTATTTTGAACTTCGTTTTTATTAATCGATAGAGTATTTTCCTCCTACTGACTAACTGTACGGCCATTTAAATTATTGGATATATTTGACCTTAGATAAGTTTTTATACGGGTCAGTGTCGAAATTGACCGTTCCGTGGTACAATTAGTTGCTGGAATACAAAGAAACATACGTAATGGTATACTCACATATGGGAAAATACCCTTCAATTCATGTTTTTTCATCATGGTACTCATATAAATTATGCTCTTAGGATAATATTTTATACTATTAATATATTAATACGGTCGCCTGTCACAAAGCATTATGCAATTGTCTGCAATAACCATTGAATATCGACATCATTTCAAAATTATCATAATTTTGATTTATTGGGTGAAATAGTTAACTAATTTCTATTGGTCGATTATAGACAATTTATAATACAGCTAAATAATAGACATTGACAGTTGTTCATAACATTTTTCTAAGATACAAATTACTAAAATATTATATAAAATGCGATCATTTTTTTTCATTACATTTTTGAAATTAGTTTTGCAAAAATATTTTTCCACTACCAAGACATGTGGCCCCCGGAAATATGCCTACCCCTGCACCCCCCCTAAATACGGGCCTGCGCATGGTTGTAAAACGGAATCTGTCCAAAACAAAATTACCTATCGATTAATTATATCATTGATCTGTTGCTTATTGTTTAATTTTAAATTTGATTTTTTTAGATTCTGAGCGGAGCGACGAATGTATTGATTTTACCATGATGTGTGTTTTTTATTTTTTTTTTGTGTCTGTCATCATGTTTTGGGATAGTAAAAGTGCTTCGATTTTCGACTTCAGTATCTCGTTCGATCAGAATGTGAATCCAATAAATCACGCTTGACATTTTTCATAGGGGTGAAACTTTGCTGACATAAATTTGTGCTGCTGTAGTATATTTGGCAGCACAACTTGGAAAAAAGCTCCCTCTGCGGAAATAATGTCCAACACATTGTCAGATTAGTCCAACAATGTCCAACAAATCTTCAGAATTTGCTAGTATCTCATTTAAGTGTAAATCAAAATTCAAATATGCCGGTACCAATTTGACTCAGCACCGGCTCATTGTCTGATCAGCTCGAAAGTGGTATCAAAATATTGCTAGTGAATTGCTAGATTTTGCTAGGTAGTTTTTAGAATTTGCTAGAATCTTATGATCTTGTTTATTCTTTTGTCTTAATAAAATATAAATACTTTTGTATAATTCCTTATATGTTATGTCAAAACCTATACCTTTAATAATGTACAAGTACAAAAGTAAGATCCGTTACTCCAGCACTTCAAGTTTAATATTTTTATACCACAATTTCAAAACATTATGTAACCATTTTGTAACCAAATGTAATCCAAAATTTAAGATCGCTGACATAACTCGAATCCCATAAAATCCGATTCAAGTTCGGCGATCACCGCTGGTGACGTAGTCACGCGTAAAATCAAGTGCCTTTCAAAATGGCCTGATTAATATGAAATTTTCAGGAGATTATGTAACCATTTTGTAACCAAATTTAATCCAAAATTCGAGATCCTTGTTTTGGCTTTATTCTAATAAGAACCATTTTAAGGATATTAATAATTAATATCGTAATATTATAATATATGCACGGACTTGTGTAATTATAACAGTATAATATATAATATTATATAACCAACAGTGTATAAAATATATTTTTGAAATAAAGGTTTAATGCTATAATTAATTATTTTTTTTAGTTTTTACTTATGAATGTTTTAATTTTATTAATATTTTTAAAAATATATATATAATGTATATACATATAGGTATATTATATTTAGTGTTTGTATTTATATTATTATATCACGCGTATTATTTATACCCAATTAATTTATGTTTATATTTATAGTTTTGATTTTGTCAAATCCAACTTTGTTTTGGTTTTTAAAAAGTAATTATTTTCGTTGTATAAGTAGATTAATAATATAGACAATCATGATGAAATAAATTTTTATTGTAACCCTGCAGTGGCGGCTATCATCTAATAAATACGTGTTTGCGTGTTACTGATGATAATTCTAAAGACTCGTCCTACCTGTAAAAACATATTTTGTTAGAAAATATAAATTACCAATTAACAATCAGTGAGCCACATATTTTTGGTGAATAATGTCCAACAAGTATGTTGGATGTATTTCATGAGTGTCTGTCATAGTTGTGCTGCTAACTTTAAGGGGGTAGCATTTTCTACATTTGATAATATTTTAAAAATATTTTGATTTGTTTTGAGCTATTTACTGACATTTTAATTTTTTAACTTTTTTAGGTTTTTTTTTTATAAATATCAATAACAATTTATTTATTGAGTAGAAAAGCTTATACATTTTATTTGTGATACCTAAAATATTGTTATAATAGCAGTTGAAAAATATTAAAAATACATAGGCACAATTTTTTTAAAAGCATTTAAAGTTAAAATTTTGACTAAACACGTAAAACTTACGAAAATGTTCAAATTATCTTAGATAGGAATTCAGAAAAGTTTTTCTTTTTAAACCTAAGATTTTAAAATGTTATACCAGCTTCCTAACATAGTTTTACTATAGCAGTTGAAAAATAAAAGCAATATACAGTCACAATTTTTTTTTGATAAGCATTTAAAGTTTTAATTTTGACAACATACAGGAAAATCACGAAAATTCGCAAATTATTTTAATCTAGAAATTCATGAAAAGTTTTCTTTTTAAATCTAAGATTTGAAAATTCTTAATAATCAATAATATATCTTAGACAGATAAACCGTCTCCGTGCAGAATCTTTGTTTGTATACAATGATATTATAATATCATTGGATTCAAAAGTAATTCCATCCATTACAGTAACCAATTTGTAACCTACTGTACAGCAGAGCAACATCAATACGACTTACCCGTTTTTTAATTTTAAATTGATGTGTTTAAAACAATTATAAAACTCTGTTATTATGATATAGAAATTAGAAATTTTAATTTTTGAATTTCAGTATAAATGTTAGATAATATTATCATACAAATATTTCAAGATTTGAATATTAGTGATTTGTTTTGTTTCTGTAGAACGCTCGTTTATGATTAATGATCACGCTATGCAGTATTATAATAATATTTTTATTATTTTATACAATATAAATGTAAAAAATAAAATTATGTAACAGGAAAATATATAATAGATTGAAGACAAGTTGTAGCAGGTAAGTCTAGACCACTATAATATGCATACACATACATTATCGAATTATTTTGGAATGTTATATTACGATGAAGACTTTGGCAAGTGGCAACAGAGCGCTCGCATATTTTCAAAGTGTTTATATCGGTGAGACGGTTTGGGAAGAAATTGAGTTGCCCTACCCAATTAAATGCGCTGTGGTATTATCATTATTATTATTACAAACATTTATGAAGACGCAGAGGCGTTTGGCTGTGTGTAGCTATCAAAATTGCCATAATTTAATAAGTAATTTTATATAGTTTACACAAATCGTATAATATCCATGTCTGAGACGTTTCTCCGAAAATATTATAATATTATTATGCATATAGATAAACGTTACGCAGTTAATGAAGTACCTACAAAAGGATTCATTTATTTTACATTCACTGTTTTTGGTTATTTTTTCATTTTTATTATTATTCCTTACGTATCGTATAATACACCTTATATGTATATATTATTATTATGACGCATTGACGCATGTTTTCGAATAACCTACAGAATAAGTTAGTTTGTATTATTATTATTATTATCATGATTATTATTTTTGTTTAATATTATGATAAATTGAATGACAATATAGTATAGTCAAGTTGACAATTATTATTTGTTATTTTTCAAGTCAGGTTTCAACGAGTCCTATATCTGACGAATAAACACAAATAGTCGAATAATCGGCAAGACACACAAATTCCTAAGTAGACTATTTCTGTAACTCAAGTATTTTACGACAATGTCCAATAATTGGAAAGTTAAATGAATATAGTCAAATGAAAAATTCTTACAATTTGTTTCATATTTGTTATAAACTCAATTATTCGCAATCGCTACGTTGGTGACGATTTTTACAATGGATTTACAATAAATTATTGTCAATAATTAATATTATTTGAAAACATTTTGCTTATCGTTTTGTAATGTCTGAAATTGAAAATTTTGAATTTAAGTCTATTAAATTATGTTTATTCCCCACTGTTGGTAAAATAAATCTATAAAAAAATGAAGATAGTTGTATGATGGTCATTTTTACTTATGGGTGAAGAATTTTTTAAATACATCTTACAAAATTTGAGAAAATAAAATAATATAAACTTTAAAAAGAGAGGATAATGGTTGATCTCAAAGAGTAAATATAGATCAAAATATGTGTATTTGTAATGTAAATTCAATGTTTAAGTGCTGTTATTGTATTAAATATAATTACCATACCTACCATTCACACTAAAACCTTCATAAAAATATATTTAACTAAATTATATTGTTCACTACTCAAAATATTATTTAACCATGTGTTGAGATTTGAAATAATATAATACTTATACATATTATATAGTTACTATTAATATTCCTTTGATAACATTTTTATTTTAATGTAGTGTACTAGTGTAGGTGTTTATAGTTTACATGTTAGTATAATATAAACATTTGTTTACGTATCATGATTGTCTTTACTATCTAATCATCAAGATTAGCAAGATCAAGCAAGATTTTTATATGTCGAATTGTTTGCATAAATACGTAAGTATTAAAATATGTTCTAAATCATTACATTGCATTGTAGTACCTATAATGATTTATAATTTATAAAATTGTTTTAAATTTCAATGAATCTTCTGTAAAACTTTTTTTGTGTTTAGTGGTTCATCATCGTCTGTAGACAAGGATTTATTTTATTAGCATTTAAAATATACTACTTGTTGCTTTAAAAATAACTACGACGTTGATCGTTCTAAATAACTTCTTTTATACTATAGCCCGTCCATAGTTCTTGTCTTTTCGATCGTTATGTCGCTATGCCACTATCGTAGAGAATCCATCTGCACCACTGAAGCCGCTTAATGTATAAGTACCAACTATTGCTTTAATCATAACAGTGGGTTTTATTCAATATCGACTTTCAAGACAAAAATGTCAAGTGTCTTCACTGTTATTTTTATAGAAGTATTTTTTTTAAATATCTATTAGAAAAATAATGACGTATTCGTACGTTATTAATAATAAGTCCGTTGTTGCCTCTTAATTTTAAAATTCATATGAAATTTTTTTTAATTAGGTTACTAGTTTATGTCTCATAATATTCATATATTTATTCATTTGAAAGATTGGACCGAGTAATGACAGTAAGTTCAAATCGTGTCTATTTTACAAATTAAATTGCACTGGAGTTAAAAAAAATGATACCTATATTAAAATTTTGATTGGACTACAATCGAAACCTGAAAATACAATCAAAAGTTGAAATAGCTTTATAATAATATACTAATTTATTTTTAATTATCACCATTACATTTAAGAGTCCATTTACGTATACAGTAACTTTGGAATTTTATATTATCATAAATTCTGCTGCAGCGAGAATCGTTTTATCAGCTGTATAATATATTATAACTTTGATTATAAATCTGAGTTCTAAAGCAATATTTGAAGCTATATAGTTATAATATCATTTACTACGTGTTTTTTCACTCGATTTTATGTCGATAATTTCTCTCGTATGAGTGACACGTGTGATATTCTACTCTTTGCGCAGCTCTGCTTTGATAATATAGAGAACAATATAAATTAAAAATTAAAAAATAGTTGATAAAACAAAAACGACGAAAAGAATAATATTATAGTTGTGGTATAGTATATCAGAGTGTTACAGCTGAGTATAATAATATTATTACTTTGAAGTAAAGAACAAAGAAATAATCAGATAAGACAAAGGATAGGCGCCGCTGTGGAGGAAATTATGACTTGGGAGTTAGGAAGCGGGGTGGATAAGTTTAAGTACTCGCGGGGTTCGCGTCGTGAAAAATAATTGGTCGTTCTGAATAGGGTGATTGTAGTCATATGACAAATTGTTGACGGACAAAGAAGAGAAAAACGTTACCACGGACTACGGAGCATGATAATATATATAATAAAAGGATTCATTTTTGGTCGAGGTTGAAACACGACGAGTGATTATACTAAGGAGATTGTGAAACCAGCAATAATAAAAATATTTAATTACAGTGACTCGTATATTTAATGTTAGAAACTTGTTTTTGAAATGGAATAATATCCTATGTAGTTTTAGTTTGTCGTTGAATTTTGAATGATAACATATTATCATTTTAAGTGTGGCTAAAAATTCCCAATATATACGAATGGATATACAATTCATGAATACTATTTAATTATTTGAGTTAAATTAAAAGTAGGTAATTTTTTAATCATTCCTATAATTATTAATATCTCCACATATTTTTATAACCTTAAATAAAATTAATTATAAACATGTATACATTACGAAGATAAAATAGGCATATTATACAGATAGAACGGAGAAGATTAGTAGTAAATATTGTATTTTAAGCATTACAAATTGGTTTTGTTAGATAATAAATTTTATATGATTTTGAATGATTTTGCTCTTGGATCGGAGTATGAAATAATTTATACTCATGCAGGTACCTACTCATCCATAATAATGTATTTGATACGTGTGACTCAGGATGCTTGAACGTAATCAATTAATATGTTGTATAAAAATAAAGATAAATAATAGATAGGTATCAGCTAACTAATTTGAATAAAAAAAAAAACATTTACATACAATTATATTTTACAGTATTTGTTCGGATCAAAACAATAAAACCGTATAAATGTTGAAAATCAATGCAACCAACTGTTTGAACGAAGAATGAAACGTTATTACATATCTATATTTATCAACAAATAAAATACAATTGATGATCTACGTGTCACATGAACTAAATTCGATATAATTTATAAAAATAAATAAATAGACAAAACGCACAGTATTAGAATTACCCTCCTTAACCAACTTTAACTAATTTTCCATTATTATTTTAACAGAAAAAAAATTGTATTTAAAAACCGTGGGTCATGGAATTTCATGAAATATTACAATATAATACACTGTTAAAGCTTTAGAGAAAAAGGGGTTAGAGGAATTTATCTAAACGTATTACGCCATATTATAAAAAAGTTCACCTAATTGCAGCATATAGGTAATATTTTAAAGTTATTAACCTCAATGAATGCTATGCATTTTTATAAAACATTGGAGTTTTTACAAACGAAATCTGTCATAAAGTAACATCGATTTTTTTCTTGTTAGTCTATGAAATTTTCGCACATTTTATGTTATAATAAAAACCCAAGTCGACTAAAATTAATTTATAAACCACACACACACACGTTGCATATATTTTAGGCTGTTTTGGCACGTCGTTTGACTTTGTCTGAGCAATAACGATAATAAGTGTCCGTACTTTTAGCACTTACACTCATTCATGATAAATTGAGTTTTTTTTTTCGAGAGGAAAAACAAAAAAGGTTTTCTTGGCATTAATAATGTCGATATTATTGAGAGTTCTTATGCGATATCGGTACCAGTACTCGAACGCATTAATTATAATAGACGGTATATTATTATCGAACTTGACTCGAGAGGCCGTGTCAAAAGTTGACGAGTTTAATTATTGTATAATGGGTTTTTCACGAGTGACGGGTTCGCGTTAATTAATTCAAACTTAATGAGCATCATTGTTTTTCTTTTAGTTTGGTCGATGTATCGCAAAATAATATTAAAGTCGTTTATACGACAAACAATTATTCCATATAATACTCTGAGCTGAATGGTGGGATATGTGAAATTTTTATTTTGTGAAGTAAAATCATTTTAAGATGTAAATGCATAGTTTTAAACTCCATACAATAAATAAATATTTGTGTGGTAAAACCCTAAAAGAAAACCGAAAAATTATATTCGAAAGAAGAAATAATGTTTTCTTACACCGAAATTGTTTTGAAAATTTTTTAATGTGTATTGTCATTGATAGTGGTGATATGACATAATATTTAATACTTAGTGAGTAATAGAAAATTTAATTTCTGGAAATATATCTTGAATTCTACAAAACTGAATTTATTTGAATTGTTTTTCCCGCAGTGTTTAAATTATCTGAGACATTCATAATGTATAAACTATATAAGTATATATCATAATGGTTTAATATACCTAATATATAATATATATATAGATGTACGTACCATATTATTAATTTTAAAAACGTTTTCTCCCGAGCCATGTATTATTTTTTAAAATGGTCCATTTCCACTTTAATACATTTCTCTTTATATTAAACTAGTATTTTTCATTCTGTCAAATACCGCCATGAAGGTAATGCATTTAAATAAATAATAGCCACGTTGTAAATATATAAACGAGATACGTGTGATCCATTTCGAGCCATAAGTGAAGTAGGTAGCAAACTGTAGAATACGGAATGGACAATATACTCTATTCGTTCCTGATATTCTGAAAACTTTTCGGATTGGAAATTCCCAGCAGAAACTCGAAATATATTTACGTCTTTCTAATGCCAGTCAATTAGAGATGATAATTTTATGATAAATTTCTAAACAATTATTACAACTAAGGTATAAAATAAATTTTATAATATAACTTCAAATTTGATTTTCAAATCACATTTTACGCTGCACCATATTAATTATAACAAGTTAATAATTAATATTAATGTAAGTTTATAGCCTCAGAATCTCGTGAAGAATTATTGCATATTATTATGCTGTTCTTAGTACTATTTCCAAACACAGCAACGCGTTATGTTATTATATCCTTTTGGCGCGTTTACCTAATCAATTATTATTTGAAACCCGAGAAAAGGGTTATCGTAGACATGTACGAAAACTAACCGATTATGATATATCCATCATGAAGTCTGACAGTAAACTTCTCACGATATTCCTTACAGTCCTTCGTGTAAGCAAACTCTCGCGGTGGACAATATAAAAGTTAACCTATTATTTGAGTATAGATATCTATTTTATTATAATTAGGTAGCTTTTACCTTAAACTAATATTGAATTCTGATCATTTTTCTGGTCAGAGGTTCTAATTTTTAGATTCTGAACGAAGTGATGAATGTATTGATTTTACAATGATGTGTGTGTTTTTTTTGTGTCTGTGTACACTGTACAGCATAACTAGTCGAAATAATGCTTCGATTTCAAACTTTGGGGGTGGTTTCCGATGTAAAAGTGAATATCCTTGGTGCATTATAAAGGTCAAAAGTAAACATTTTCCAATAGTTTTAAAAAAATCGAGAAAAACAAAAAAAAATACAGAAAAACGGGAATTTTTACGCAAAACCAGTTTTCGACCAAATCGATTTTTTTATATGGTTATTATTCAAAAACTAATCACTTTAAATACTTGAAATTTTCACCGAATGTTTATGTTAGTGATATCTATATAAAGTTTAATTTTCAAAAATTTTTGAGATATTTATAGACCACTGAAATTTGCAATTTTTATGAGAATTTTTTTTTGAAGTGTCGGTAAAAAAATTGCAGATGACCAAAAAAACTTGAAAATTTAATACAAGGTTTCTTATGAGTTGTTTTTATTGTAGCTAAAAAAAAAATATTTATATAAGCGTTTATAATACAAATTTTTACGAAAATGCGAAGATTTGCAAGTAATTTTGAAGTTGAAAAATCATAAAATTTTTTTGGTTTATAACTAAGGATTAAAAATACAACACTAAGTTTTCCATAAGTTTTCCTTCAAACAGCTATAGAGAAAACTTGAAGTATCATTATAGGAAAAATTTTAAATGCGTTTGATTTTTAAATTTTTACGAAATAGTACCTAACGATAACGATTTATCCTCAAACGATTTTAGATATTTGTTATTATTCAAAAAGTATAAGTCGTAGATACATGAAAATTTTACCAGTTATTTAGATTGGCATTTTCTTTACATAATTTATTTTTCAAAATATTTAGATTTTTTTTTGAGATATTTATAGACAACTGAAATTTTCAATTTTACAGAAAACTTTTTTTTGAAGTTCAAATATTGACAAAAATTCGTCAAAACCATGAATATTTGCAAATTATTTGTAGTTCAAAATTCATAAAATTGTTTGTATTTATATCTAAGGTTAAACAATTCAACAATAAGTTTTACATAAGTTTTGCTTCAAATAGCTATAGAGAAAATTTGAAGCCTCATTATAGGAAAAATGTTTTGAGCGTTTGAGTTTTAATTTTGTATGAAATCAGGTATATTTCCTATAATGTATATAATATTATCTATGATAATATAAGGTATTATGAATTATGATAACTACATGCAATGTTTTTGGAAAAATTGATTAACCATGCCTTATTCAAAATGCGTCCTAATTGAAAAATAAAATATTTGTTTCAAAATAGAATATATATTATATGACAATATTCAAATATAATATATCCTAGACTGACAAATCATCTCCGATCAGAATCGTTTTTCGTATACAATGATACCTATCATTGCATTCAAATCTAACCTACCCTAGTCAGAGGTCCACCCCACCACCTAATGTACAGCAGAGCGACATCCACTTACCCGCTTTTTTTATTTGTCAAATAAGTACCTAATATTATTTATTATATTATTATTATCACAAGTTTGTTAAATTATGTTGTAAACATTAGACATTTGATAAATAACATATTGTTATTATACAAATAGAATTTATTTTACATAAATAAAAAAAAAAAAAACATTTAATTTTTTTTGTTTGAATCAGTGAACTCCTGAGTTGGGTCCTCTCGTTTTTTAATCTATATATCTACATAATATCTGAACATTACCCTGCACTATCACAAATTGAATCACTCTGTCACCGAAAAGAGCTCTCTATGTTTCCACGCTCAGTGTGTAATCACTTCTTGTCCAAGGTTTATATATTAATATAAACTAACTTAAAACCATGTTATCTATAACAACAATTTGAACACTATTTATTAGCGTTCACAATACCAATTTGTCGGAACCGTTCTCAACACATATGCGCCTAATGGACTTTTTAGTACGAATACGAAACGTTTGACCGTTTTTTCGGTTATCATCGGGTTTATTATCTTAACATCTGATTCCTGCAATAATTCCAGACAATCGATGAGTGACATATCCACATTTAGTTCTGTCTGCAGGATTTTCGACTCCGTTATTGGGACAACTGTGTCGAGGGTTGTTTTAAATCCGTTTCGGTCATAATTATAATAAATGTTTGGCATGGACAAGTATAATCTAGCAGTCGACATGTAGGCGGGGCTCGTTATTCACGTAATATCGAATTTGTATATCTACATACATGATACATACATACATATATTGTGAATATAGTATAATATTATGATATGCGTTCAAACTTTAATTTTAAAATAACCTTATATTTAATAATAGTTTGATTTAGTTTTACGTACGTAAATCAATGGGCAATTATTTATAAATAATGAATAACAGTAATTAAACTTAGGTTCTTATAACTTCCCAGAAACAATTTTTTAAAGTTTGTGTTATTATTTTAATTGCAAATAGGCAAAGTTTAATATTATCATGTAATATATTATGGGCAATTATAAGTTGCGCTATAATACTCATCTCGTTAAAGTTTTTGCGAGTAAAAACTTAATTAATATCAGCTGTTAATTTAAATTTCAGGTACTACAAATGCGTCTTATCAACAGAAATACTAACTATAAGAAAATAAAGTCACAAAAAACATATTTAACGCTCTGATAGTAATAATAATTATGATAGTATTTCTATAAATAAATATATTATAAATTGTAAAATTGGTTGCTTCAATATTGCATTGCAACAACACAATAAATATGATTTATATTACTTTATAATCTATATTATAAAGTCTATAAATAATATAATATACTACATGCAAACCATTGTAGGCTAATAAACCTGGCTAATAAATCCTCAAAACCTTTGTATTTGAAGCCTTAAATAAAGATTAGTTGTAACTAAGTATTAAAGAAAAAATACTTTATTGAACTTTATACGTGACATTTAGATTTATTTCAAGTACAACTTAATAACTGTGGCCATATACTGTTAAAAGTCAAAGTTCATAGAACAATATTTTTTTAATGTATTTTTGACTTTTATAAAGATATACATACATTAGGTAGCAACAACAGTAAGTTTGTAACTTGACTACAACCTTAATAGGTTATATTAATGTTTTAATGTACCTATACGTCAAGAAGAAAAAATAACAATGTTGAAGCATTAAATTAGAATAATAATCATTAAGCTAAAACAATTAAATTGTATTAAGTACGTCTGTACTTATATTATATAATAATAATAATATATTGTTATATTATTTTACGAGTTTATAAAGCTAATAAATATAACACACATTATAGGAGAAATTTAATTTTTGAAATTTTATATCAAATCTTATATTAGCAATTTGCATCTTTCAACAATTGATTGCTATTTTATAAATACCACATTTCCCCAATGGCATTATTTAATGTTATAAAAATATTAAATAGAAATACAAAAAAAATTTGGTCTGTAGAATAAATTAAATCATACTGTAAAAATAAAAAGTCAACTTAAAATAAAAATTGATTGCCGATGATCGATAACCGATTTGAATATATTTACAAAAATTTATCGAACTTTACTTGTGACTTAATAAAATCGAAAATCACGGAATATAATAAATTTGTTTGTTCATATTATTATTATTTATTCCCTAAAAACGTATTTACCTCGCTCAACCCCATAGTTCTCGTCACTATTTTATGGATTTCGACTTGAACAAATCGGTATTATATAATATATTCTCGCTATAATTTTAAATCCCGGAAGGTCGGTTAGGTAAATAAATCACGCCGTTGATAACACTGTATATATTATTTTAAAAACAAAATTTATTATAACGACCACGGCCTCCAGAGAAAATGTATCGATGGATATATGCACATTAAACGAATAATGATTTAGTCTTTGAAGAAATTAAAAACGTTTGATCGTTGTAATTACAACAATTATGGATATTTTTTTTTTGCACTCCACCATTAGTTTGAATGACCCAAATAGAAAAACGGAATATATTTAGTTTTTGATCTACTCTTACCTACCCAATTTGTTATTTTTAATACGACATATAGTGCTGCAACTTGATATATACATAGATAGGTATATATATATTAATGCGGGCGTGTAATTAAATATTATGGGGTCCGTGTGCCGAAATGTCCTTAAAACTATACAGTAGGTACTATACAGTACCTACACACAAAATATGAGTGATAATATGGGCTGAAAGCCTGCATCCCCATACTAATTATATTTTTCCAACCCTTTTGAAATTTGTAAATGTTAAAAAATAATTTTGAATTAATTCACACCTAATAAAGAGGTGATTATAAAAAAAAAACAATTTTTATTTTATCGATATTTATAAAAATATGCATGCCAATAAATAGCACAAAAAAGAGTTATTTAAAACTTTTTAAAATTGTATAATAAATGTTTGGTGAAAACTAAAAGTATACACAGATATTCGTTTGTAGCCTAAAACAAAATAAGATGATGGTTCCATTAGAAATTGTTAGTTATCTAAGGTCCGAAAAATTGAACTTTAAATAATCATAAAAACTGAATTTGTGTATCAATAACAATTTTTTTCTTTTTTCAAGGGAGAGACGTAGAATAAATCTTGTTTTAAATCTTAGATTTAATAACAAAAATTTATATGTAATTATAACTACAAAACAATTTGCGAATTATCGCAATTTTGATACATTGTGTCTGAAGTTTAACTTTAAACCCTTAAAAATATACTTTAAAAACGTAGTACCAATATTTATTGAATTCAATATAAAAATATTCTTCGTTGTTGCACTAGACATCAAAAACGATTTATAGTATTTCACTGTATTGTAAGACAATGTTATTTAAAACTAAATAAATAAAGCTTTCACTCAATTTCAGACTAATTTATTAGGTGTTATATCATTTTAGTTTTCAAAATATATCAATATTTTTTGTAAAGTTATACTCATAATCTGTTAACGTTTCATTCGTGTGTTTATAAATTTAGCACAACCCAATGCAACTTGACAAGATAATATTAGTAATAAATAAAAATATTTTTCAAAATTCGCATGAACAATAATAGACGTAACGTGATCCATTACTACGCATAATTTAACTTCCAATAAGTAATCCAATGATTCTAAATTATTGACTGAGTGGTTGAATCAGGGCTACTATAATAGATCCTAAAATCTACGCCGGTACCTACACCAATACGTTACCTTAGTAAATGCTCACGAAAAAATATAGTATAGGTACTATATACTATTAAGTTGTTTATATCATAATATTTTAGCGAGCAATACCTAATGTTTATATACTTTTTTTTAAATATTGGCATGAAGATAAACACACATATATATACAAACACACGTTTTTAACAGCAATGTTTTTTTTTTTTTTTTATTTAATTCATCATATTATGTCAAATATTTTATTATACATCTTTCTAATATTTCTAATTATTAATTAATTTTTATTAATTTTTAAGTTTTCCTCGTAATTCACAATGAGTTAAGCGTACGATGTGTATTCTTGATTCACTTCTTGAAGAGTTTTAATGATATAGTCCATAATATATATATATATATGTATATATATGGGGTGTAACAGTACCACTTCACAAATATAGTATTATATGAAATGGAAATTTGTTAAATAGTCCTGTTACACCTTATATATATACATCATGAACCATTCCCAAGTCAACGTGATCAATGCACTATCAACTCAACATGTGACCACCGATCCAACGCCGCCTTCGACGTGGATGACCGCACGACGTACTTGCATAAACAAACATTCAAGCTAAGCCACCCAAACTTGTCACTACTCCGTGCATGGTACATATTATGTACAACATTAATTGTTAAATATTCGTTAATTACCCTTCTTATCTGTTTTTTCTAAACGTTATCTTATTATAAAAGTCAAAAATAAAAATTGTAAATAGGTACTATCTCTAGATATAGATAGCCTACTGTTGGTTACGAATGTCTTATAAAATAAAAAAAAATGAACCATTCCCACTTAGTACTGCAGTCTAGAGCAACTTAAAATAAGAAACGATTAATAATAACGAAAATATTATGTTATATAAATATAATGCAATGACAGTTTCCTCCTACATCGGGTACTGACTTTTATGAAGTTAATATTATTATAGTTATAACTATCTCCCAATAATTTAATAATAACTGTAAGAAACTCATAATAACATTTCGCAACTAATTTCCAACTTTTTACAACCTCCACGACAAAATATGTAACTTAATATTTGATGCGAGATTGATTTTTCAAGGTGAAAAAGTGAGAGAAAAAAAATAAAAGATCGATTTCAATGTAAATTTGATACTTTCACAATTATTTGTGTTTCGATGTTTAGCAAAAGTACAGTTTTAATTTGTTTTATTTTTGACTTTTGTAGGCTGCAAAGTGTTGGTTTAACTATAAATGATATGATGGTGAAACGTAGGAAGTGTGGAGGACTAACTTCAAGGATTCCAGTTAACTGACTATTTTTACTCGAATTATCTCTCGTATAAGTAAAGCGATGCTTGAAAGAAAATAACAATTATAAATTTTTGTTAATGCATTTTTATCATAAATACTGGTTAAATTATAATTTAACAGGTACTACTCAAACTCAGAAATACCTCAGCGTTGCCATCGATACCCCCGAGAATGTTTCCTCTTCTACATCATCCCTCTCAAACATTCATACCCCCGCATGATTCTTACCATCAACAACAACATACGCCACCTGCGGCGTTCCCAGCGAAAGTTTACCTGTGTATAATTTGCAACAATAATATCAGCATCCACTCCCACTTGTCTTCAGAAATATTTAAGTAATATTTCATTAAATTTATTTAGACTCAATATTATTAACACTGTAATGTAATATTATAAGGCAAAAATTCGAATATTTTCGACAAATCTATCTGTTATACCGGACTTCACCTGAGCTTTTAAATTAATTACTTTTTCTATCGTTCTTCAATTACCTTCAGTTGTAATTTATTGTACAAACTATTAAACTAACAAAAGTTATACAAATTTATGATAATAATACTTCATCATATTGTTCAATAATATATTAGCAAATAGATTTGATTATATCACATGATTATGATTTTTACGTTATGCTGGCTATACGAGGTTTATGGTTACCTTTTTATTACTTTCTCAACATCCTTAAACAATGTCCTATTGAAGATTCTCTTGAATTTCTGCATAATAATGAACGTAGAAATACTAACATTATCTCATGTTCTGATGTTCACACGTCAAACTTTTGAATGGAACTATATATTTTATCCTGAGCTACTGGAACTTCTACGATTTCATATCTCTCAATACCTAACTTATTCTTGTTAAACTTAATACGAACCATTGACATTTCATATAAATATAATAACACCATAGATTATATATTGCATGAATGCAAAAATTAATTAATGTCGATATAGTTCATAAAAAAATCCTGTCATCTATATAAAGTAATTGTATTATGTTAGAAATTCTTTCATATCACCATATTATCTAAGTACCTATTTTGTATATTTAAATTTATTTACTTAATTAAGTCTATTTTATGTTTATTTCTTTCTATATTGTATAATTATTTATAATGTAGTGTACATGCATAAGTCGTAAGTATATGAACATATTATAAATTAAAATTTGTAATCATATTTTTAATATCTTCATAATATTATACTATGAATAAAAAATAAAAAATATATTATATATTTTATGTTGGATCTCACATGGGTCAGTTTAAATAATGAAATAAAATATACATTTGCAACGTATGTTTTTAATTCTGAAACTTTTCCAAAAAAAATGTACGGTAAATGTATGGATATTATTATAGGTATAATAAATAAACCGATAAACACTAATAAATCATTAAAAATTAGATATAGTTTTAAATTTTTTCCAGGTTCAAATTACAATAAAATATTTGATTGAAACCATAAAAAAAGTAAAGCTTTTTCACACTTGTACTCCAATAAATGTATATATTAATCGTGATAAATATAACATACGATAACACATTATAGTCAATATATCGTTATACATTTAGTGTAATAACAGTTACTCATATATTGCAGTAAATTCAAATTCTCTCGGAGAAAATTAAAGTTTAAAAAAAACCTAATAATGTATTGAGACAATTCATGTAGATAAATACATATAAATATATGTAAATAACGAAATCATGCAGTGTAAACTGTCAAGTAGCTTAAAACGTCAAATTTCAGTCAAAGTTTATGTTTATAATATAATATTTACCTCGAGACTGCACTCCAAAAGTAAACATTACACAACTTAAATGATTATTCAAACCGTATTTAATCACATGCATGTATAATTAAATGGTACCTAGTTACTCGAAGTGTCTAATATATTTTTGTTGTATGATGTACAAATCTTTATTTTAGATTGTATTAATATTATGCATATATTATTCGCAGTAATTATATAATTGTTCTGTAGGTACTTTTTTGTATATGAAGTATGATAGGATTGACATAGATAGTAATTTTTAAAATAATATAATATGTACTATATATTGATATATAGTGATTCTTGGACTTTCTAGCTCACCTATACTGCTTTTAATTTCGTTACATACTAATTTTTCGTAGCTTCTATGGTGCTAGTAACAGTTAATAATTCAATTTCAGCGGGACAGTATTTTTTTGAACGTTTTGGTGAGAATACAATCAATAGGTATTAAGTGTTGAAATAGGAATATATAAAAATCATAGAACCAATTTGCCAATCTCGTAAAATAACTAACAGGCCACTAGGACATAGTGTTTCACACTTAATTATTTTCAATGGATACAATTTTCTTAAAAAATATATCCATTTCATCAATTTAAAATATGAAATCATATTCACATTAAAAATATACCAATAAATGTGGTGATTTTAAAATTATTTGTGATACCTACTACAGAGGCGTACTCAGGAGTTTTCAATGGGGGGGGGGGGGGTTGAAAATTTTGTTTTTTATCACTGGGACTTTGTCACCTTCTTTTTAAAAATATTCTTACATACTCATCTAATATTACAGGTCTTAATAGATAATGCATGTATCGTTGTACATTGCATGTTGACATATGGTTTAAAATAGATATATTTTGATTATTTTTTCTCTTAAAAAAAATTTTTTTTAGAAAACTGCTCCTGTGAGTTATATTGAGTCATATTCAATATTTTAAATGTCTGATGTATGTGATATTTGAATCGTAACCATTGGATGCAACTCACAATATTGACTTACATAACATTGTTATTATATGATGAAAAAAGAAAAAGTTCAAAAACGTTAACTCAGTTTAGATCAAAATATTTTATAATTAAACGTTTTGTGCCCGTAAGTAATTAATAATACAAACGCAATACGAAAACGTCCATGTTTTCATATTTTCAGCGCAATGTTAACTAATAAACGAAACTCGTGTAATCGTGAGTAAGCGTTTCATTGTATCACAAACACGTCAAAATCAATAATATCATATACCTACTCCTATAATCTTGTGCTGTATTTTTTCATTATTGAACTGAACCCAGGAGACAAACTAACAGCAAGTGCCATTTTAGCGTTTTTATTATATTTTATTTCTTCTCGTATACTATGTACATACGAGTATAGTAGTATAACTGTGCGTATAACAATTTAATATCAACATTGATACAATTGTTCTCTTTTCATTACTATTTAAATCGTTTTAATTCGTTTGTCCAGTCAAACAGTCTCAAGAAAGGAGATAATATTATTATCATCATCGGCGAATGTTGAATCGGCGCCAATTGTTTCGAATAAATCGCAAGATGGTATTGTATTGCATTTGTTCATTTCTTTGTTGAAAGTCAAGCATTCGGTAAATGTACTTTTATGTCTTACAGTTAATTCAACTTAAAACGATGTTTACAGTTTGTGAGTTCATTGTTACCCATTAAGTACTTGTGGGTTTGTCGTGTATGGCTGATCCATGGTGTATATTTTATTATAATTTATATTTTTTCTTAATTTTTAAAGCAGACCAGAATTTTATATTTTGTTTTTCTGACATTTTTTTCCATTGTTTCAATCAGCCGTACGATATCTCATGTAACAACGTTTTTCGTATGCTTTTAGTCGTGATCTAAGACAGATACACTTCAGTCATTTCATATTTGGGCGTAAATATAATAATAATAATAATAAATCAATTAACCAATCAAAATATATGTAGTATACATAAAAAAATTAAAACAGAATAAAAAAAAAAATTTACTAAACTTCGATTAATACGATTAATATGTCTAATAGATCATTATTTAAATATTAAAATAAAAATTTAAAAGAAAGCGGGTAAGTGGATATCACTCTGTTGTAAAGTAGATTATAAGTGGGTTACTGTAATGGATGGTAGGTACCTATTGGATTTGAATTCAATTAAATAATAATATTGTATATGAAAAACGATTCTGAGCGGAGACGGTTTGTCCGCCAGTCTAAGATATTTTATAGTTTTATACAATATTTATTAATAATTAATAATAATATTGTTATTATTCCAAAAAAATTAAAAAATTAAGTACCTATAAAATAAATTCGAAATTAATCAAATCAGATTCATTGTGTACCCGACTCACTCAGTCATTTATAGTCACATAAATCATTAATGAAATTAACAATTAATATTAGAATATAAAGTATACTTGTATACTCTAGAAATTTAAAGTATCTATATTCACTATTAATATTTTTAAATTACAACAATATAGTTAAAACTGTTATTCTTAATTATTTAATATGTAGTTAAATTTTATCAACATTTGAACTTACTATAAATAATAATTGTAAAAAAAAAAATGTGTTCGTATAGTTTTTAGATTTTTTTTTCGTCACCGCGAATCAACAAATTATGTGGAACCATGTTTTAAATTTTCAATCCTTAACTATAAAAGTTATCGTTTTATAAATTTTTAACGACTAAATAGTTTGTAAATTTTCAATTAAATCAAATTTGCCAAAATTTGAACTTTAAATGGTTAAAACAAAAATGTGCCTATGTATTTTTAATACTTCCCAACCTCTATATGTTGATATACAACATATGCGGAACTTTATATTAAATTTTTAAGTTTTTTGGACCAATTAATTTAATTATATTGACATTTATACAGTAAGAAACTTAAAAAAAATTTGAAATATTTTGAAAATGTTATCAAATATAGAAATTGATAAAATGAACATATGGTGTAAATTTCAAGTTTCTACAGTTATTTGTTTTTGAAAATAACAAAAAGATAATATCGGTACAAGAGAAATTCAGTGAATATCCAATGTAATAAAATTTGTATAATAATATGTGATTCAAATGCTCTCAAAAATTTAATTTAAATTCGGATAGATATTTTTTATTTTATAAAAGTAAACAAACTGATGAAGAGACTTATAATGATTTTTCAAATTTTAGATTTAGAAAGGTTAATTTGTATGATTTTCTAATTCAAAATTAGTTGAGTTCCAAATTTTCGTGATTTTTACGTATTTTATCAAAATTTGAATTTGTATTGCTTATTAAAAACAACATTTTTCTATGTATTTTTTATATTTTTTGACTACCATAGTAACAATATATTAGGGATTAGGAGCCTTGTATTAAATTTTTAAGTTCTTTTACCGAACGAATAAAATATTATTTACATTTATAAAAAAAAAAAAAACTGAAAAGATTAAAAATTTCAATTTTAATAAATAATTTACAAATATTTAAAATATTTTGAAAATTGTATAAAACAGAAAATTCAAGTACAAACATTCAGTGAACATTTCATGTCCCAACGATAATTTGTTTTAGAAGTACACCAATATCTAAAACTAATTTTCTCAAAACTTTATTTTGCATAAAAATTCCAGTTTTTTCTTAATTTTTTTGTTTTTTTTTTTTTTTTGAAAACTACTGGCGGAATTAACCTCCCCAATTAAAAAAAAACACACACAAAATTGTAAAATCAATACATTCATCACTCCATTCAGAATCTAAAATCATAACAATAAATAAATTACTAATTAATGTTCAAAAAAAAAAATAAGTAAATGCAAACTACAATAAATAAGTGGATTTTCCATCCAGACTTCTGATCATAATCACAACATCCTCATACAACGCGGATCTAATGACAAAATGTAATCACGAAATTTGTCAACATAAAAAACTATCTAAATTCTAAATACAACAATTAAAATTCTATACATCAACCTCCTCGAAAACAATGTGAGCTAGAAAAAAAAAACATCACAAATTGAAAATCGAACAAGCCATAGTAAGTTCATAATATGGTTTTTAAAAATTTGCAAACGCCAAGATAAAATTATAGAGGGTACTGCAATTAAAGCTATATAACTTATTGACGTCCCTAAAAATATGGATCTTGTCCATATATTTTATAAATAAATAAATAATAAATACAAAGCAGTTAATGTTGATATCGGTACACTAAAAAACTACTTAAATTAATTGAAACATCAATACAGAACCTATCATATGGCTACAAAAAAACATACTTTACGAAACTATCGGACTTAGGTAGACTGTAAGAGAATATTTCCACCAGCTTTTCTACTAGAAAATCACAAATAACCGTAAAATCAATACATTCATCGTTCTGATCAGAATCTAAAATATATATTTTTTTTGTAAATAAGTTTTTTATTCAATCTGTTTCAATATAAAAATAAAAAAAAAAGAATCTATAATATTAAAAATTAATAATTGAATATCAATTAAAATTTAATTAAAAAAAAAAAAAATAATAATCTTATTTAAAATGTATGTGTTAGTTCTATTTTTTTCTATAAATTATAAAATCAACGATAATGTTCATAATACCACTATAATGATATCATATTGTATCGTATCTAGTTTATTTTTAAGCTATAGTTTTATCGTTTTTATGTGAAATTACCTAAAATATTTCACTTTTTGTATTATAGTAAATATAAATAATGTGAACAAGAATAATAGTTTTAGATGTTTCATTTTATTTTTTGGCATGTTATAAAAAAATAACTGTTTTCGACATTGTATTTTAATCATTAATTTTAGCTAGCTATACTTATACTTTTATTGATTGATTAATTATATAGTATAAATATATATTTTTACGTAATATTTTTACCACTCCCAAATGAATATTTTTACATTTTGTCCCTATTCATTTTGGTTATGGTATATATTTGTTGTATGATACCTACTTTAAGTTAATTTATATGAGAATATGACAAAAATAAAGTTCGAATATATTCAAAATAATTTCTGATTTTTAGAGATTCGTCCCGAATTCCAAATGTTTATTTGCCCATATGATACTGACAGAATCAAATCAAAAAAATCAATGGAAAATTTAAGAAAACTCCCTAAGAGAACTGAACTCAGCACTCAATACGTTGAATAAAACATTGCTCAAGGTATAATATACATATATATATATATATATATGTGTATGTATCGAATAATTTTTATTTTTTACATACACGTTATTATAAAACGTTTACATTAAGTTTCTTTATGTGGTACCCATCCTGTTGTGTTACACATGGATGCATGCAATTAACTTTAAATTGTCAGATGAAATTATGGAAGTCTATGAGATAGTGTGAATTTAAATTAGTCCTTTACAGTGATGAGAGGTCTTGCTATGGGTAAAATCATATTGATATTGAAAATCAACATAGATAAGTTAACTAACCAATAGAGGGCTTGCAAAATCATAGCAATAGCTAAAATTTAGTATCTAACAGTTTCAAGTATTTTGAGGTCTCACAGTTTAATATATTATTTAGGTTGGTATATGGTTATCGAATAGTAGTTGAGGTGGATTAGAATTTATACCTATTAGAAAAATATAATATTAAATTAAACATTATTTAATATGATGATTCTCCACTAGTTCATGAATTAAAAATAATTAAGTTTCAAATTGTATGCAAAGTTAACGAGTGTCATTGAATTTTACTAAAATATTCAATTCAAAATTAGTTTGTTAATTGAATTATATTATAATTCAAATCTAACTATTAACTATATTATATCCAATCTGTTAAAAATAAAAAGTATATTATAAAAACAAAAATAAAATAATTGATCAGGAAGTAAATTTAAACAAATTTATAATTCTAACTATTTTAATAAAACATTATTGATAAGTTAACAAGATTATTTAACTTAAAATTGTATATTTAATAAGTAGTGTCGCATAATAATTGAGAAGTAGAAATAAAAAACCATACTATTGTTAAAATTGAAAAAATCTAGTTGCTTATTGATTTTATGGAAGAAACAATAATTAATCGACTGGTACCGTCAGAATAGATCAAAATGTACTATTTCCTGGTAAAATCCGTATTAAATATGACTAGTTAATCTAAAATGATCATTTTCCATGCATAAAACTGATATTTAGACAAGAAAAACGTACTGTTATCCTTGTTGTAGTTATAAAGAAGCAAAATATTTAATAAAAAACGTATTATAAAAATCAATTTTTAAAATTTTTATCAAGTTAGAAATTAAATTTAAAAATAATTCTAAAAAATTAAACACATTTGAATTGTTTTAAATGGAAATACGTATTTTTGAAAAATTTTAAAAAATACTTACATTACCTTCAAAATGGTTTTCTTCTTAAAAACGGATTGTTTTTATTGGAAATATAGATAAACAGAGAATATTTTCTCCTGAAAAATCAGTATTTGGCCAATACTAGGTGTGTTTTGAATTTCCACCCCTCAATTATTCAGTCATAAAAATTAAATAAGTATTAAGTAATAGAGTCAGTTAACAAAACTTTCTGCTAAAAAGTTATAGATATTCGCCAAATTAATCTAAACCCATGAGCAAAATTATGTAAGAATGTAATAGATACACTCTGTATAATAAAATATCCACTTCAAATACATCGTTTCATGGCCTCCTTTTTCTGTTATGCATTTTCCCTCTCAGGTCAAAACCTTTTTAATTAAAATTCACCTCCTCACCAACCTCATATATAAATATATATATGTACACATACATATTGTTGGATACTGTCCAAACCGAACGCTTTTCAAGCTTGTACGCCAGGGATAGTATTCGAGAAATTTCCGAGCCCGTTTATGTATAATAATTATTCGATTGTCAAAATGTTTTGTTAAATTACACATTACTGCCGAGTTCCAAACTCGATGGCGTCGTTTCGTTGGGGCGGATGCCCGTTTATGAGCATCAACTTTTAAAAACAGGACCTACTTCGGTCACAATCTAGATCAACACTAGGTCAACCGTACCGTTTTATATTATGATGATGTATTATTGGATTTATTAGAAATTGCCGTTTTTTTTTTTTTTAAATTTAAATATCATCTAACAGTTATCACATTATGGTTGTTCGTTGATCAATGGTAAACAAACATTTATGAATCATAATATTTATAACAATAATTCATAAGTCATATCATTCAATATTTTTTATAATAATATGCAACAATATGCACTGCCTATATGTTACTAATACGAATAAGAGATCACAAAAAAATCCTAAACAAACGCATGCATCAAAATACTTAAATCGTTATTAAAATGTGAGTATAGGTTATACATGTGACTGCACGTTAAATTTCAAACGAACGAAGTATAGGCACATATTATATTATCATCACGTAAACCTTTGGCGTTCGGAGGTGTTCACGATCGCCCAGTACCACAGGCACCACATAGCGTCGGCACCACATAACCACTACCGGAGCAAGATGATGACAGAGTGCTTGGTGAACGTCGGGTTCACTGACGCCGGTTGTACCTGATGAGCCTGTCCGAGGCAGGCGATGGCGGCCAGACGTCAGAATTTGGTAACTTTTACGCAGACGTCCATTTAGATTTAAGACGGTGGCGCCAGTGGTTGTGTTGGTGCCTTGGTGGTGTTTATTAACCACCTGTAATGACGACGGGCCCGACCTGGGCGGCGATGCACTGCGGCCGAAAGGACCGCAGGGTCGGCGCTCATAATATTTATCGTCGTTGGTCGTCACGCTGATTATATCGATGACTGTAGGCCCAACAGCGGCCGCATCCACTGTCTGGATGTCGACTACCATTTCGACGACGATGACGACGAAGATACTTCGCTGGCCTATACCACAGCGGCGGCCTTACGCGACTAACCAGGCTGTGCGCCTGGACTGGTATTAATTTTCCCCCAGTTAGTCGGTTCTCTAATCTCTTCCCATCACCCTCCTGTCACACGCACAAAAATTACTAGTTTTCTACTGAAATTCAATTATATCGGTTCCCGTATCAATTATAAAATCTCATGCGATTCTTTCGGAGTCTAAACTGTCACTGTGTTTCTCTGCGCAACGATACAACAACTTAATAAGGCGATCGCGTCACGTATAAAAATACATTAGGTATTACTACATGTGTACACTTCCAATCGAACCAAGGTATAACTATATATAACTGAATCATTGAATCTTAAACTATATAAACCGTAATCGTTATGTTTCCCATTGAGCTATCTAGATGTATCTATGTACACTGCAAAGATTTTTGAAAATTCGCGTTTGTTATTATAGTATGATGAGAGTACGTGCGAATGAAATCAATAGCGATGATTTTTGCAATGATTTCTATAGTTATATGATTCTAATCCAGATCGAGGATGTCGAAAAATTTAGTATTGATTAGATGTGTTTGTTGCAATGTGACCATGCATATAGGTAGTGTATACTGTATAGTATAATCATAGACCTTATACTCAGTATACTGAGTATAAGGTCTATGAGTACCTATAATGTATAGTTTTTAATGTTTTTATACTATAGATAGTATAGTTATTTACCTTGTGACTTGTGAACCTCGTAAAAAATATTAAGCGACAATTATAGTTGGAGATCATTATTAGTATAAGACTAATATACATTATACGGTATAATACATTATAATTTATAAGTTATATCATATTATATTGTTTACATACCTAATAAAAAGTAATAGATTGAACCTGATTTTTCAGTGTCGAACTCAATATAGTCAAAGCATTGCGAACCCGAATCGAACCTTATACAACTAAAATAGTGAAAAGTCTCACTAGCATCCTGCTAGTGTATGCCCTCGACAGGTTGCTCGTGTAAATACCCATCTTTAATAATATGGTCCTTATTCAGTCATAATATGGATATTTTTATATTTTCCTATATTTCTACTATTAATGTTTCTAAATAGGATTAATATGCAACTAGAATAATACAAACATATATATATATATATGTGTGTTTATAAACAGTAATTATTATTTTGTACGATTTTTTTAGTTTTGAATCAATGTA
The DNA here is from genome assembly GCF_037042655.1 of Diuraphis noxia. Classification (NCBI taxonomy): domain Eukaryota; kingdom Metazoa; phylum Arthropoda; class Insecta; order Hemiptera; family Aphididae; genus Diuraphis; species Diuraphis noxia. The sequence continues at coordinate 55,239,104 of NW_028301714.1, read as the reverse complement.
TATTGTTATAATGATTATAAATTATTTATAATATAGAGAACTATTATGATGGTCATTGGTGTCTGTCAAATGTCAACATGACCTTATAACATCATAAATATTTACATATTTTTCTATTTAAACTGTTTGAGTAACATATTGTAGTTAAAAACCATTTAAAAAAATAAATCAATAGGCACAAGTACACATTATAAATTTATAAAATTAAAAATGTATACGAAAATAACGATACATTAATATATTTTTAGGAATCCATAATGCATATGTTACATTTATTTCAGTGGCATCGCAATAAAACAATCTAATCATTACTAAATATTTCGACACTCTCGATCTGAATAAGTTTTATAGACTTATAGGAACCGTTGCAGAATATAATTACTAACATATATTCGTCACTATTCATTTCATTGACAAAAACTTAAACGATGTGTATCAATCTGTGTCTATGGTCTATACTTTTTGTAACTGACGATTTCCTATAATATTTATAGTACCTATAAGGAATATTACAGAGCAATATCAAAATCCATTTAATATATAGAAACTGTGGTATTAGTATACATTTTAATTGGGTAGTCATATTATTAGTTTAATAAATTTAATTATTATAAGAATAATATATATAAGGCTACGGATGTCGTTCTATGATTGGCCTCATTCACTAAATGTGTGTTTTTTATCGTCCGTCGTTGCTAGTGACCATCCAAGTTTTTAGTGACAAATTCTCGCCCCACATACACGTAATCCTAAACCAACCACAGACATTCTAATGGCCATAGTTGTCGATCCTTAAGATCAATATAAAAATAAAAGCAATAGTAATCCACTCATTGTTAAATTTATAAATTACAGGTTTGAGTTTTAATATTATTAGATTTTTTATTGTTATCAATGTAATTTATACTTATCCTGTTTTTTTATCAAACACTATCGATGTAAAATGCCGTATAGCGTTTCTTGTATTTTATTAAATATCCAAAATATAATAAATTAAATGATAATACAATATCAGTGCAAATGTTAATGCGTTATTTATGTATAATTTATAATTATATTTAACACTTACAAATATAATATTAAGTTTCGTAGACGGATTGGGTTTTTTGAATAATCGATACCTACCCTCAAAAATGTTTATTAGAAAAAATTCCAAATCAATTTTAGTAAAACTTAATAGTTTTTTTTGGAACTTCATCATCATCATCCCTCTCTCTCTTTCTCTCTGGGCCGTTCGATTCTGACGTGCCATGTGCGAAACGTTCGCAGCGATGGATATAATAAAATATGATCGAATCGTATTAAAAAATAAAAAGAAGAAGTAAATAAATAATAAAAAGGCTGGCGTCGTAAGATTTAGACGATTCAACAACCTAGTGACGACGACGACGATGTCCATTTTTTTTCGTATCCTGCAGGGTCTTTTTTACCATGCCACGGTCGCGGAAAAAGAATGTTCTGGTCATTAATCATTTTACATTGTACATAAAAATATATTATACACCTACGTTTTTATTATTATTATTGTTATTATCCTTATATTTTCCACAAGATATTTTACATTGTGTTGAAAAAGAGAGGAGAGAGTGCCTACACAGCTCGAAAGTGGTTTAAGAGAAAACGACACTTGTATTATTTAATTTTTGCCCAGTAGATTTAAACTAATCTACTCGTATAAATTATGATATAAAATAACTCTAAAATATTTATATTATGTATTATGTATAATATAGTATTTACATAAAAATCACGTTTTAGTTTTATTAATTATTTAATTTTAACAGAGGTATCTATATTATATTGTATTAGGTGACCGACCACGTGGTATGAATTAAAATTAATCAACATTTTTAATCGTTTTATGTATTGTTTGTTGAAGTATAATATGTCAGAAACCCTTATGAGCACAATTATTATACTTTAAATTTAGGCATTCAATTTCCACTATCCAAATTATGTTATTAGAAAAGCAGAATTATACTAGGATTATTTATTTGTTAGTTATTGCTTATGTATTTTACTGCATCCTAAGTGGTTTCCATAGCTGAAAATTGACATTTATCTCATAAATAAAATTATAATTGTTCTTGATATTGCTTAGGTATATTTAATAAACGTCCTTCACGATAATTGTTTTTTTATAATTATTCATATGCTTCAATTGCAACCCTACAACTACTGAGTTATAGAGATATTTTATTTCAAGTGAAATCTTACTAGAGATTGTCTAATTATTATTATATTATTTTGGTTAATACAATACGATTATGGGGATTTATTATAATTTGTGTATCAGTGGTTCTAATGTTATATTACGATAAAAATATTATATTCACCAAAATCAACAACAACATTTTTTTATCTTCAAAAAATATTGCTGTGCACAGAAATACATACAAAAAATCAGAACGTGACTAAAAAAAAAGTTCAGATGAACAGTGTTTCGGCGGCCAAACGATTATACCGTTGTTTAAAGTTAAAATAATTAAAACCTGAAATTTATTACTGTTAAAAAATGTCCGTATGGAAGTTTTTAGTTTGATTAAAATATAGATATATAATTTTCACCACCACAGGTAGCCAAAAATTGTGTTTGAAATTTGCATCATTATGAGGTTCTATACTTCAATGATTTCGTCTATGTTTTCGTTGACATCGAGACTCAACGGACTTAAATGACAATATTAATTTTTGAAATTTCTAACTATATGTTGTCTCATATAGTGATCAATGATCATTACAAAGTCCGTTTAGATTGTGTAGTTATTAGTTATTACTCATCATTCAAATTACTAATATTTTAGAACAATTATTCATTTTTTTATTTTATTATTAATTATTATAATTAATATCACATAATATGTATATTTATGCTTTTTCAAATAATATTTTTCTTATTGGGCTGCTTTAAAATCAATACTGACAGTTAGGTATGAGACTACTTATCGGAAAGTCAGGTGTGAGTAAGTAGTACCTATAATAACTGCTCAGAAATCAAAATCTAAAATGCAATAATACCTTGTGGTATTTGCTCCTTATGTATAAATATATTCTATACACTTGATAGGTACAATCAAATTTGTACGTACTATCAAAATCATATCGATTTGAGTATTTCTGCAAAATTACAATTCATATTTTACTATACCCGAGAAGGTGCAAATCAAATATCTTTGTTTTTTTTTTTGGAAATAACAAATACATATCAAAAAAGTTGGTGCAAAAGTTATACGTGATATGTGTACTATTATAGGTCAATTTTTGTGGACACTGATTACAGCCTTTCCTATGTACGGCGACACACGTAGTTATCACCACCACCGTATTTAATCACTTCATATTAAAGTCATTCTGACATAATTTTATAGTAGATAAATTACTGCACAATATTAGATTATAAATGTAATCATTAATTGCTCCAAGGATGGCATGGTATATTATTTTATGGCCTTAGGTATATTTTCGTTACCTGAAATGGACGACTGTCATTTTTCAATATTGATTTTACATCACATAATTTTATACAACTTTTAAATTATGTTCAATATTCATAAAAAGTTATTTCACAGAAAAAAAAATCACATCACTAAAACTAACTATTCTAGAAATCTGAGAAGCATATTCGCAGAATATAACGTGTATCACAAGGTGTACGCGATGACTAAGAAAAGAGTAGGTGTCTCAATTATTATATTTTTGAATGTAAACATATACCCTAAAAACTACCTGATACATTCTAAACGGTTATAGCTGGAGCAACAGCTAGTTGTATTTTATTGCTATTAATGTAATAATCAAAGATGACCACCCTAAATATTCAGCAATACACTAAACACAATCAAAAGTGTTAAAAATAATTTTAACTTAAGTGAAATAGCAAATCTTATCCAAAACATTCTAGAGAAAGCCACTACAAAAAATAAACAAACAACCCTCGTGTAAATCACTGATAATAGAGGGCAACAAACAAACCAAAATAGCAATATCCAATCCAAACACACCTGGAATGGAATAAATACTCTATAATAATGATAAAAATAAAGCTAAATCTATGGAAAACAACAAAACATCAAATTCTCTAGCGAAAGGAAGAAATTATAATAAATAATTTTATTTTAGAAAGTATTTTATAGCCAAAGTGACACTTCCTATCAATGTAAATGCTTTTTAAATTAAACCCGTGAATAATTTTCAAAATTTTCCTGGAAGAGAGGAGAGGCCAGTGTATTTAAAAAAAGGTTTACAGTAAAACCTTGCTAATACGGAATCGCATTTGACCGTTCAATTTTTCCGTCATAATAGAGATTCAAAATTTTTGGGGGGGGGGGTTCACATTCATTATGTATTTGAATCAAGCCAAAGACATTTTTCGTATTATCTTGGTTTATGTCTTACAGAAATTACATCTACTTGAAGTTTTACTATGTAAAATATAAAAATACTTATGACCCTGTATAATAATATTATAGAGTATATTTTATTATTTTTTTATAAATAATGTTGGTGTCAGGGTGAGGGATCTAGTAATCCTGGGCTCTCTTCCGCCCTTGTTAATTTTCCAAAGGATTAAATACGATGTAGTTTAAGTCTATAACTAAGTGACAGGAATGCCAAATCGAAAACCTTAACACACCATTCTTGGGAACTAACCTGTCGAATAAAGAAACAATCATTTCAAAAAATTTAAATGATCCATGTACAACATTTCTCAATTTAATATTATGTAATTTTTTTTTTTTTAAATTAAAAACTACAACTACATTAATTTAATATTGGAATAATTTAATCAACACTGTAGCGATATTAAATTTAACTAATGGCCTTTGCCACCGATGGTTTTCGAGAACAATAAAACAACCAAATGTAATTTAATAAGCTAACAGACCGCCGTTGGGCCGATGCCATTTTAATATATTATAATATCACATTTTTTTAAAATATTTTAAAAAATGGATCAACTATAATCTTAATTTATTTAAATATTTTTTAGAATGTAATTTTTAAAAGTTGTTTGGGTATTTAACGTAATATAGCTCATCCATAACTTTAATAAACGAGAAGTTTATAGTTTTCATTATTAGTTATTACCTATCAATTAACAAATAATATCGAAAGGATTGGTAAAAAAAAAATGTTAAAAAGCAAATCAGTACCCAAAGGCTAGTTGCCCCTTAATCTCACTCTAAGAAAAAATTTGGTACAACATATGGTAACTTAAAGTCATTCCAAAAACATATTATCCCATCACCATGGATGAAAAAGGTTCCAGGCTATCTCTGTACACTGTTTATACATATGATATATTATTTGAACTGTGACATATTATAGTGAAGCACAATACACATGATTCGAATTTCAGGCAGATATGTATATTTGTGATATTAACCCATCATTACTTAAATTTGGGAATTTGCCCCAAACGGGTTAAAACAAAAGAGTTTAAATTCAAAAAATTGAGAACCTCTATTTTGTTCATAATTATATTTTGTTCAAGGTTATAGTACCTAATAGTACCTTATTATCACAAAAAAATTGTGAAATATTTATTTAAAAATTAAAAGACTTGACGTTTTGAGCTGTTAACTAACATTTTAATTTCAATTTTTAAGTTTTTTTTTCAATAAATATCGATAATATTTATTTAATGGGTAGAAAATCGTGTAAATCTAATACAAGGCTACTAACACCTTGTAACAATAGATATTGAAAAATATTAAAAATACATAGGCATGATGATTTTTTATACGCATTTAAAGTTCAAATTTTGACTAAATACGTAAAAACTACGCGAAGATCAAATTATCTTAGATAGAAATTCATAAAAAATTTCCTTTTTAAATCTAAGATTTGAAAATTTAATTCAAGACTCGTTAAATTATGTTTGTCTACATTTATCAAAAAAAATTGTCGACTAAAAATATATTTAAATTAAACAGCTCTTAGCCAAGATTCCTAAGCGCCCCAATTTTTTAAAATCTATAGCAATTATAGTGAATTATAAATTTTAATTGCATAACTAAAGAACAGATTTATTTGTTATTACATATCGTTAGTTGGTCTATGCAGTTTAATGAGAGTAATATGGACGATTCGAACAATTCTGATAAATATAAACATAAAATGGGTGGTAATCTGAAAAATGGGATGGAAATCTAGAAAATTTAAGGGGAAATAATCCGGAAAACATAAGGGATGATTATCAGGAAATGTAGGGGATGGTAATCCGGTAAATTTTTGGGATGATTTTACAGAAAATTAAGGGGATGATTTTCCAGAAATATAGGGGATGATTATATGGAAAATTTAAGGGATGATTATCCCGAAAATTTAAGGGGATGGTTATCCGGAAAATTTAAGGGATCATTATCCGTATTATTAGGATTGATTATCCCGAAAAATTAAAGAAATACTATTATAGAATTATTATTTAAAAGTCACATTGATATCAAAATTTTGTAAAATGTTGTACTCAAAAAATTAATTTGATATTTAAAAAAAAAAACTAAAAAGGATTATTAATAAAATAGTTTTAGGTTTAGAACGATGTTGTTTGAATTTACAATTTTTTTTTTTTTCTGAATATAAAACTTGCAACATATTTTTTATCATGTTGAGCAATTCAAAGGCATATTAAATTTATCATAATTTATAAAAATTGTTGTCCACAATAATAAATAATTAGTTTAATTTTGACAACATTCATAAAAAAGAGTGTTCTGTTCGTTTTGTTGTATCATTTAATTCGTTTTGGAAATTCAAATTAAATTGTAATAAGACTTTGAAATTTATGTTTTGAAAACATTTGATTTTCACTGTATTCCATATTTAGCAATTTCCTTATTTTAATGTAACTCTAAAACAAACCACCGCAGATACGTGAAATTTTCACTGAATGCTTATAAAGATCTTGAAAATCGAATACGAGGCTTCTAAAACCTTGTAACAAGAGCCGTCGAAAAATATTAAAATGACATGGGCATGATGATTTTTTTATAAGCATTTAAAGTTCAAATTTTGACTAAATAAAATTATTAATAAAATAGTTTTAGGTTTAGAACGATGTTGTTTGAATTTACAATTATTATTTTTTTTTTAATTTTTTTTTTCTGAATATAAAACTTGCAACATATTTTTTATCATGTTGAGCAATTCAAAGTGATACGGCACAAATAACAAGACATAAAACGGCCGTTCTCACGGCCACCAATTTAATGCACATATCAAGACAGAATCATACGAGCAACCGTACATACGGATAAGAACTAGGTGATTCTTCACAAGTATGATCAACGATTATGACGAGCAAAAATGACATCAATGGAGCAGAATAGATCATAGGATCGAGGTCATATTCACTCGTCATAACAGAACTCTCCGCCAATGAAAACAGCCACAACAGCAAAAACTGGTATATATACGGGTGCATTTTACTGATCGTCAACCAGTACTCCTTCAACCTTCAAGACATCAAAACAAGATTCATTGCTGTCTACAAGAAGGAAAAGGAGAACGACCGACGACGAAGCCGAATACGAAACACGTTGCAGGTCATTAAGAAGCGAATCGGACACGACTAGCCAGAGTCCAGACCCTCGAACGGCGACGATCTGAAGCCAACGCCGACCACACCACATTATTAAAATAGCCCGTTTCCGGGCTGATAACACCGACGCAGCTTACGAGCCGAGACGAGCAAGAAACTTACGGAAACCACGCGGCTCGTCGAGCATTATAGTCAGCGCCGTCAACAACACCAATAGATCATCACCCGCAACTCAATCCGTAAAGTTGTCGGATACCTAAAACGGCCCTTTTAAGGGCCGAGAACAAACGTGTACTTTCCCCCCAAGCGCGCCTGTCTAGGCCACGCTTCCCATCCGGAACTATAGATCGACGCCACTTATTCGAGCGGGCTGATCATAGTCAACCGGGTCGCCCCTTCATTGTTCAATTAAACCTATATCCAACTTTGTAAGGACCGCCGCGCATCCATACACAACCTTGTCGGTGTGGGAGCGCGAGCCGTCCACTCCCTTTATATTGTATATAAATATTTCCTTATCATAGAAATAAACCATCAGATGATACCATAAAGGCATTTGTATACTTTATTTGAAGTAACGGATGTTCGCTTCCGGTGACTCCGTTACAAAAGGCATATTAAATTTATCATAATTTATAAAAATTGTTGTCCACAATAATAAATAATTAGTTTAATTTTGACAACATTCATAAATAAGAGTGTTCTGTTCGTTTTGGAAATTCAAATTAAATTGTAATAAGACTTTGAAATTTATGTTTTGAAAACATTTGATTTTCACTGTATTCCATATTTAGCAATTTCCTTATTTTAATGTAACTCTAAAACAAACCACCGCAGATACGTAAAATTTTCACTGAATGCTTATAAAGATCTTGAAAATCGAATACGAGGCTTCTAAAACCTTGTAACAAGAGCCGTCGAAAAATATTAAAATGACATGGGCATGATGATTTTTTATAAGCATTTAAAGTTCAAATTTTGACTAAATACCTAAATATTACGCAATGTTCAAATTATCTTAGAGAGAAATTCATAAAAAATTTCCTTTTTAAATCTAAGATTTGAAAATTTAATTCCAGATTCGTTATATTATGTTTGTCTACATTTATCAAAAATAATTGTCCACTACCCACACAGCATTTGGGTAATGATAATATTTTGTAAATATCTTAAAATGGTTGAATCATGAATATTTTTATAAAAATATTTTTTTGATATTTAAGAAAAGTTTCCAAGAAAATATTGCTGAAACAATCATAATACAACTTTTTATAATTATTAATTCGTAAATATTTTATCAATTATGTCAAAATATATTTTTTAAATATATTCCAATGGTTGAGAACAAAATATTTTCAGGATAATTATAATACAACTTTTTATAATTAATATTTGGTAAATATTTTATCTATTATATTAAAATATATTTTTTTAATGTTCTGTAATAGTCGCAAACAAAATATTTTTTGGACAATAGTATTAGAACCTCGAATAGATATTTTTCAAAAATATTTTATAATACCTTCAAGGCCGTAACTGGAAAACAATTTAGATTCGTTATATTATGTTATATACGTATTATTAGGATTGATTATAACGAAAAATTAAAGAAATGCTATTATAGAATTATTATTTAAAAGTCACATTGATATCAAAATTTAATTGTTTTTTAATATTTGTTTTGAGCTTTTAACTGACATTTTAATTTTTTTTTTTTTATAAATATTGATAAAAATGCATTTGTTGTCACAAGAAGATGATCTTGAAACCCAATACAAGGTTTCTAACAACTTGTAACAATAGCCGTTCAAAAATATTAAAATGACATAGGCATGATGATTTTGTATAAGCATTTATAGTTCAAATTTTGACTTAATACTTACAAATTTCAGCAAAGTTCAAATATCTGAGATAGAAATTCATATAAAATGTTATCCTTAAACATAACAAATTAAAACTATTAAAAAACTATTCGTTTGAATTTCAATGTAAGTATGTAACATGCGATGAATATTTTCAAAAAAAATTATCTGTCAAGCAATTTATAATAAAGAATGGTTGCTACAAGAAATTCAATGTATATATTTAATAATGGAATGAGTTGTTACAGTTAGTTGAAACTTGAAACTATAGAGTTAGAAAAAATAATAATATACAAAATATACAATTTATAGAATTATATAAAGATGAATTAAGAAATTGGTATATGAATAAATTCATAATCATAGGAAAAAAATGGGGTGAGCACGGATGGTGAATCGCTCTGTATATATATATATATATATATATATATATATATATATTGCAAAAATAGTGTTTGAGAGTAATAATATCAGCCAGAGTGCCGATGATTAACGGGAGAAGAAGCAAACCAGCTAAGTAAGTATATCCGCAATCACCCACTAAACTTCCCGAAAACAACACACTCGAAATCTTTCCAGTATAATATATATAATTTGATAGCGCTGCAAGGTTGAAAAAACGAGAGAGAAATCTATGGTGGTGCGATGATACAACAGTGGAGAATGACATACTTCGTGGAGATACTATTATAATATATTATTTTTATCATGAATTATGCAGGGGTTGAGTTAGACGTGACATTAAAAATACTTAAATATTATTCTAATTTTTTTGTAGTTTTTTCTAAGCAAAAGTTTGAAGTATATGGAAGATCAATAAGCCTTTTCGTCACATTCTTGAGCTTATAATACCCTATCTTTTGAACTTTTGAGAATTAAAACATTTAATGATGACACTGAAAGCGACAACAACTGACTGCTAAATATTGACAGACCGATTGTCGAGAGAATGAATGCAATTTAAGTATACAATAAGAAGGCACACGTGTCGTATAATGTCTACCATGATAGATTTATGATATCTATATACCTGCTAATCTTTAAGGATAAAATAAACTTTTTTCCGAAATGTTTTCAATAGGTTTATGAACCATAGTATAATCCGATAAGGATATCTTTATTATTTTAGCTTATAATAATTGATAACGATGTATCATCATGTAATGCATCATATTTTTTCAAGTGATCAATCGTATTAATTTCGTATAATATTGATTCCTAGGACCAGTTCAAACAGCCGAATGCCATAATTTTCTACGCATAAACCACTTAATTCAAGACTATTTGTAAATTTGTATTACAGTTTTTTCCATTGTGTTTATTATCGAATTTGTCACGTATTCTTTATTATATTTGTGTATATTATTCAATGAGCTTATTGTTATCAGTATATTATTATAATAATTATTATTTGTATCTTAATAGGTATCTCTCAAACGAACTGGTATTACTTAAAAAGGAGTAATGTAGTTAGGAATATTATAGTGTTAAAATAAATATAGCTGAATAGTCCATCAAAATAAAACGAATACAATTTTTTAATTAGCGAAACCGAATTCGATTACAAATCTATTATATTATATTATAAAAGGTAATCAAAAATATTGGCACTAAATGTCATAATGAACCAAACCCTTCGACACATGCTAATATGACGTATGAAATGTATTTCTTGTTATTATTTAATATACTAAATACAATTGACTATAGTGTAAGTTACACTATGGGGGGGGGGGGGGAAGTGACATGGTTATAACCCCTCCCTAGGGAATTTTATACTTAAATTATAGCGCTGTATGATAAAATGAACATGAAATTCATAAGTCATAGCTATAACATTAAACTTATAAATAAATGATATAAAAAAAGGTATTTTTTTAATATGATAATGGGAAATATGTATTCAGTTACGTCTTTGTTATTATCTATCAATCTATGTTACCAATTCGCCCCCTCCTCAAATGATCTTCAGATCCGCTACTGAGTGTAACCAATTGTTTCCATTAAAAAATAGTATTTACATATAATTATATAAATATACAGTTATAATAATTAATTATTAACAAATAATAAAATTATGAAGATGGTGTGCATGAAGAAGAGAAAAATGGTTCTAAATTTACAATCTGAAATGTTCCATTAGCAGCATAGCTTGTGATACGTCATATTATAATGAATAGTATTATTCAGTGAATAAAAAAAGAAGAGACATCTAAATCAATGCAACTAAGAAGATTTGAAGAGTATACTTTACTTTACATTAACTTGTTAAAAAAGACTAAATTTTCTCTCACGATTTTATCAGCTAATGAGGAAAATTGTAATTAAATAAAAACAAGAGAACAATCAAATGATAGTTAATCAATTTTTAATATGTAGCCAGTAAAATTCAAAAAAATACGCCGTACGTTTTCTTATATCATATGTCTAGATTATTAGATCCCTTCAAAATATAATATATAAGAGCTTAACAAAATATTTAAGATTCAACACATGAAGCTACATAGATGACTTATCATAACAGAAATTTTTTGAGTTAAATCGTTAGCCCATTTCACTATATAATTTGTAATAATTTATTAAAATGTAAAGCAACTCATGGGAAAAATAATACTTTATAAATTTAAAATTATGTGTGAAATATAATATTCTATGTAATTAATTTAGTTTCTTATATTATTATAGGTAATTGAAGTCATGTCACAGAATGATTCCTTCCAAATCACCATTCATTTTGTTTGTTTTTGGTTTATAGTCTTCTACAGATTTAGAAATTATTTTTTTTAAAGTTTAATACACATCGGTAAATATGGTGGCCCACCGGCCATCCTGTATTGTATATATGCAGTGGCGTATTTTGAGAGGGGAAGAAATTCAATCTTTAATTTGGATAAATTTGACAAACAAAAATATGTGGTTCGTTATGAACTATTTTAATAATATATAAAGTCCTTAACTAAATAGGAAAGAAAATAAATTTAGTTTTAAATAATGTACTTACTATTCTACTTTATTTTTAATTATTTATAAGACTGTTGTTCTTATAGCATCACTGGAATCGATTGTAACAAACAAAATATAAATTAATAATTATTAAATTATTGTGACCGATGATGGTAACTATATAGGAACTGATGTAGGTATATTAATGTGTTTGAATAATGTTATGTTCTTATTATCCTATTACAGTATACATACAATTTATATTTTTATCTTGCGGCTCCGTGCCTTCATGTGTCTGTGTTACTTGTTTTTCCAGCGGGAATTTGTGTAGGTATATTTAGATAATATTAATATATTATTACAATGATGTTTTTTTTTTTTTTTTAATATATTAATACATTGGACCATAAACGTCCATGTTCATTTATTTTAAAACATATTATTATTTATCGATTGAATTTGAATCATTTTTCAATTAATCGTCGCGCGTCGTCGAGGAAGCAAGGCAGATAAAATATACAGTGAAATATTAATATTATCATATTATTATCATTGGTGAATGGTAGTAGATGTAAAACAGAGAAATATTGCAACCAATTATTAAATAAGTATATACCTATATCATCTGAACACCTCACCAAGAAACATACAAAATACACCATTTTATAAATGTATGTACAATAATATTATGTAACTTATATAACAGACTACGTATACAGAGTTAAATATTATAAATAGCATTCTGTTTAAATGTATAAATAATATACAATATAAAATAGAGTTGCTGAACTCTCGTGGCGTTTGATAATATACATTTATTATATATAGGTCGACAGCTGTGTGCTATAAGTATTGACATTTTTTTTTTTTTTTTAATGGGTTGGAACACCGGATACATATAATGTGCATATACTACCTGCACCTCGTACCACCAACGATAACTTTTTTTATATCAACTACTTTGATAAAGTTTATTTTTCTCCATCTATAAATCTTATTCACTGCCGGTTCTTTTTTTTTTTTTTTGGAAAAAATTAACAAGAATAATAGGTAATTAATTAATATAAAAGCATTATAATACGTTTTTTTATGGTATATAATAGTTTATACCTATTCATTTTCTAATATTTTAAATACAATATTCATGATTGAAAGCAACAATTGGCAGAAATGATCGTTAAGTGATATTAATTATTGTCACATAACATAAAAAAATCTAGTATATTATACAGTGAAAATTCTCTATAACGATTCTGAAGGGACCATGTGATTTCTTTCGTTATTGAGAGTTTTTGTAATAGAGAGTAATTAATAGGTTTTAAATCAAACCAACCATTATAAGTTAACTTAATGTTATTTACGTAATATAGAGTTTTTCGTTATAACGAGTTTCGTTATAAAGAGTTTTCACTGAATGATTTTTAATATCTAAATGTCTATGATATTTATACATAATTTTTTTCTAAATCTTAAGATTGGACTGATTATTGTGAAGTCTCTCGACATTTTCTTGTGTCAGTTATGATTCCTTGATCTCCTTGTATGATTTTATTCTAGTGTCTATACTAGGGATAGCCTAGAGTTGGGTCCCAAATTTCAAAAATAGCATGAACTAGGTTTGTATTATTTTATAAAGTACATATATTGGATCCAGCCATTAGCGTTATCCAGAAAATACCACGTGGAGGTTAGCTAGAAAGTCTTCCAAATAGTTCGTTTCTTACTTCATAAAGGTAACACTCAGATGTAACAATTATTGAAATATTAAAAATTATTATTCAAACATCAATTTTGTTTGTTTTTGTCCAAGGTGGGCAAGTTAATGGAAAAAATTAACTTTGGCAAGTTAAGTTAATTCAATAAAATTGCCTTCAGTTAAGTTAAAAGTTACTAAAAAAAAAAATTAACTAGATAAGTTAAAAGTTAAGATAGAAATAAAATTAACTTAACTCAGTTAAAAAAAATAAATTTTTTTTCAAGTCACAATAAACATAAGTCATAAATTGCCCTAGTATTTTAATTTATACAAATATTTACCAAGACGCTTATCAGTATTCTAATATTAATACTATTTACTAGTGAAGATTAAAATATAATCTGATTATTATGAATTGATGATATTATAACATCAGAAAAATAAATTACCAAAATCGAAAGAATAAGTTTTCTGTTGGTTCCACGTGATATATAAAAAAAAATTAAAATTAACTTAACTGCACCATAATGATAATTAACTTCAAAAAGTTAAAATTAAAAATTAAAACAATAAAAATTTAACTGAATAAGTTAATAAGTTGAAAACAAAAATAATTAACTAGTTAAGTTAAAAAGTTAAAAAAAATTAACTTTTTAACTTAACTTTAACATTTTAACAAGTTAATGCCCACCATTGGTTTTTGTTGCCTTTTTATAAGTATAAAATTATTACACAATTATTATACAATATGTTATTCGACGACAAGTTTACTGTTAAACGTCGTTTAATTAGATAATCGTTAATTAAGATAACAATAAGATAAAATATTATCGAAGACCCAATTCGTATTTATTTTAAGCAATCATATATTGCAGGGCCCAACTCAAGTTTTCCCTCCGTTACATGTTTCTCACAAACATTATAAAAGGCTTTACACAACTTTTTAATAGGTGCCTGTACTTACTGTTTTTTTAGTAAAAGGATTTAAATAAAGAATGTTTTGTCTGATATTTACATAACAATAACAGCCAATGTATATTAATTTAATTTTAATATATATACACCACTATACTCGTTAAATACGAATGATTATATAGATACGTAAATAATTAAAAATATGTGGTTTAATTTATTATTTAGCAATTAATCATTCAACATAGATTTCAATTACTGAAACAATAAATTATGAATGTTTTTGAAGATCTTAATAGTAAAATAAAAATTAGGATATTATACAACTACATTAAACATAGAGTAATAATTGTAATAATATTGATATCCCAGAGATGAACTAAAAATGTTTGTTCGTAAATTATTATGAATGTACATTTCTAAAGCCTAAAAAATAATAGACGAGTTCCATTAACCACTGGTGTATGTGTGTGCGTGTGTGTGCAGATAGGGAGGGGTTATT
This sequence comes from Diuraphis noxia, assembly GCF_037042655.1. Taxonomy (NCBI): domain Eukaryota; kingdom Metazoa; phylum Arthropoda; class Insecta; order Hemiptera; family Aphididae; genus Diuraphis; species Diuraphis noxia. The sequence goes on along the minus strand of NW_028301714.1, from coordinate 55,223,646 downwards.
ATGTACATTAATCAATAGTGAATACCAAAAAATATATATTCGATTGTACAAATTTCTAGTAGCAGAATAAATATATGTACACCACTACAGTGTATGATATATATCGCCAGCATTAAACACGTTAAATAAATCCAAACTTACTAGCAGTTAGGTAGTAGTGTTATTTTTTTATGGATACTACGAGAGTACGTAGAATTTACTAGAAACTTAAGGAACGAAATGAAAAATCATTTTTTTATCATTTTACATTATACGTTGGGGGAGACCGGTAGGGTGTATATGATTATAAAAATCACTAATTAAAACTACAATAATATCAAAGTATTCAAAATCATGCTTACTGATGTTTCAGTCTGGCCTACACATCAACTAGTCCTCAAATGGTATCAGGTAGCAAGCTTTGGGTGGAATCAAACTCACAATTATCATTATATTTAGAAATTATCATGATACGAATTATATTAATATGATATATATACACTCAGATTTTTGCTAAAACGATTTTACCCTATTGTAATAATAATGCATCATATTAAAATAAATTACTTTATAGCAATAAAAAGTAAAGTTGGACATGGATCAATCCATAGTTTATGATTTTTATTTTTTTACGAATGTGAGTTGTAAATGTCAAAAAATGTGATAATCTTTTATCTCTTATACATATAAATATTTATATTGTTTTCTGTTATATTATAACACACTCACTATAATATATTCCTCACTTGTTTGTACGAAAACAAAGATTACACTCCATCTACTTACATAATTATAAGGAACGATGAAATAATATAATTTAAATATTACACGATTATTATTATTGATATTGTCGCTGTTATTTGTTTAAATATGGAAATATATGTATTATTACGTCGATCAAATGATATTTTTAGGATTTGTTTATTATGTTTTTTTTTTTTTTTTTAAAGAGCTTGATGTGTTGTACAAGTCTAACACACATGTATACAAACACATATAATATTATATTTTAGAATCTAAAACAAACGACTCATACACAATACATAAATGTAAATATAAGTGCTGACAATAAAAACTTATTTTTCTCGCATTGTCTAAACGCTGTGGTATAAAACGGCAAAATTTCGTCGAAGATTTTTTGTAATACTGAACTGAAATAATATCTACCAGACTTCAACGGTACAAAAAAACTCGCAACTTAGTTTAGTCCCCGAAGTTGTTTCGATTTTTTATATCGCCTTTTATTTTTATTACTCCGTTAGGTATATACTGTGTATGGTTGTTGTCGTATATCGTATGCATGGTCTGCTCTACACAGATATAATATGATATTTATACCCACACGCGTTACGGTTATTTTACGTTTTTCGATCTTGGAAATTTTTCAAGCAAATCTCATCCACCATGTAATGTTTTCATATTTGTTGGGGGTTTTTTTATCGATTAGAGAATTTTAAATTACATAATTGCGTTTTTAGATAGATGTCGAAAATATTGTAATATTAAAAACAAAATATTAATACAATAATCGTCGTAATCATATACTTCAAAAACAACAGAAAATACTTAGTTATATTTTTATTTTAACTATCTATAAAATATTTTTTGCTTAAACTCCATAATATGATGTATTCAGAGCAAAGCGGTGAATATATTGATTTTAAAATAATTAGTGTTTTTATTTTTTCATTTATTTTTTTATTTTTTTTAACATTTAAGTTCAAGAGACACCCATGCCTAATACAATAAATAAAAATAAAATAAATAAACGGTCTCTCCATATAAATCCACCAAATTAAACAGGAGGTATTGTTGATGGACGGTTTCCTCTTCAAGCCAATCAATTCATCTTTTTATTACTATTATTATCCAATTTACTTATTGCGTTTTATGTATAGATTGCAAATATAGCCATTTAAAAATAAAACATTTAAGTTCAGATACAATGTACGAGATTAGATATTTAAAAGAAGAAACACGATTCAAGATATTTTTTTATCGTCAAAAATTATTATTTATTGATACTTGAAACTTTAAAAGTACATCAATATGTGCTATCAACATAATGACATTTCTAAATATAATAATCTTTTAAAAAAAAATGGATTCGATTTATAGTATTACTTATGGTAAAATAAACTACTTTAATAACAATAATATCGTAAAATATACTTGATAAAACAGTTTAATAGACCTGATCGTTTTTCTTATACAATGATTTTATGTTATTAATTACAATTTTCTTAAAATTTTCAATTGCAGTGACCCTTACGATACATAATCTAAATCAGAGTGGTACTCACTCACTCACCAGATTTGAAATTTTACTCAATATTTTATATAAGTAAGTAAAGAAATTAATTTTGCAATTGCAAATTTTTAAATATGCAATGTCATATTTATTTTGAGTTTCATCAAATTTTTGTAGTTAATATATATATTTCATAAATCAAATCATCAACATTTTCTAACCTGTACAATACGTGTCTATATGTCTATATTTTGCCTCCCTAAAAACGTAATGCCAAAACACTACTTTAGTTTAAATTGGTAACATATTTTATTATGCATACTTTCCAAACGGAAAAAAATATAAACTACTAAAACCAAACTATTTTGTAAATAACGCATGCACGTTTATTTTGAAGCTGCTTTTTTCTCATCGTTTTAATATTAAATGTGGCTCTTTGATTTATAGAATCTATATAGATGTACTGCTTCGGCCAGTTATTTTATCAGAAAAACGTTTTAAATTTATCAATCAGTTTTCATTAGTGCTGAAGTGGGAGTACAGTTAGCTGCAGTAGTAATCCAACGATTCGATGACGATGTATACAATATATTATATAATAATAAGTAACAGTCTATTTAAACATGTTAAATTAGTATTTTATATTATATATACTATATAATAATAATAATATTCTAAATTGTATTTGTTCCATTCGTTAGACTCTAATGATTAGAGTGTAATAATTACCCATTTACAATATCACATTATTATTATTATTATTATACATTGTTGTATTTTTGAAATAATCGTACGTACACATTGCCGAATAGCGATACCTGGAAATCGGACACGCGACTCTGATGTAGCTAAATTGTCTATCCAATACGCCGTGTAACATGATAATAAAGTAAATCATAATATTATACTAATATTTTAATGAAAATTGTACTATTAAACTTATTTCTCCGGCAGTAACGAATATTATCAAGTATTTAACTGTAGTATACATTTATATTAATTACTAAGTACTTAAAAATAATTTATTTTTTTATGTGATCATGAAACTATTAAAATACCTATAATTTTGGTATTAATCTATGGTAATCAATTAAAATTAAACTTTCTATCTATTGTTTAGCTTTTTGATTCAGATGAAATGTATAATACAAATACAATTATAAGTCTTATGATTTTTAACTTTTTAATTCTTATCATATTATGTATAAAATATGAAAAAAAGATCTTCCTAGTTTCAAAGAATCTATTGATTAAACTTTAATTGATAACAGTCAGTGGCTTTGATTTTATAGATGAAAAATAGAGAAACATATATTTAAAATATAATTATTTATTCATGAATTAAACTGATAGAATTATTGTACAAAACTAAATTTAATATACAATTGTATAAATATCAATGATTTAAATTTAGTTATAATGTGTCAGTGCTATCGTTGGCACGTACCCTGTATAACAGTTTATGAGTTGTTATACATTCAATACATTCAACTAAATAGTTAGGTTAAAAAATTAATGATAATTTATTGAAATCGAAACAACATAAAACCCAAAGTTAAAATTATAAATTTGAATATATAATATTAAAATGTGTTTGGCGACGATTACTTGCAATAATAATATGCATAGTTATGTGTATTCCTGTTGACTATTTTCGTCGTACTGTATTTTTACCACGGTAATAACATACAATTTTGAATTTACAAACAAATTATAGCTGAAAAAAATATGAACGGAGAAAACGATACTACTGAAGAACTTCTACAAAAAGCAAAGAATTAAAATTCAACTAATTATGGTATATTGTTATTGTTATGCTCAGCACACATAATGTTTTCTTATTACGATCATATGTTATGATAACCATACATTTTTCGATTATATTTAGATATATTAGTTGTTATTCTTATTCTTATTATTATTACGATTATGAAATAAAATTGTCGGTTATTTTCTTTTTTTATTCACGTCACAAAATATATATTAAACAATACTGCAGAATATTAGCGCATACATAATAATATATATTAAGTTGTACTTTTTATTTTTAAAATGCAAATTTTTTCAACGAATTAGCTCGTACGGCGCTTACATTAATGACGGTGCAGTAAAATTAATATTTATGAGTTTTACCTGTGCTGCTTATTTTTTCCTTCTATTCTTTCGTGTCCATAATGCAAGAAAAAATGATATACTGTATACCTATATAATAATATTATGTAGATTCCAGGTATACTTAAATAATAATAGGTGCACAAAATATATTCAATTTTTTTAATTTGAATAATCATCTAACGCTGTGGTCCCAAAGATTTAGATGTAGATATTTATATACACTTGGACAATGAAAAAACTTATTACATAATAACTTTATAACCTTTACAATCAAATACAATAAATATTAAGATATGATATACGTGGCCAGGACTTGAGACTTATAATATTATTTATTTTGTTTTTTCAAAGAAATCAAATTTATAACACATTATAATAATACACAAACTCATTTCATTCTATAAAGATTTTAGAAACATATATTTTTGATGATTTTTTAATATATTTTAGGAATTTTTATGATTATTTTGACGTTATTTTTTATAAATTTTGTAATTTCAACTAATGCCATTTAAATTAAAGCAATTAAATTAAAATATTTTCCTTTTTGGCATATTATTTTCTATTATTAAAGCAATTGATGCATAAGAACTTTATATATTGTATTATTTTAATGTATTTGTATGTTTTCAGTTGGGATTTATATAATTATCGATATTATACCTACCACTCAATGATTAAATGTAAATATATGGAATTAAACATTAGATCGCAAATCATCTCACGTGTTTTTGATCCATAAAAATTAACCCAAAATTGAATAATAGGTATAATTTGTTATAACTATTTTGATTTGGAATTTAATGAGGTGAATTTTCCTCATAGAAATAACTACTAAAAATATTTTATAATAATTTTTAATACCTATTGTTTTTTTTAATTTTTATTAAGTTGGTCTAATAAATGTTATGTTCATAATTTATAAATTTGTTTTTTTTTTATATAAATTTGAATATACACCTATTTTTTTCTCTGTTATTTTAATAATATTATGTGATTGATAATAATAAGTTATGTCAACGAAATGTTTATACATTTAGGTCCAATAATATATTATATCTAATTATTTCACATTTTTTTAAAAATAAATCAGTACAATTGCAAAAAAAAGTCTGGTCACTATTTGAGTTTGTAATATTTCAATTCAAAATTATTTGTAACTATTAATTGTAGTGAAATACAATATTAACTTTTTTTTAAATAATTTACCCAAAAAAATAAATATTTTTGGGTTATTGTTGCAGTTTAGAACTGGGAAGTCGATCAATAATATTATCATAAACATGTGACAAAATATTATTGAACTATTTACAAACTGTAACAACGTACCTTGTCTTGTAATCCTTCTTGCACACTATAAATGCTCAGACAGCCCTATATCGCTCTATATTAATAAATACTGTGTTCGGCAAAAACGTAGAAACGATGGCATTATGTGGATATATTGTTATGAGTGGACGTCCGCAAATCCACAGCGATAACACGCACTGGAAGTATATCACACGTGTGTAACATATTATTATATATTAAACGTGCACGCACATTATTATATAAATATATATATAGCATTTTATTTTTGTTTCCAAAACGTCCGATTTTCAAAAACGTGAGGTTTTACGAGGGTTTTATACGATGGACTTTGGGACTCGTGGTGGGCGCAAATCCACCAACTGTTTAATAATATAGAAACAGCTATCATATTCCTTTCAGCTGTACCTATATTGAATTTTTAATCTTCGTCAATTATCACGGTGGTGGAAGACGATATAAAAATAAATTAGGAGCTCGCATTTATTTTATTGTGTCTTGCTATTTCCGTAATTTATGTGTTATGACGCCTATGAGTTTTGTATTTAATTACTTGAATGAAAATAGCTCCTTGCCTCGACGTTTAAACAGATATTGTATTTAGTTACATATTACCATCAATGATGTAGCTTATGAAATAACATAGATTCCTAGGTACGGCTGTACTATTGGGCAATTGCCCGTTTTTTTCATTGAATAAACATTATTATTATTATTATTGAAACACACAACCCTTGAAATTCTAAATACACGAGATGTCATGATCTATCATATCTTTCTCCACTACAGATTGCAAATGTAAGTAAAATTAATATCAAGGAATGAGAATATAATTTAATGTAGGTGACACGGGTATAGCTTAGATTAATTAAAATGTTATGTCATAAATATTGTATATATTATAGGGATAATCAAATAGTTTATTTTTGATAGATCGAATTTGAATCTTTCAAATCATAATATCAACTTATACATATTGATATATAATTAATATAATTAATTTAAAAAAATTTAGTGTCGTAAAGCATAAATACAAAATCTACTGACATAAAAATAGAAAAAATATAATACCATAAAAAATTACAATTTTAGTTTAAATGTCTTAAAATTTAAAACTTGTTATAATGATTTATACGAACATAGAAAAAGTAGATATGTTAACACCTAGTAGTATCAAGCTGAACACTTTAGTATCGGGCTGGTAGATGAGATAACGAAAAAGTGTCCGAGAATATATTACTTTGATTTTAATTTAACTATTAATTTCAAACTAAAACAATGTATGCCAGCTCCACTATACCTTATCCTAAAATCATATTTAGAACGCAGAAAATTCAAGGTCAGACACGGCAATGCTTTCTCTCCACTGTTCAACATCGAAGCAGGTGTCCCTCAAGGTAGTGACCTCTCACCTGACTTATACAACATCTTTACATTGGACATCTCTAAAACTGACAACACTCTACTTGCTATATTTGCCGACGATACTGCTATCCTCTCAAGTAATAGTGACATAACTACAGCTGCACAACACCTTCAAGAACATTTAAATCTTATAGATAACTGGGCCAATAACTGGATGATTATTATAAACGAGAGTAAATCTTCCCAAGTCACTTTCGCTCTACGCCCTGGCATTTGCCCTACCATCAAACTGAAAGACAAAAGTATACCTATTTCGAACGAGACAAAGTATCTAGGTATAATTTTAGATAAACGTTTAACTTGGAAACCCCATCTCCAAAACAAAAGGAAACTTGCCAACAGTAGACTCCATCTCTTCCGACCTCTTCTTAAATCTAAACTTAATCTAAAAACCAAAATGTTATTGTATAATACAATGATCAGACCTGTCTGGTCGTATGGTATTACATTTCCAAAACATTGCCCTACGTACTTTAACTGGTGCTCCATGGTACATGACAAACCTTTCACTTCACAACGACCTCAAAGTAACTAATGTCAATGACTACGCCAAAATTCACTACCACCGTTTCCACTCCCAACTCAACTCCAGCACTAATCCTCTCATTAAAGATATGGCTTCACTGCATATCCCAGGAAACCCCCCTCGCAGGCTCAAACGAAATTAGAATCGAGTTCTCCTTAAGTGATCTAAATCCAACTATAAGTTCTTAGGTGTTACCAATGGGTGACTTCCTTAAAAGTTGTTGTTTTTTAAAAAAAAATTATGTATATATTCTATATCAAAATTACTAAATGTGCTTGATGTACAGATTGTTTTTGAAAAAAAAATAAAATAAAAAAAAATAAAACTATCAATAATCGACATAGACTCTACCTTAATAACTGTAATATCAACTTGATATTTTGCTTACAGTTCAGTTTATCACAGAGTTGAGATGATGACTAATATGAACTTTAACAGCTAAAAAAAAAACCATTTCCAAATTGTTTATTCAATATGTTAAGTGTTAAAATAATATTTTAGCTCACTGGCATTTAGAACCAATAAAACAATATTTTGTATACGTCTAACATTAAATGTTAAAGTACATTATATTATTTTGTACTATGTATACCTTGTGTATTATCCTAAGTATGCTTTTTTAATATAGCATATTTGTATTACATTAGGTACCTATTATTCTATGTTAAAAGTCTGATTTATCAGAGAGTATATAACGAAATATATATGAACTCAATTATAACAAATTAAAATCGTATTGACTTCCTTAAAAATGGAATTAATAACTAAATTTTATTATAAAATGCACTAAAATTAAATTGTAAACTTACCTTTTAAAAATATCATAATAAATTCCTGCAAAATTAGATACAGTAAATATTTATGCATTACTTAAAACTCTCTCCAAGATTTTAGGGATAGTCACTATTACACCATATATCAACTAATGGTTAACTTGATAATATTTGTAAGAAAATGGAAATATTTGACTTCAGGTCTTGAATTTGCATATAAAATCAATAGGTAAATAATATGTTTTTGTATTTTTTTTAAGTTTATTGGTAAAATCCAAATAAAAATCTTACTAGAATGCAGTTATTTAAAATATTCAAAATTTTTTTATTAATAAACATAATTATTCACAAACTGAATATAGGTATGAAAATATTACAATACAATGAGACAACTTGAAAAAAATATAGCAGGTAATCTTCAACATTGATATAAATTATTTTTTAAACATATTAAGTTATAATAAGGGAGATATTTTTAAATATATTATTGATAATAATTATTTACAATAAAAATCTTAACTATATCATCAATTGTCAATATAATTTTAAATATTTATACGTCATGCTTAAAATTTATTACTCATATTTAATTACCTGTTAAAACATTATTTCATAAAAACATTAAGCTATATGATACATTGTATTAGAAAATAACTTGTTCAATGAAGTAAAATATTATTCTACGCCGTACAGATTGAATATTAATCACATATTTAAAATCCCGCAACAAGAAATTAACATAATTAATGATTTTTATATCTAAATTGAATTGTGTTTATTAACATTAACTTTGATTTATAATTTAATCTTCATAAGAGACTTGTGACTTGACTTTGCATTGTAATAATACTTTTCTAGTCTTGAAGTCAATTATGTACCTAACTTATACAGGTGCAAGGCATTATAGCATGAGCAGAAACATCACTATTAGTCATTTAAATTATTATTGAAGGTATATTATAATATATACTTATGTACTTTTAACGCTTTCCTCAAATCAAAAGATAAATGCTTGATGTTTGGAATTGAATTTACATATTATGAATGCGTGGCGCATATGTTTTCATTTTTGTTTGAAATTAAATATTTTCTAAACAAAATCATCAATAATTATAAGTTTTTTTAAAACCTTTTTAATTAATTAAAATTATTCAAGTACTTTTATTAATAAAACACTGATTTACCAAATACATGTTTGACGATTTTATTCAATGAAATGGGCGGCATTTTTCTCCGGGCAAATCACGGTATCTGGAGAACAAGTGCCGCCATCCCCCACTCCGGGTCATGGCAGAAACCTACGGATACTCCATTAGAAATTCTGCCAAACAAGCCTCCGGTGTAGGTTAGGTTAGTACACCCGGACAATAGCGCCACACGAGTATTTTTTTTTTTATTCAATGTAATAACAATATACCTATTTAATGTTTAATAACTGTGCGTTTATTTTGTTAAGGAAAAATATTTTTTCTTTTAATTAACCCGCGTAAATATAGGCCATTGAGTTTGGAGAGGATACTGTAGATTTTTAGGTCGGTTAGGTCACAATTAATAAAATAATTATTCAAACAAGAATGTATGTATAATCATTACAAAACTAAAATTGTAGATTGAGAGCTATTTAATTACTAAATATATACTATATAAATAACTATAATAAATTGAATACAGAATACCAATAATCAATAATCTAAAAATTAAAAATCAATAATTAATGTCCAATAAGCAAATTTTGAAATATGAAATATCCAACCAAAATATAATATACTAAAACAGTAAAATAAATACTCTAAGTTGAAAGTAGATCAAAAAATACTAACGGTATACGGTATAATATGCAATTCTTAAAATTTACTATACACAAATTTGTATGACATTGGTACCACTACGGTAAAATATGTACTTTAGTTCATAATATCTAGTGGTCAATATTATCACATTCAATAATTAAAATCACAATTTATTACCTTTTATTTTAGATTCTGAGAAGAGCAATGAATGTATTGATTTCACCAGATGTGTGTTTTTATTTTATTTTTTATTTTTTTTTTGTGTCTGTCATCACGTTTTGGAGCAGTAAAAGTGCTTTGATTTTTGACTTCAGTACCTCGTTTAGATCAGAAAGTGAATCTAGTTGGTACTTTGGGGGGTCAAAAAAAAGCCAACTAAAAATTAAGGGAAAACGGGAAATTTTACTCATAATCAGTTTTCGAAAAAATCGATTTTGGTTTTCGATGTAACTTTAAAACAAATGACCATAGAGATACATGCAATTTTCACCCAATTTTTTTAAAAGTATATTCCATCTACCATGCAATTTTCAAAAATGTTCGACTTAAATTGAACTATTCATAGGCATTTGAAATTTTCGAACATTATTAGTTTTTTTTAAATTAATATCGATAAAAATTTATTTGTTGGGTAGAAAAGCTTGAAAATTTAATATAAGGCTCCTAGCATATTTTTACGATATCAGTTGAAAAATAAAAGATACCTATATATCGGCACAATTTTTTTTTACAAGCGTTCAAATTTTGAATTTTGACAACATACGTAAAAGTCACGAAAATTCGCAAATTATTTTAAGCTAGAAATTCATAAAAATTTTTCTTTTTAAATCTAAGATTTCAAAATTAAATACAAGATTCCTTAAAAGTTTTTCAATCTTTATTACAAATAAAAAGTCCACCGGAAATTCAAATTAAATTTTCAGGAGCATTTTAAATTTAAATTTTTACAACATTGGATTTTCACTTTTAGTGATTTCCTTATTTTGGTGTAACTCTAAAACAAATGACCACAGATACTTGACATTTTGACTGAATGTTTATATAGGCATTTTCTATATTTGATAAAATTTTGTTTTGAGTGGTTTACTGACATTTTAAATTTTCAACTTTTTTGGTTTTTTTTTTTCTATGAATATCGATAAATGCAGATGACACAGGCATAATATCAACTAATGTTGACCTAACCATAGCATCTGATAATCTACAATCCCATCTCAATGAACTTCAAAACTGGTTCAACTTGTGGAGAATCAAAACAATTCCAAATAAATCTACCCACATAGCCTTTACTCTACGTCCAAACCATAGTCCCCCCTTGACCCTCAACAACGACACGATTCCCAAAGCACAAGCCACCCGTTACCTTGGAGTCCACCTCGACAGTAAACTCACTTTGGCAGTTCACATAAAAACAAAAAGGAAATCACTCAACTTTAAACTCCACAAAATGAAACACCTTCTTACATCAAATCTCCCTCTCAACACAAAACTCCTAATCTATAAACAAATTCTCCGCCCTTCAATGACTTACGGAATACAGCTATGGGGTACCTCCAAAAAAACCAACATTCAAAAATTCCAATCCTTCCAATCAATTTGTCTTCGTCTCCTCACAAACGCACCCTGGTACGTCAGCAACCTTACACTCCACTCTGAACTTAATATCCCATACATAAGCACCCTAGCTTCCCACTACTATAAATTATTTCACAATAACACAGTCAACCACCCTAATCCATTCATTTCCAATCTCTCATCCGTCACTCTCCCCGATAACCCCGATAACCCTCCACGTCGTCTAAAGCGAAATTGGCCCAGGGACCACCTCAATCATTAAAAAAAATAAATAAATAAATAAAAATAAAAAAATATCAATAAAAGTCTAGATTGAAGTAGTGTCGTTTGGACACTCCCTTCCATCAAGCCGTCCAGTTTTGTATATTAATCAACCATATTACTTATTGTATTGTTTATACAGATTGTATATATTTTCTTTTAATTTTTTAATCACTATATGAATAACTTATGAGGAACTTTGTATTAAATTTTCAAGTATTTTGATAGGGCCAAAAAAAATTTATCAACACTTCAAAAAAAATGTTTAGAAAAATTGAAAATTTCAGTTATCTATAAATACGAGTACCTCAAAAAAAGTCAAAATATTTTGAAAATTAAATCATGTAAAGAAAATGCCAATCTAAATAACTTTTTGAATTATAACAAATGTTTAAAATCGTTTGAGGATATATCGTTATTGTTACGCTATTTCGAAAAAATTTAAAATTCAAACGCACTTAAAATTGTTCCTATAACGACGCTTCGAATTTTCTCTATAGCTATTTGAAGGAAAACTTATGGAAAACTTAGTGTTATATTTTTTATAATCCTTAGTTATAAACAAAAAAAATTTTATGATTTTTAAACTTTAAAATTACTTGCAAATTTTGGCGTTTTCGACATATTTCGTAAAAATTTTAACTATAAACGCTTATAAAAAAAAATTGTGACTAACGATTTTTAATTTTTTTTAACTACAATAAGAACAATTTATAAGGAACATTGTATTAAATTTTCAAGTTTTTTTGGTCGTCCAACATTTTTTTACCGACACTTAAAAAAAAATTCTCAAAAAAATCGAAAATTTCAGTGGTCTATAAATAACTCAAAAAAAGTCAAAACTATTTGAAAATTAAACTGTATATATATATAACACTAACATAAACATTTGATAAAATTTTCAAGTATTTACAGTGATTAGTTTTTGAATTACAACCATACAAAAAAATCAATTTGGTCGAAAACTGGTTTTGCGTACAAATTCCAGGTTTTCTGTCATTTTTTTTTTGAAAACTGATGGAAAATGTTTACTTTTGACCTTTATAATGCACCAAGGATCTTCAATTTTACATCGGAAACCACCTCCAAAGTTTGAAATCGAAACATTATTTCAACTAGTTATGCTGTACACACACAAAAAAAAAACACACACACACATCATTGTAAAATCAATACATTCATCACTTCGTTCAGAATCTAAAACAATTCGTTTTATAATTATCAGATCCAAATTATCACATTATTTTGATATGCATAAACTATATATTTTAATATTTTTAAATATTTTCATCACTTTTGAATTCTTAGAATATTTTCATAAATATTTTTTTGAATTACTTTCAAGCCGTGTTCCACGTCCACCACGTGTAAAACGGCTGAGAGTGCGCGCAATAAATAAAATGATAATGATATTATAAACAAGTGTCGCAAGCGTTACTTATAATATAATATACCTAATGTAATTATGTGCGTAATATATAACTATATAAAGTATATTATAAATGTCTGCAGGATTGTAGATAAGAGAAATAATTCAGTTACGAAATAATTTCACCGCAGGTTTAGCTATCGTGCAGACTTTTGGCGCGGCCACCGACTACATCGTACAATATTACATGTAAGTATATCATATGTTATATAGCTGAGGTACGGTTCTAGTGGATGACAAAATGGTTGGCCGCACTACGCAATAATTAGGTTACTCCATATATATATATATATATATATATATATATATAGATTACTATGAAGAGAAATAGGACGAAAATCCAGAAACCCTCCGAGTTCTATAATATATAATATGTAAGGGTGCGTGCATGCGTGGTGCGGTGTACATAATTGACTCAAGAGGGCGGGAAATCTCTATATAATATTGTTATATACATTATATTATTATAGTAATGCCATTATATGCCACAGTAGTGGATTTAAGGGAAAAAGCTCAGTCCACAAACATTACAAATGACCCGGTAAAATAATCACTCAGTGGTAGTGTGACGTTTTTGGGTTTTTTTTTTTTTTTTTTTTTAAATTAAAATGCTCTTAAGTTAAATTATAATATAACATTAAACTATGAATTAGGTGTACCTTCGAGAATTCAACATTGAAATTTTAACTAAATAGCTATTCTGAAATTGAAATAATATTTATGGTACTGATATTATAGAACTCTTAAGAAAAAATACTACCTATGCAGAGATAAATAAAACAATTCATAAGCACCTAATAACTACCATTACCATTTGTTTTAAAGGTTACCTTTGGATATTGTTCTCGTCAAGTTCAAATTATCTGGCATTCGTAATATTTACAGTTATAAAAATTATGGAATATAATATGTATTGATACTTTAAAGATAAATACCAATATGAATATAAATCGTCAATATACAAGTTTGTACACGTTTGAAGTGTATGACTATGCCTATAATCTACCCAGGATTTAAATACCCTTAAAACTATAAAAAAATAATGAAAAAAATAACAAAATAATTTAAAAAATGTCTTTTAAATGCAATAATAATGTCTTTAAAAGATAATCAAACATTTTTGTAGGCAAGTAACTATACGCTATCGATAGGAAAACTGTCATGGTTTTTGATAAAATATTTTGAATTTTCTAATTTATACAACAATTATCTCGTATAATGTATGAATAAGGATATTATTAACTAAACATAATAAAATTAATAAAATAAATACTAAAAAAAAATTCTTTAAAAATGGAAAAACATCTAAAAAATCAAAATAAATGATGTTATATTGTGTTATTTTATGTGTTACATGATACAAATTAAGTATACTTGGAATGCATTACCTCCAATAAACCATCAGCTGTTTATTTATTTAGTATTTACCTATTGCACACTCGATGTACATATGCCACATAGTTTCAAGAATAATAGAATAGTCTCATTTTCCACTATGCTTAAAAAAAAAAAAAATATATTAAGTATTTTATACTTACTTGGGTAAGGCTATTACTTATAAATTAGTAACGTTGAAAAACTTGCAATATTAAATAAATACATTTTTTTTTTTTTTTTTATTGAAAAACTGACATTTAGATTTTTAAATTCTGTTAAATGAACTTATTATTGCGAAATCTCAGTTGTAAATAGTTGGATTGACAGCTGTATTTCATAATATAACCCGTGATCTGACTAATAGGTCCCACTTATAAATTAACGTGGTTTTCTATTTAAATTTAAATTTACTTGATATAACATATTATCATCTGACTGGCCAGGCATTTAGAAATCCCTATGAGTATTAAACTTTTTTTCTGTCAGTGTATAATATAATTATACATTCTGATTTTATCGTATTAATATTTTTAATAGTCTCTTAGACTGTATTAATATAAAATGCACTATATTAAAGAGTATCTCTGAATTCATACACGATTGTACGTTTACTTATAAAATGTTTTTTTTAACGTATTTAGTAGTGTAAAATTTAACTTTGTCATCAAAATATTATTCAGGTTTGGGTAGAGGAATTGTATATATATGTTTTCATTAAAAAGTAAAACATCTGAAAAATTAATTTGATAAAAAATAGTGAAACATTATAGTTTTTTTAAGAAAAATGTTATTTTCTAATGACTTAAAAGGTAATTACGCACTTAATAGTTAAATAATAGCACAGATGGATCACTTGGTATCACCTATATTGAGGCACAAGAATATTAAGGAGTGATTCAATTTGACTTTAATTTAATATAACATTTACTATGTAGAAAAACGAATGAATAAAAGGCTTACAAAAAACCAAACGAAAAAACAAAACATATTATATTTGCTTCACCATATTTATTGAGCGTATTGAGATTCAGTTGACTAATATAATTTTTTCATACACTTCAATTGAGTATTTAATTATATTTATTGTAACTTAATCGACGTGTTAAATATTATATATAATAATATACGTATATGTATATATATATAATAATAATAATTTGATAAAGAAAAAGAAAGAAAAAAAAAATACCGGAAGCATACAAATAAAACAAACAATATAATAATCATCACAATAATAATAATAATAATGTATAAACTATTTGTATATAATTAATAATACTTATTATTGACGTAAATAAAGGGAAACATAAAATAACATATAAATATATATACATATTTAATATAATATATGTAATTATATAATTATGACAATAATATATTATTTTTATGTTATTTATGAACGCAAACGAATAACGGTCTTACAATAATAGACTACGTAAACTTAAAATAATAACAGTTTAATATAATATAATAATATTATGATTACCTAACGAGATTTAGAATATACGACGGTAGTTTCACATTTTTACAAATTTTTTTGTTTTTTTTTTTTTTAATCTTTTCAAATAGAAACGCACTACCGTTGGCTTATTTAAACACTAAGGAAGTCAAATTGTATTATCGTTTAAAATGTGCGAATCACAATCTGAATGTGCTTTAAAAATATTTTCATTAAATAATTATTATATTAATGTCTAAACATATGCAATATTATAAATATATTACATAATATCATATCGTATTTAATAATACATAATATCAATAATATACCGTTGTTAATAGTACACCTATCATTAGGCAGGTACACATTATATTATTATTATTATATAATATCAATAAAAAGATGAACAAAAAAATATACATAAAATACGATTTGGGTTCACATGCCACGATCTAAAAAAAGCAAAAATCATATGTATTATACACGTCTAATTATCGTTATAAAATACGATATGAGATACCGCTGATGACCCATTTTTTTATTACTAAATTATTTGTTTTTAGTCGTGCGTTACCTATGTACCTATGTGGTTTCACTATTCTATATAAAAAATAGACTCTAACTGGGTCTTGGAAATATATGTTGTTGTTTTTTCACGACAAGCGGTTTGTGGTCTGACGAAAAGTTGGTTGATGTATCGGATGAGGAGGAGGAAATGGTCGAAATTTTTAGAATTTGTGTTAGTTGCTTACGTCCGGTGAGATACAAAAATCGGTAACCCCGCGATTCCAACATTATGCAACTACTATAGTAATCAATATCTACGCTAAAACCATCTAAAAATCAAAACAAAAATAGTTATACATTATAATCGTATTTCATTTATAAGTATAGCAAAATATAATGCACTTTCTGGCCATGTAATATTGTACGCTTCGTATTGTTAATTTTTTGTTTTCTCTTGATATAATATCATATAATACCGTCGAATGCGAACACTGTAAATACAACGGATTCGATCGACCCTAATACAATATAGCATATTATATTATTAGTATGCATAAAACGTCACTTAAACACATTTTATATAATATTAATTAATTATGTATATTGTATAGTTGGTAGTGTATGCGCGTACACCACCTCACGCACATACTACACGCATGGGCATACAATTAATATATAAATACATAATACCTTCATCGTGT
The DNA here is from genome assembly GCF_037042655.1 of Diuraphis noxia. Classification (NCBI taxonomy): domain Eukaryota; kingdom Metazoa; phylum Arthropoda; class Insecta; order Hemiptera; family Aphididae; genus Diuraphis; species Diuraphis noxia. The sequence goes on along the minus strand of NW_028301714.1, from coordinate 55,206,188 downwards.
TACACATCATCACCATGTATTAGGTATAGATATATTATAGTTTTATACACAAGGATATAATAATATCATAATATTAGTAATAATACATATACAGATATATATATATATATATATAATTTGCGACTTACAAAAATAAATTTGAGAAATTAGAACGGTGACATCTAATCAAATAATAATAGTATGTTCCAAATCAATCAAACATTAAAAAAAGTACTCTACCACTAATTATTACAATATTTATTTTCGTTTCATTTTAATAATACATAATATATCTTTATACATATTACAATAATATATAGTTTTGTAACCTAAAATATGCCACTGAAACAAATGAGCTAATCACTGGGCATTCTATATAATATAATCTATATACATATATATATATATATATATATATGTATATATTACCCTAATCGTATAACAACTAATGTCAAGTATATATTTTTATGTACATATGGCATAATATACATAGTAATATATTATATAATAATTAGGTATATTTTTTCAGTATAAAACACTACAAATAGTCGAGTTTTTATAGTATTATAATTTAATAATTATTACATAAATTGCTTTAATCGTCATAATTTCAGTCCTAACATTATCTTAACGTAACCATAATAATATAATAGAATTTTAGAACCTATTTTATATTAATAATTATAATTATAAACAGTCGCAGGTGCATTTCGCGGCCATAAAAATACAGTAATACACATATCACATCAATATATAGAATAATATGTACGTACATTTCATGTAAGTATACAGAATCGTCCAAATAGCGTACGTGAATGGAAGTCAAACGCAAAATTGAAAATTGTTCGAATACGAATGTTGTATACAGTGCGATAAGACTAATTTACCTTTGCTAGCAACTTTATTATACTGCAGTATTATTTAACAAGCGGTAAGCATGCTCACCCCTTTTTCTTAATTTATTGAACAATGCGTTTATTCAAATTATGGTTTAAGAGTTTTTAAATATACCTAAATACCACAGTATTTAACACTTATATTTTCAAATTCTTGAGAATTTTAAGAAATGTAAGCACAGTAAATTTATCAATTGCTTTTTAACAGGTAATTTTTTTTAGCAAGTGACCCCCCCCCCCCCAAATTAAATGACTACGAGACCAATATTTCAAAAAGATTATATTAATAGTCCACTCTCACGCAGACCAATATAATTATACTCCGTCTAGTAGTATAATTTATATGAATTATTCATAAAATATCAATTTAATGAAATTATTGTTGATATAAAATGTAAAATGATCAAACGTTTGAAAGGTTGGCGAACCTCTACTGATAGTATATTATATTATATAGTATATTATAATTCATCATACTTTTATTATTATCACCATTGTCACTGCTATTATAAAATGTGGTTTTAATTATTGTTGTATATTAAATAATAATTTAAAATATATATACAAAAAGTGAATAATACGATAATAATGTTTAAGTATTACCTTATACAATATGTATAATAAGAAGAAAAGGTGACAAGGTGTTCCTGGGTGTGTATTTATTCCCTATGAAAACCAAAATCATCATAATTTACCAAGTTTATAGAATTTAAGTAAATGTATGCAAATTTTTTGGTAAAATATCAAAAAAATATTTACATACAATTTACGTTTTTAGATCTTTTATATTTACCACTTAAAGAGTGGCCTGCTAAAATACAAACTTTGATTTAAAGTCATATAAGTATAGAACGCTTCTTAACTACTATGAGCCATTCCAAGAATTTGAATATATCGTCTCTAAGTGAATTTAAAAAAAAAAAAAAAAACTTAAATTGAATAAATTATTTCTAAGAGATAGTGAAGAGTACCTTTGAGCATGCTTAGTGGCTGGTTAAATTACCTCGTATAACAACTATGCGGGTATAGTCTAAAGTACAACACGTTCAATGCCACACCAATATTTCTAATCTGGTGCCACACGCCGCGTATCTCCTGATATTATCATACAGGGGATTATAAAATATATAGGTATATGAAAAAACGTGGGATACAGAAACCTACTACCGTCTGAAAATAATTTTTTGTTAATATGTTCTAAATGGCCGTGATAAATAATAATACAGTCCTCTATGGCCGAGTTATTATAGGCGTTTATTTTCAATAATATGCACTAGTGACGACCACGGATCGGCGGTGACCCCATTCTACCACCGTCGACCTGTGTTCGACAGCGGCGGTGAATGTGTAAGAATTTTATATTAATTTATTGTGTGAGAAATTTTCGTCTAGCCACTAATTAAATACGAATTAGTTTTGATAAAAATCTATCGGAATCAAGTGCAAGTGTAAATATTTCGGTTCAAGCGTTGCGTTCGATTTCGCGTTTGAAAATGTCGTTTTGGCGATGATTTTTTCGTACGAGTAATATAATTTACATAGACGTTATTGTACTTATTTGATATTATAACATACAAATATGTTTATAATGTTATGTATTATGTATTTTGTATAATGTGAGCTAATATATTGGTTTAATTAGTTGTTGAAAACGTTATAAGGTATTGTCATCTATAGTTTTTAATGTTTAATATACACGAATTTTAATAAAACATAATATTATTTTGTATAGTTATTATATTAACAGGCTTTTGAAAAAATAATGTTTATCGGTGAATCATTTTCCCTCAACGTTTTTTTTATCGATTTCGGTATATAACATTAGTATCATGATAAATTATCATTATTATCATTGATAATATTATTATTCATATCAGTCTCCGTTCTGTGCGTTTCTAGGTTTCGGTGAACACGACGTAATATTATAATAATATTATTGCTTTCGCATTACAATTAAATTGTTTATTGCTCATTGGCATAATAATTATTGCTATCATTTTTAGCGAATTTTTTCGTTATCGAACAACTATAATTTTGTACCGGTTGAATTATAAAATTATCATAAATAATATTATCATTTTTGTGGACGTTTGGAATGAGATTAATTTATTTTACTAAAAAACCACGAGCTGGTTATTGCCATAGAGGTGCCTACCCGGCCCTGGCGTACCATCATGATAATCTAATAATTATATAATAATAATAATAGTATTATTCTTTGATCGACAGTTTATTTTGAAAACGGGATGAAAAAATGCCCTGCTCTCAACGTCCACCGAGCATTAGTGCAATCATTGTCACGCGATTGACATATCGCTCAACACAATAATTATAATAATATAATTTGTTAATAATTATTATTCCGATTTAGTGTATAATAATAATAATAGTAAATATCATATTATTATTAAAACGTAGTCTATTCCTATTTCCTATGCGTATGAGAATCTGTGAAAAACCCTGCAGGCGTTAGATTCATCCTGTCTATAGACTTATATCATAATATAGATGAAGAGAATATTCTATCGTACGTAGTACATTAAAATTTAATAATAATAATTGCGTTAACACTACTAAATATCGTATAATATAATATATATATATATATGTATGTATATATAAATCTTACGGAATTTGTATTTCTTTGAGCTCTTATCACCATCACTAAATCTAAGTGTACAATATAAATTACTTAATCGCATGTAAGTAGTTTTTTACATAATATAATATTATATGGGTGTGTCGGTATATAAATCTGCAGCCCAATATAGACGGTAACCGAAGAATTCAGTCTGCGCCCAGCAGCACCAGATCGTCGGCGACCACGTCGCTAATGTGCAAATATATGATCCAGTACATGAGGTTAAAGCAAATGAAACACACTGGGAACACGATCCTCGAGTACTTGTCGATGTCACTGGGCGTGATGCCGTACAGCTTGTTAATGTCCTTGTTTGGGTGCATGACATGCTGCGTGGGAATGGGAGTGATGTTGTCGTCATCCCCGCGGCCATTGATGGTGTTCTCCAGCGAACCGCCTTTAAGGTAGTTTTTTGGATCGTGGGCCTTGAATCGCACCTCCTGGAACAAACGGGAATCACTTACAAGGGGCACTGCAATATATGTATTAATCGGGGACTAATAATATTTAAAAATATAATCTTAATTTCTACAACTGTTGTAAATTTTTTCAATTTTAACTATTAGAAAAATTGAATTTCAAACCAATACTAACGGCAAAATGAATAATTAGCTAGCTTCTATTTTTAATCTTTGAATCGTAGATGAAAAATCCTGAAGAGTTTCAAAAACTAGGAGTTTTCTATTTTTTTTCGAGCCCTTCAATTACGAAATATTAAGCGAGTAAATATTTGCGACGCTTACGGTTTGTCGGGGTATGTGATCCAAGTCTCCAACCATCAATGATCCAGACAACGTTCCCCCGTGGCCCATATTACTGTGCCGGTGACCGCCTCCGCCGCCGTCGTAACCATGACTGGACATAGTGCCGTGCGACGCCAGTCCGTGGCTGGACATACCGTGAGGGAGAGTACCGTGGCCGGACTGGGGCCCGTGGCCACCTGACAAAGTGCCGTGTCCCGACAGGGTACTGTGGCCGGATATAGATCCATGGCCGTGACCGTGCCGTGACGAGTGGTGAGGATGTGCGTGCGAACGCCCATCGTGGGCAGAGTGACTACCGACGCCGCCTCCTCCACCACCGCCTTTTTTCTGTTCGGCAATCTTTTGTATGGCCAAGAAACGGTTTTTTCGCATTTGTATCCTTTTGGCCATGTACCCCACAGTGGCGTATTCTGCAAAAACCGACGGCAACCGTTTCCGATTTAAGCTTGGATTTAATAATAATAATAAAATAACAACAATAGAATTCGTTTGTTGTAAACACAAAATCTTATGGCAGAGCAGTTTTAAAATTTACTATTCTTTAGCATAGATAATATGTTTATGGGCTGGTTACAAAAAAAGTTTCCGGTTGCCATAGAAACCAAACAATGACATTCAAATTATGTATATCGATTTATCATATCAATTTAACGTTATTCGATGATGTCCATTACAAAATAATACTTGTATGTGAAAAATGAATTTTTTTTATTCCTATAATAGTTATATATGTATCAATAGGTACACAACATTTTTATGGACGTACTATAATTATTATAGAAATGTTAGAAATCATTTTAAAGCAATTTAAGTACGATATTATCACGATTAGATATGGATCATAAAATATATAAACTTAGAGCAAATACATAAATTATGAACAAAATAATAGCCAAACCGGACGTAAATGAATATATTATTTCTTGCGTTATCGTATAACACAATAAAATTAATTTGCCCACTGAATGATAAGACACAGATTGTTAGTGCACTATCCTGTCAATGCACTAACCGGGTGCAACCGAAATAATTTTGTTAGGTGACGCGTCAATTGATTACCTATAGTAAAATATCCTCTGTACGGACGATAATTAATAATTATTAACTGCCTTGGTCAGTAGCGATTATTATTTTGCTGAAATCTCATACCTTCTGACAGAATTTCAAGTGATAAATAACCGGTAGCGACAATTGGTGTGTCGGTGGAGGGAATGGGTATTAGTTTTAGGTGTATACAATGTTATGCGGGCTTTGATGTATCAAACTTATTTCACTCCAGGCCGTTAATTGGATGAACATTTTTACTTCAACATCAAAGGCAAATAACAGTATGGTGTCCATGACGAAGTCTGACACAGACGTGTTTTTGAAATGGTTACAATACTGTAATGACCCGATGGAAAAGTTTATCCACCTTGCAAGCTGTTGTAATAATGGCTCGACGTAATCAACGAAAATAATTTTTTTTTTGTCTCCGGTCGATAAAAATTATTTTTTGAAATTAACGCCAAATGAAAATGTATTTACAATATTAACAATCGAAATAGGTATAATAAATTAGGAAATGACAATTCATGATGCAGAAAAAAAAATACAATAATATTATTTTACTTTAAAGTACCAAACATCAAACTTTAGAAAATAACACATGGACAATATAACAATATTATTATAAACAGGAATTTTCACCCAAATAATTTAATCGAATTTTAGATTTCGGGTACTTAATGTAATCAATATAAAAAATATTTGGGAGATAAAAACCACAATAACTCAGGTTAACGAACACAAGTGTTTAGTCTTAAGCACAGACCAATTTAGAGAGATCAGATACAATACGTAAGTAGGTATAAACCATAAAAAATATATTTTTTGGATATCATCAAAACAACTAAGACCTGCACTCCCCCGTCAAATATTGATTTTATTTGCATAATATATAATATATGATATGTTATAATATTTAGCTACAATTATTCGAATCATTATCTATAGTATACTCATATAATTATTGTTAAAATTGTCAAACACAATATTAATTATATTATTTTAATTTAGTTACTCACCCAGAAGTGAGGCGAACACCATGACGAAACACGTGCCCAGGTACACATCAATGGACTTGACGTACGATATCTTCGGTAACGCCGCGTTGGTGGACGACATGAGCGTGGTCATGGTCAGCACAGTGGTGACGCCCAACGAGACACGGGCCGGCGTTGCGCATCTGTTCAGCCAAAAGCTCACCCACGATATGATGACGATCAGCCCACTGGGTATGTATATTTGGATCAGATAGTAGCCCATGGACCGTACGAATTGGATCTCACAAGCCAGTCTCGAATAGTTGCCTGCAACGTTTGACAGTTGTTGTTAATATATTACGGCGCAATTAACTATAGGGCGCAACCGATTGAAGCCAAAATGAACCTTCCCCTTTTTGGTCATAAGTGTAAGATTTAAATAATTATGAAAACCTGAAAATTTAATATTACCTATTTTTATTTTTTTGTTTGTATTCAACTAGTTTGGCACAAGGATATGTGACCACCCTTATTACGAGTAGGCCATTTTCCCTTGTTAAGTTAATTTATTATATTGTAAACCAATACAATTGTTTTAAAATTATATTAATAAATGGGTAAAATCTTATAAATTCATAAGGCTTCTAATTTAAAAAAAATATATATATGATATATAAAGTTAATTGAAATTTTAAATTTTCAAACACTAGCAATTAACTATACAACGAATTATTTGTATGTATTTAGCCAATAGAAGACTTCATTTATACGCTGCATCGCGAACACAAGCCAAAACTCTAAAAAAGTAACTTTCGAATCTATAACAACAAATATACAAAAATTATAATCGTATCGTAAATGTATGCTTCTTCAACGGAGGGTATAACACAATAATATTTTAATGGACAATTTATTAATAGGTACTTAAATCTTAAATTGGTTACAAAAATATTTAACTGATTAGAAAATTTTATTAGAGAATGGCCGAAAAGAGTCCCACTATAACAAGATATTTTAATTTTTTTATTATTATTATTATTATCATTACTCTTATAGATAATTAATCAATCGTCGTACCCGTCGTCAAGCTTATCTCCATCGCTCGCTGACGGTGCCCTAGCACTTTGAATTGTGGCAATGACACTTCGTTTGAGACTCCCACCGAGTTTGGTCCCTTGTTCCATTTATACCTGATGTCCCTCATCGTGTATCCGACTGAAAATAAACGAATAAAGAAAATCACTAATCAGACGAAATCAAAAATTTATTATTGTATTATACGTTTTTAAAATATTTATATGTTTTTATTGATTCTAAGACCATTGTCGTTCGTTGTAGCAGCCATATTATATTATCATATAACAGTAATAATAACACGTTGATTAAAGTTTTAAGTCAACGCTGTTTATTACTTTCGACAATTATTACTTGCTATAATAATATGATATAATATGCATGAAATAATAACGATGACGGTTGTAAAAAAAGTATATCTTACAGCTTTCAATTTCGATGTGACACAATTGTCGGTCCATTGGGAAGTACTGCAAGTTCATGGGGCACGACGCGGTGATGGTCAAGCTGTGGAAAACAAAACAAAAGAATTAAAAAATTTATGGTTAACGGTATGCTCTATAAAAACGTAATAATAAAAAATATTATATGCACCTATATCACTGTGATTTACCTGTAAGAAGCTATAGCATTATATTGTTCATCGTGTGTGTGGTTATTTGCGGAAACAACTTTTTATACTTATATTCACCTAACATACTCATTCATTTTATATTTTAATATTGAATTTTTTCAATTTATTATTCCTGGACTTGATGAGAAATATTATCATCATCGAATATTTCGATTTTTTATACTGTAATAAATCATAGTACTATAGTAGGGATATTAACGAGTATACTGACAAGACATTAGTGGTTTAAGTGGAAGTGATGCTTCGTTTAGTAATAATTTACAATCCCTCTCGGATTAACATTGTTCTACAAGCGGTATTGACTTCCCCCCCCCTCCCGAGTGTGGAGTGTCTGTTAGCCACCAGGTATTATAATTATAATATAGTCTTAACGTTTACCGAATGCTCCGCGTTATGCTCCCCGAATGGTGTATCCGGATGAATTCATTGCTGGTGGTCGCTATGTGAAAGTACGACTGTTTCTCGTTGACGAAGAACGTGTCGGGCACCCAAATGTTCTTGATGAACTCCGATCCCACGGACAGTGTCTCAACGCCTGGCCGCTTGGTGAACGCCAACCGAGGATCGGTCCAGAATTGTCTGAAGTAAAAGTCAAGCGTGAAGTCCTGAAAAATTCGCGTACAACGACAATGACAGTTAGTACTCGGTAGGTATATGCGTATGATCTATTGTATACGCATATTGGTATATTATAATGATAATATAATATATTACTATGATTGCAGTCTTGTAAAAGGTACACTTCAAAACAATTTTAGTACGATTTATACAGATACTTGTTTTAAAAATACTATTAATAGATACTTTCAAATACTTTAAAATTGTCTACTTATTATAATTTGCTGTAGGTATTTTACTGAAAATTTTTTTTAGCATTTTCATGTTTTACATCAAATTTATGCATAATTGTACGTAAGCTTTTATGTTACGTAATTGAATTGAAAATATAAAAATATTACTAAAATTACAAATTATTTAAAACTTAGTTTATTTTACAAATTTGAAAGTACTTTTTTCAAAAGTATTTGAAGACTATTACTCAGATACCTGCTTTACAAGACTGAGTTTATAAAATTGTCTATAAACTACGATCTACGATCGTCTAAGACATTGTTCGGACAGACCGGATACGATCAAACGTCCCAAGTGATCGCGTAAGGTTTTAGAACAGCTGATTGGCAAATAAATTAACTACCGGGACTTCGAAAATTTGGAATCACGTCTACACGTCACTAACATTGAAGCTTAAGAGGACGCTAAACTAGCCTTTGTTGCACCTCTGTGTTTATAGTAGAATTTCCAAATTTCCATAACACAGAGAATAATTTCATCTGTCACATAGCGTTTTTATTATGTACACAACATTTATACAACTAGGTACGGTTATTATTTTGAGAACATTAAGTTTTTTTTTTGTATTTTTTGTTTTTAATTTAAAAAAAATGTTGGTTAATGCTATCAACAAAATAAAAACGCTACGACATAGATATAGCTCTTTCCTATGCGTTGTAGAACTTGAGTGATTCCACTAAAGAGAGAATATTATAGTTATCTCACGTAAAACAATTTTTGCTATGTTGTATATTTGTGAGATGGAGACAACACATGCAGGTATAGCAGCATCCTCTTAATAATATGTTTTCCTCCGGACCAATAGTCTTAGTGGTCAACTCGAAAGTGTCAGCGAGTTCTCAGAATCACAATACATTGAATGATCGTCATTGAACTTGCACAGTCGGTGTGTACTCGTGGTACATTAGTTCTCCGTGTTGGCATAAGTTTTTTTTAATTTGTGACCGTTCGAAGCGGATTCGAGGGAAAATAAAATTCTCTCAAAGTCAAATCATACGCAGAAAGTTCACTAAGACGTTCGAATGTATCCGATCGTGAAGATATAGTAGGTATTTATAATTACTATAATATTAATATATGAATATATTATTTATCATAGATCGCAATGATAAAGATGTATAACTAATATTTCCGTTCGTAATATTATATTATGGTTATGTTATATAAATATACAAATATTACTGCGATATATAACTATAATAATAATAATAATAATAATATTAATAATAGTAATAATAATAATAATGATAACAATGATAATAATGTAAAATACAAGTAGAATAGATGGTTAGTGCATGCAACAGGGCTAAGATTTAAAACGTACACGCTAAGGTTTTTCGTTAGATACATCGTATATCATTATGCATAGGCATGTATGTATGCATGGTGATTCTCTCGTCGTATCCAAATCTTAGCATGCACAAGGATTTTTTTTAATCAATCGTTTGTTAATGTCAAACTTTAAGGATAGGTACAAAGCTTAGATCATATACTATGGATGGAGCCATGGCCTGATATTTGAAACACATATAAGCGACAAGTCTCTCCTTGAGATTCATTATCTGCGCATGCGCGATTATACTCGTAGCGTCGTAGCATATTTATTCTAATGTTTTTAATTCTCCCAGGGAACTCATGAGTGATAACTAAATAAATATGCGACGAGTAGACTCGCCGCATACGCAGATAGCGAATCTCAAGGAGAGACTCATCGCTAACATGTGCTTCAAATTGTTTACACAGGCGAGATAGGCCATGGCTCCATCCATAGTATATAATCTAAGGTACAAAGTAATACTGTTCAACATGTTTCTTCGTTGATAAGTATTATTATTTTGTCCCTAAAGTGTAAACTCTAAAAAATGTCCACGTATTATAATATATTCTAAGATGTAAAAAATACAAAAGAATCACCTTGTTTATAATAATATTGTGTTATTATTATTCACAATTTTCAGATTGAATCAGTTTTTTTTTCGACATCATGCTTTGACGCGAAAAACCATGGCGTGTATCAATTGCAATCTACGTCATGCATCAAAACATGCGATATCATCATATTTAATAATATACATATGTAGTTTTACTGTGTATCGTTATATTGTCTGCTATTTGACATAAATTAAACAAATTGCATAATATTATAGTATCAAATTTAATATATAACAAATGAAGTTGTACTATAATGTAACTAGGTAGTATTGAGGATATAATCGACGTGATAACAATTTTTAAAATTCCCTTATTCACAATAAGCAAACAACGCTTTTTATTCCACTTATTAAAAATACAAAATGATCCTCAAAATTTGCTTGGGAAACTAGAAAATACACTATACACTATTATGTAATCAAGTATATAGATATTATGATAAATAAAACATAAAAATTCAGGGTAACAGCTATGCTATCTGTAATGTCGTGTTGTGGCCAAAATATGAGTTTGGCACAACTCTTGACATTTTTCGGCAGATAATGGTCATTGGACGAAGCTATGATTATAAAGACTTATCGAAATGTGATAAACGGTAGATACGAAAGAAGACACAACCCAGCTTAATACAACATAATATAGATACGCGCACATATTATACCCGATTTCGTTAGGTATATAAAATATTACATATTCTGTTATTGGTCAAATCAATATACGCGACGTTGTCGTTCATTTTAAATTTTTAAATACAAGTCTATCAACTGCGTTGAATATCATTTACATCAATCTAAAATGTTTATCCGAATTCAGATTTGACGCCATATAACGTGTATAGACAATTCAGTGCGTGTCGCGTCCCGTGATATTAAAAACTAAAACCATATTGTACCTACATACAACAAAGTGTATGCCCTTTTTTAATCATGCGAATCAAATAATATTGACGAAAACAATATAAAAATTGTTTTTTAACACGAGATGGTCACAGCTTTTTGTCGTTTCCCTTTTCGTCGGATTTTAAAGTGGACCAATAAGTATTTATATTGATTTTGATAAACATGTTTTAGACATAGTTTATGGAATATCTTAAAAACCACCGTATTTCGGTATTTAATGTAAACGTTTTGTACATTTGAATCGAAGTCGTTATTATGGTGACAATAACAAAAGTAAAATAAAAATCCAAAAATCCAAAAATAGTTGTGTTCGGTCATATTTTATAATATTATAATATGTAATGATTGAAAAATTATTTTCTATGTTAGTAATAAATGTGACTAACCTATATAAAAGGCTGGGCATTAACGAGTTTAAGTTAAGTTTAACAATCAAAATACTTTAAAGTTTTAAGAAAGTTACGTATGTAATGAGTTTAATTTAAAAAAAAATAATTTATGGACTAACGAGTTATTTTTTCCCACATAAAATGCAATTACTTATCATTTTTAATTAATTTTATTGTTTCGTTAAGTTAATTTTTTTCTTCACATATGAACATCATATATTAAAAATATATTATGTTTAGTAAAAATCTTGGTATTTTTTAAAAAGAATGAAAATGAATTATCATCAATAATTATTGTAATCCATATGAAAATACGATCTCACCCATAAGTCAATAATGAGACTACTAGATATCTGATCAGTTCTTCATCTGATGTAAAATTCGTGTGGTTATCTCTTAGAAAATTAATTTAAATAATACAATCAATGAATACAATTATTATTAGAATGATCTATCATTAAATGCGTTCTTTTATTATTATTTTATATTATATACTTTTGCTTTTTTCTATAATATTCATTGCTTTGACATTGATTTCAATTAATTCAGATAAAGTATAACAGATTTAAACATAACTAAGTTAAATAATTTTGAAGTGAAACTTCTTTAGGTGTGATAGTATAATAGTTGAATTCATAGGCTTAGCCAATGTGACCAAAAAGCATAACGGGCATGGCGAATTTTGGTCATCTACCCTAAGGTTTGTATGGTAATAAATAATAATCAATTTGTCTTAGTTTTGTGTAATAATAATAAATTAATCTCAACTGAAAATTTATTTTTCTATTATTAACTTAATATTTGACCGTGATAAACTTTTTTCTTTACATACTCTATGAAGAAGTTTAATCTCATCCACGGGTACCATTGCAACACGTCAGATTTTTGTTCTATCTAGCTCATAGCTTTTGTTAGTTAAAATCAAAAGATATAACTTTTATAGATTTAAAATGAACTTACAATTTTTCTACCCAAACTCAAATTTATTGAGTACCTAAATAAAATTGGTTAACTTGTCTAGCCTTGCAAATACATAAGTAGGTACTTAACATGTATGGCTTATAGTATTAGGCTGCTTGAGATTTTTACTTGTTGAAGGCAACGTCGTTTATGAACTCACGCAATGTATAAAAAGAAGTTTCGCGTGAAACCAACATAAAACGTAAATATATAATAATATACAAACGAAAAGCCGGTGTACGTTACACGCGCATTATATAGAACAACTCGAGTGAAGGGTGTCTGTGTTTTTTGACACTCGGTCGTTTGTGTATAAACATGACCTTGAATCGGGGGTTAAGAGCGGAGGAAAAATATTAATAACGGAAAGAAACATCATTCACGAACGTCTCTTTATATGTATATATTATATATATATAAATACATATACGTGGTAGACGTCATAATATCGTGTAACATAGGAGTCTCTATCGTTCCCATCGAGTCAACGAAGAAATTTGATCAACACGTTTAGTGTACAACGTATTACAGCGATATACCAAATAAATATATAATATATATGTATATATTATATAAATAGCGAGGCGTCGCGCGTGAATAAAGTACACTTGAGAGGCATTCGATGACGGAGATCGCGGTCTCGGTTAAGTCTTCGTGTCGTGTCAAATTATATTTGAGCACTGAGACGTGCACGACATTATTGTAAATAAAATTATAATATTACTCGTATTATGATGATGCGTATCGTTAATGGATCCGTAAAAAAGAGCCGTTACGTGTGCATAATATATACTGCTACAGAGCATGATGTGTTCACAGATAATATTATGACGCACGCTGTTGGCGACTGTGTATAATAATATATAGATTAGGTCGTAATGCAATATTATTGTTATTATCGTACAATAATATGTGCTGTTGCATTGTGTCTTAAGCGCCACGAGTTTGGTATTGCGTGATATTTCCACTCGGTAAACTTTTCGACGGATCAATAATAATAAGACTCGAGAAAAATACTGTAACAAAATAAACTAATAATAATAAAGATATCCTACAAATGTCAGTTATATAATATATTGCATGTATAATCTGGCAATAACAATAATAATAGATAAACCGTTATATAATCTGCTTTTTAAGGAAAATCGAACGGAGTGGCATAATAATATTATAATATTATATCCTAAAAGATATTTCCCGCAACATTGATCACATATCACTAGGTTAGTTAATATGATTATAGATGATGAGAAAAGAAGTTAGTTTGAATTGAATTAAACGTGTTTATTTATTGAGTTGAAGAACATTCCATACCAATTGTCAAGTAAAATTATTCTATAAAAATATTATTTCCCCAATAATCTTTGCATCTTTCATCCCCCAAGAGTTAACTAGGTACTTAAAATATAAAATGAACACACTATCTAGAGTTCAAATTTCAATACAAGTAGTTAACATTCAGTGAAAATAGAGGAGTTATTTATTGTCTCATGGTAAATAACAATCGAAAATAGAATATAGATAAAAGATCAAAGGACTTGTTCACTATTCTAAATGATGGGGTAACCAAAATGGTAATCTGCTGGAATCTAAACGGAATTTAAGCTGATTGACATGACACTAACTAACTACATGAAATTGTATTTTTTTTAAATCTAGTAAAACGAAAGGATCGCAATTGACTCATACATTAAGTTTCTTACGATGTGTGACTACTTCTATTATTACGCAAAGGATAGTTCACTTCTACCGAATATGATTTTAACGCAATTCTATGCTTTAGTTTTTGCAACGAACGCGTTCGTATGTTAATATTTTAAGATTAGGTTCGGTGATGGCGATTGATCGACATTGGTTTGTTTGGAAATGATTGTAATGTACGCTACGAGCTACGAGGACGGTTCGCATAATTTTATAACGGAGTGTAAACTATTCAATAATAATATTATACAATTCGTGGTTTTTATCATGAAAACGTGTTTGACGCTGTTTAACGGAACAAAAACAAACTACAGTAAAACCTCTCTATAACGGACCCTCTATTAAACTGAATCCTCCTTATGACGGAAAATGTCAATAGTCACAGTGCAAATAATATATGCAATTTCTATCTCTCTATGACCAATTCTTTATAACGGAAAATTTTGGTCCAATGCGATTCCATTATAGAAAGGTTTCATTGTATTCGAAAATTTCCTTGTAAACTCATAGCGATTATTTTATTTTTCATTAGGGCAACACGCGTTTTGATTTCACATATATACGTGTGTCGTAATATTATATTATGTTATAATATTGACTATCCGGTTAGGTAACCTCATATTATAAATTTAAATTATATGAACACTCTTATTGTGGTGTCCATCAATTATGTGATGGATACTTCAAATTTAATTTAACGAGTTTCGAGTACATGAGACCTCAAAATTATTATAATACTATAAACGATTTGAATTTTTGATAAACATCGGCTATTCGAAAATTTGTTTCCAGTCAGTTTTTTTCAATTTGGATATTTATATCACCTATGAATGTTAGACAAATACTTGCTAGACAATTATTGAACGCCAATGGGTTAACTAAGACAAAGAAAAGTGAACAAGGTGAATAAAGCTTGTGAAAGTATTCTGGTCGATCAATAATATTATGATGGTAATGATTGCTTGGTCGTTAATTTTATGATGTTGAATCGATAAGTAACACGATAACCGTATTAACTCAAAAATATCCAACGTAAATCAAAAATTTTCATCGATGATCATGTTATAGACTATCATCAATAATCATATTTTTTTTTTTTTTTTAACAAAATGAAACATAAATATATTGCTTCAGCACCAGGTAAGACCGTCCCAATTCAACGAAACCGTTAAGCACAGATTATAAACTATAATATTAATATTATATATGGCGTGGATCATTAGCAAAAATGACCAGTTATTGTCATGGTCTGTCAGACTCTCTTGGATGATCGCCTGTTAGTCTGCTTTATACAGAGTAATTCACCAAGGATGCTCTTTTTGAGTATGCTTTCTTCTCTTTAATAATGTATTTATTTTTTTAATTCTGATTTTGGGAATTTTCAAGTATTTATACTGACAATTCATATTTTTTAATACTCATATTTTTTATACAACTCCAAGAATTTCCATAATAAAACATTTTTCAAATAATAACCTTAGTTTTTTACAGTAAATTTTGGTGCTATTATTTTCCTTACAAAATGTTTACAAATTATAATTATAATAATTGTCAAATCATTAGAGCTCTCATTTTTTCAACTCATTATCATAGGCTATTATACTTAAACATAACTTATAATGAAGTTCATACTCCAACTTAGATGTATATAAAAATTTTCATTAAAAAAAAATTTACTGAAAACGGATGTTCCTCATTTAAAAAGTAAAAGTTTGTATCATCATTGGATACGTCTAAATTAGCTTAAAAATCTATTAATAATATAATATAATAAACATAGTTTTAAATATGGAATCTTAAATTGCACCTAAAAATTCTGAAAATCCAAATTTAAATAAACACATTAATTAAGTGAAAATGAGGTTGAGCATACACTGCGAATCGTTTTGTCTGTAGTTATAATAATATAGCGTATAAAATCCATAATGCGTCATACTCGAATATTGAAAAGGCATAGGTAGCGGTTAAGATAGGTAATACATTTTTAATAATTATTTACCATCCCTTAACTATATTGTTTAAAATGATCCAGAGGTCTCGGATTTTCAAAGATGAATTATTCATTGTTTTAAATGCTTCTTTTGGGGGTGCAGTGGCCGAGCGGACTAAGGCGTCGGTTGCGACGCACGCAGTCGCCGGTTCGAATCTCGGTCACGGGCGGCATCACTCTTTGGGCATTTCGCGATGTCTGGAGAGAGAGGCCGCTGGCCCCCAACCGGGCATGGCAGAAACCCACGGGTGCCCATTCAAAATTCTGCCAAAAACCCACGAGTTAAAACCTTACAGTTCCTTCCCCTACAGTTCCCCAGGCTAATGACCTCAGTTGTCGAAGCACTGACCATAAAAAAAAAAAAAAAAAAAAAATGCTTCATAAATAACTATTTTTTGTAGAAAAAATATTTTGTTTTCTAAAACTTTAATATTTTACATTTAAAGTCATCAGAACGTTATATAGATTATACTTATTCACTATGCATAATATGTATTTAGTGTCATATAATACATAATCACAATCATATTATATTATAAAAAGTTATAATTATATACGAGTATAATTTATAAACACTGACATCGGAAATTAATGGACCTAATAAAAACGCAATATTTTGGAACTGGATTAGAGTTATCTTTCTACTTGTTTTGATCTACTTTGATCACTGTTGTACAGCGTACATCATAATGATATTTATTATTTGAGTAGAGGTAACATATTTCATCATACGTTTTATCAGGTGATAACACAGCGCCGTACATAATATTATACCTAGATAATTATGTGGACATCTCAATATAGTCAATCATCAGACTTGCATGCAGGGAACGTCATTTGGTTCCTTTCATAGTTTTTGTAGCTAGTTTTCGTTATGACGAATCATAACATAATATAAGTATAAAGTTAACAATAACAGTAAAACTGGCTCGCTAAACAAAATCGACATTTTATATAAAATATAAAATATAATATTTATATTATATTATTTCATGTTTTCACGAGTAATTTAAACATTGTGTTTTGAAACAAAACAATAAGCAAAAGAAAGCGTCTGTTCAAACGGACGTATTATTGGAACACAAAATAATAAAAACAATTATTAAAATATAAAGGCATCAAGGTAATATTATACGACCATATATATGTATATATATATTTATGTATACAGAATGATCAGGATTTCGTGTTCCAGCAATGTTCTTACACATGAATATTCGAAATGGAGAAGGATATATATTGTAATATGAGTAAAACTTTATTATAAATACAATTTTTCAAAAGGCTTTTTTTTAACTCCCCTGGTTAGGTTAGATCATTCCAATTGTATAACCAGCTAAACAACGATAATACAATTTTTTGACGTACCTAAGACAATTAGAATTTCCATAAATGTATGTGTTTCTACAATTTTGTATTTCTACGTTTTTCTCAATTTTGCATATTTCCATTAGAAAATCGCTGCCACATGAAATTCCAATCAACCTGTACATGTAAACACTATACACACATAGTATAATATAAATCTTTAAAAATGTATGCGTATTTCATACATATAACACATAGATATTAATATTATATGAGAGACATATAATATCGATTAATATAACATAATATACGATTTTAGAAACACTAAAAAAATCATATTATTTCGTATCATATGATTAGGTAATTTCAAAAATTTTAAAATAATAAAAACGTTTTAAAACAAAAAATATTATTAGGTTATTTGTACCATGAGTACTTCGGACACGGAGCTTATACTGAGAACATACATGGTGACTCCGACCTCTACTGGGGGACCTGCAATGATAGGTTAAAACGTCAATACTTATTATGTATGACTATTCAACAAGTATACATAAAAGGATTTAATTTTCTATGTATTATAATAGTAATGGATTTACAATTTCAATATGGTATAATTAAAAAAAAAAAAAACGAAAATAAAACATAAACGAAACAGAAAAAGATTAACAAAGAATTTCGTTTAATATCTGTATCTTTTAGAATTACAAATCTCATATTTTTACCTTTATTCCCCTCTGATCCCGTTGACAAACATAATCAACCTAAAAGGTTAAATGTCGTATTTTAATTAAATTTTTTATTTTGAAATTTTTGAATAACATCATCAGATTCAGTCGCAAATGGATCAATTACTGAACATAACATAATAATACAATCCGTACATTCATAAAATACACAATACGACTATTTAAATATATAAACTATTTATGTTTTCTAATTATAAACATATATAAAACTATAATGTTAAATCGGAAATGTGTTTTTTACACCTGCTAAAAATTCCACATCATTGTAGTCAACTGAAGTCATAACTGACGAGTAAGTAGTATAATTCGCAAAAAATGATTCTTAGTCTAAGTCTCTCTATAAAATATTATTGAACAATTATTGTTGAGCATTTGAGCGCTTAGTTTATAGGTAGCTGTTATAAAATGTCTGTTGAATAAGCGCGCATTGCAACGAAAAAGTTCCAAAATGTTCCCTCGTCACTTATCTTTAAAAATCTAAATATTACAAAATAACCACTACTCTCTATGCCGTCGAATTGGCCTAGGAACGATATATTACGTCTAATAGAATTTATAGACACTATTTTGGAATCATTTTTTTTTTTTTTTTATCTGTTATTTATGGCTATCGGTTATTACGACCTATATTTTCCGTTTCCTTGAACTTCATTATATAAACAATTTCTACTGTTACTATAGGAAACTGCGAACAATGAAATATTACGACAAACTACCAACTGGTATTTGTAAATCTCTTAACTCTTTTCGGGTATCTGAAAAAGCTTCACTTTGTGTTATTTAAATAGGGATTTTATATTATATTGAAGAGTCTTGAAACACACTTATATTTCTTTCAACGGAAACTGATGTGTGGTTCATAGCCCGCTCTTCCTCCTCCTCATATTTTTCTCACTCACCCGTCTACCTACCACCAAGCCAAAATAATATTATAATATTTTTATATCAACTTTTATAGAAAAATAATTTATGCAGTGGACCCTCGATAATTCAAACGTTCAATAATTCAAAACCTTTGGTAATTCGAAGTAAATGCTCGGTCTCTTGAAAATCACGTGGTGATTCAAATAAAAACTATTCATTTAAGAACACTCGGTAATTCAAAATTTAATTTTGAGAAAACTGACCATTACCACACAAGGCCTCGTAACTGACGCGAGCGTCTAGGTGTCCGTACCCCCCTCCCGAAATGTTTAAAAGTAGAAACATTTTAGCGGTTAAGCAATGACAAGTATTCAGCATCTATATTTGGAAAAATTTTGGGTCCCCCCTCGCGAATTTTTTTTCATATACGACCTTGCTACCACGTGACAATACGAAGTATCACCCGTATAACGCTCAGTAATTCGAAGTATATTCACCTAATGTACAAAGTTATGAAAAAAGAAACTAAATTCAATGAAGCAAAAAACCATTACAGATATCTACAAAAAATAATAATCTTTTAAAATTATAATCTAATTTACATAGTATAATATTATTATATAGTTTAATTTAAAATTATGTACAAAACTAAATTAATTAATTTTATGCTGGAGAATGTAAAACAAAATAACAACGAATCTAATCCATTTAATAAAATAAATAGAAAATATTTAGTAAAATATTGATTATTTTAAATATAAATACATAATATTTCTTTAAGTACACGTTGTCCTCATACAAAAACAAAAATTTGATTCTCAGTATAACTACAATCTGTGGTAATTAAATAATTGAAATGATATAAAAGTTTATGAGGAAGCATTTGGTAACTTTATATTATTTGAAAACTGAAATGAGATGCCATTATCACCGCTTAACCTAGCGTCTTCAGTTTGCATGGTTTTTCACTTGGTGAATGTATTATTATTAATTTTCCGATAATCATTACTAATGGGCCTTGATCCCGAAGTCTTGAAATATGTAATTAAAATATTATACTGAGTAATTCGATCATGTTTGCTTCTTTTTTTCAATTATGCAGTAATTAAAAATCTGATTTTTTTTTATTTTGATTTTTAAATATACTTAAGAACAATATTTTTAAATTATTTAATGCATTTTTTATATTACTTAAAGAACGTGGAGGTACAAACTTTTGTTTCTTGGAAAAGATTTCCTCTTTTCAATGGTAATTTATTTGGTAGATAATTTTTCTGTACATTCTGTCACAACAGAATCAAAATGTAAACGATTATTTTTTTAATTATTTTACTTCGTGTACTTATTAATGATGGGTTGAACGCTGAAAATGCGTGGTAGTTTGAAAATAATATTTTAGTGTTTATATTACTTTATCAACATTTAAAGTTTGTAAAAATGGTCAACTTACAAATACTAAATCTAATATTATATTACTTAACTGTGAAATTATACATTAAAATTTTGAAATAGGTACATTGAAAAAATAATAATATGAAATAAATTATTTACAGTATATGGGAGGGGGAGCCCTAATTTTAAAATCAGAATTTTTTATCGCCTTACGATACTTCTCAAGTGGTAGTATATAAATATCTCATTAATGTTCGAATATGAAGTAAACATATTATTTCAAATGAAAATTTGAATAAACTCATAAATAATGGGAGAAATGGGAGTGAGCAAGCTTGGTGAATCATCCACCCTGTATACGATAATACACTAATACACAATAGTTTCGGGTGTACGAAAACTTGTTGGGTCGCCGTGCAATGGAACGAGTGCGAACAAGTCTGACGAAAACGTTTACAACAAGTTTTTTTTTCGATTTTTCCCCAGCACCACTCATCCACTAACGGGAAAACCAGTTATTAACGCTCGAATTCACCGTAGGATTTTCGTAATATTTTCTCTCTCATATCTTTTCATCACGTCCTTGTATACTTACAGCCATTGTAATACTTTGAATGATTTTAAAAATAATACTCTACTTATCCATAACTACACATATCACACGTATATTATTAAAAATTATATAGGTAAGGATACTATCATACTTCCAATAACTACACCATCACAAGATTATTTTAATTATTTTTTTCGGTGACACAAATTTGTTTACATAATCACATTGACAAGTCTTAACGCCAAACACTAACATATTTACTTGGTAGGGAAAATGTAATTTCTTCGTGTCACAAAATTTTCCGTCGACATAATGGTTTAGTCATTGTTGTAGTACGAGTATGCGAATACTATACAGTTATTTTGTTGAAAAAGCACTATTAAATTTGATTTCAAAATAGCAACTAGATTTTAAATTTTTTAATGGTTAATAATTTATACCTATGTCCGATCTAAAAGGCAGGGTACTGATTTGTAAATTTTAGACTGTTATGAAATGAATAACTGTCGGTAATTTCACGAACCGTTTTTTTGATCTTGTGGTTTGGTGGCAATTTAATAAGCAAATATTATGAATGATCATTATTATAATATCATCATGCCATCTGAGTATTTGCCGTCAAAACTATCACCTCGTGAATAATATTATTATATTAATCGATTTTAAGACGAAATTGATTTTAATATAATACAATTATTTATTACATCATGGTTCATTATAACACTTCAGACCGAACGTCCTAATGTAATTTAAATATACCAACATGTTAAAACCATATATTAACATACAAGTTCAGCACCTGAATCATTATCATGATCGGATCGGGCCACGAAAAGTATGACATTTTAATAACGTGAGTAATAAAATCACGACGCTGTACTATCATTATTATACATGAGCGATTAAAAAGTTAAAATATTGTTATAGATATGTATTTTGTCTACCACGGGCGTATCGCAATTGAATGTTTTAAAGGAACTATATAATATGTCACTTCAAACCGCTTTCTATGAATAACATATTATTATTATTATTATTATGTGTATAACTATGTATATGCACGTTTTACAGAAGAGCAAAAACAACATTTAATTTCATGCATGTTATAGATCAACATAATATAAATATATACCTACCATATAAAGTTACCGAAATGATTAAATTTTTTTAAGAAGTTATTACATCGTTTGTGTGAAACTGATATAAATAAACGATTTAAGACTTTAATGCGTACCTACTAACGACGGAAAATCCAGGGTGCACAAAAAAATGAAATTTTATTACAAACATATCATATTTTATCATATAATATCATATTATTATAGAAATCCATCCCATGAAATGTACGTAGGGATTTGAACATATTTGTACAGAATCGTAAATATTTAAATTTTTTTCTTCATATTATAGACCTCTTAAAGAATAATCAATGATAATAACTGACCAGAATATATAATATAAAATTCCATTTTTTTTATGTTTAGATTTTGACTTCTGATATATTTACTAAATGAATTGGATCACAAAAAAAAAAAAAACTATAAGTAGGTATGATGATATGAAAATGTAAGTAATAATTATTTATTAATTACACGATCATCTGCTTAATAATTTACAGTTAAAATGTTGGTTCTCAAGTTTGTATCGACATTCCTATTTCATTTAATGGTGTACAAAAATCTAAGAAATAGAAAATATGGTTTTTAAGTGAAATATAATACAAATTCTAAATTTCAGAATTTGAATAAATTAATTACCATAGAAAAAAATCTGAGGGTGACATGCTAGCGATAATAGAGGATCACCCTGTATGTATTGCATATTTTGACAAAATTCAAAATTTATTGCATATTGAAGTGAAAATTTAAAAAAATGTATAAAATAATATTTTGTCAAGTAGAAAAAATTAAACTAAATTTCATAGTCACTAAATATTAATTTATATATATATTAATTTAAACCTTTATAAGATAAATAATCGATTACGATTAAAAATTCATTCTATTTCTGGATCGAAAGGGGCAACACTTACTACAAAATTAAACGAGCTTTCCAACAAAAATTAAGGTCTGAAGATTCTACGAAAAATTAATTCAGTGTTATTAGGCGAAAACGTTCAGCTCGAAGATCTTTATCAAGACCCGACCATACTAAGTTGCTTCAAATATACCCCAATAACTTCGGTTGACGTCGAACGTTCGTTCTCAGTCTTTAAAAATATGTTAGCCGATAAACGACACAACTTCACAGAAAAAAAACTTGAAATGCATATAATAAATAAAATTTTAAAAATAAATTAAGGTTTTAAGAAAATTCCCTAAATTTTTTTTACTAAGCATTTAAATAATTAATTATTATAAGTTTTACAGTAAATTTTAAATAAATAAAAATGTTTGCATATTTTTTTAAATATTTTCATGATTTTGACTGCATATTTTTTGCATATTTTCATGATTTTTACTGCTTATTTTATGGCATATTTCGATACTTATAAGTGCATAAAAATCCACGCTCTAATTATAACTATATAAAATACAGTTTTCGATTTCTAATTGGATCTAATAGTTCTTTTTCAGTTCATCTAGTTTACTTCTGCAGTATAAGTAGAGTAAATAAGTAATTTCAGTATCATTTTTAGGGGTTTTGTTATCATCAATTGTCCGACAACATAATGGTGATGGTGCGCAGCGTAGCGGTTTAAGTTCTGAAATCGTATCGACCGACTACAGGCAGCTATGCGACCGAGCCCTGGGAATTCGTAATTGGCCTACTTGCTATTTATAATAATATTATCATATTATTATGTATGACTGACGAGCGCATATCGTTATGTTCACCACTGGCAGAAACGATACGATGTAGAACTGAGTGATTTGTTTAACGGTTGACATTTAATATATTATGCATTAAAAAGTAAAAAATTCTTTGAAAATTTTTTTTAAATATAATTTGGATTCATTGGAGAACATTTTAAAATAAAATAACATACAATATTTATTATTTACACACAAAGGTTTTAGGGTTATCCTAAAATATTATAACTATAAAAATTATTTTTTTCAAAAGAATTATCTTTTAATGACTAATTTACGTCAGTACTTTTACGTTAATATTATTTTTTCGTTTACTGTTAAAATTATCACCTTGTGCTTAAATTATTATTACTGACACGACGAAATGTAGTTGCCACCTGATGTAATCGTTATTTTAGAATGAAACCGGTAACGTTTTGGGAGGCTTTTTTTACATAAAAGTGCATACATTACATACATACATTACATCCGCTTGTTTTTCAAATATACAGAACGCGTATAATAGACTATAAAGTGATAAGAAAAATGCACGATTTTATAATATTATATTAAACAAATTTTAACTTTTAGAAACGATTTTGCTTTAAACTAGGAGCACACAATCTTAGAAGTCTTGAAAATTGTCCAAATTAAAACGATAATTCTGTATTGTTATTAAAAGTAATTATCTTGGTGGAATATACAGAATACATAATACAATATTTACCACCTAAATTGTTTTAGCATTGGTTAGTGTTGTGCATCGTCTTCTCCGTGGATTCATACACATAGTATAATATATCACATATATACTTATAAATATACGACTCCCGAAAGTATATTATATTATTACTATTACTATTATTGTTATAACGAACTGCTTCATATTCGTTATGGAAACCATACTATATAACATTATAATATACGACGTGTGTAATACTATGATGAAACTTTGATTAATGTTTTTCGCCATTTTCCTGATACGTTGCACCGGGGGCCCAGTCGGGTCGTTGTGTATTTATACAGCATGCATTGCATGCTATATGCTTTTACTGTAATATGTAATATATGGTTTGAAATTTGATCAAACGGTGCTATTATTGTCTTAGGTAAAAGCAAATTATTTTGTGTGGCGGCCCAAAAGAGGCTAACAAATATCGGGAACCGGAACCGGAAACTTTTTTACTCTTAAAAAATAAGCCTTTTCTGCTTCTTGCAATACGTACTAAAATTGATATATATTTTCAGATTTCCGTTAGATATAAAAAATTTTGTACCTAACATATTTGGAGTTGGTGAAATAGCGTTTCAGTCAAATACAATGTGGTTTAAAAAATAATATACCAAAACATAACAACGCTTTTTTCATTACTGGTGGATTAATGTGGGCTCAGAGATGTACCTACGTTAACTTTATTTGTGTTTGTTTAAAACATCACAAGTCTGTTTAATCAATAATTTTATTTTACAAGATATTTAATCTCCATTCACCGTTGATCGATGACATCTAATGAATATAATATTATCTCCTACACGATCGTAGAATGTGGATCTAAACAAATTATATTTTTCAATTTTATAATTAATATAATTTTTTAATTAAACTGCTTAAAAAATGTAATGAAAACAATGTTCATTCTTCACCTCCCAATTTCCGTTATTAGAACACAAAACTCTTTAGTTTTTATTGTTTTGATATGCATCTAAATAAGGACATTTATAAATTATTTTATATTCAAAACATCATTCCGTTTTTGATTTAAATACATAACGGTTTTAATGTGGTACAATGTCTTTCCGAAACTGACCTTTCAGTAATTTTAAAATATTGAAAAGACACGCGCTTTTATTAATTTTTTTTTTTAAGCATTTTAAGCTTAAATTGTTCATCATCTTCGCTTAGATTTGTTTTTCCGTATACCAACAACAGTATATACAATTTATTAAATTTAAACTGACTTTATTGCATGCTGTCTCGCTTTTATAACTTTTTTTAAAAATAATAGCAGTCAGTCGCTTTTTCCGAAGCACTTCAAGGAAAATAAGAATTTTTCTTAGTCAAAATATTGACCAATATCACCAAAAAAATATTCTTTATTACTTTTCTATAGACATTTCAAGCAGTTCAATATTAATATTGTTTTTTAATATGGCTTTATGGGAGGAGCTTAAATTACTTTTGAGCCAACTAAGCTCTCACAATCTCTTATGATTTTCTTCGAAGGATTACTATAATATTTTAAGAACTATATATTATATTCAAAGAAAGACGTATGCTTTGCAATGACTTTAATAATAACTTAAAATTATAATAGTTCCATCGAGTTTGACAAACGCATAATAAATATAACGGTTTATACGAAATACCAAACCGGGGAAGTTTACTAAGGTTAGGTACGTATAAAACGTATTTTTATTTTGATATATTTTATGAACATGTCCCAATACGAATAAGTTTTCAGCTGAACGTTGATGAGAAAATCAATGTCAAACCCGTTCACCGGGCTTAAACATATAATAATATATCATATTGTATATTACACTTTAAAATAATATATTATAAAATATTATTTTATTTTCACTCCCCCACTGGATTGTCACGCCGCGTTACGACGACGTCGCCGCTCGGCACTGTAATGTATAATAATAGGACGCCGTCCTTATTCGTACATATTATAATATAGTTTTACGTACTGCTGCGCTGCAGCCTTCTGCGGAAAATGTGAGTTACGTTTTTTCTATTATTTTGTTGATGTCATTATATCAAAACTCAGCCAAGTAATATTTTGATATATTATTTATAAATAAACTATAATATGATGTAGAAAATACAACAAAAATATAATACATCGCGTTATTGCACCACACGTACCCGGTACTTATGATGGCGTGTTTATGATGTTCTGTGCAGTACTGGTGATCCAATTCGTTTGTGAACAAAAATCGTAATTTTTACATAATATTATTAAATCATTGTAGTTATTTTGATTTTGATTTTTTTGATACTAATATAATATATGTATATCTGTTAGCGTAGAACTAATAACTTACATTGTAAATTTCGATTAAAAATCTGAACGACGGCATTTCTGGTCATGGCAAAATATTGTTTTCTTTTAAATTAAATATCTGTTTTTAGATTATTTTCCAACTAATTGCATTTCTACCTGGATCTTTTTAGGTTTCTATTTCATGTTGTTTGCCATTCCACTTCTAGTTCATCCAATAACTTCTTAACTCTGTATTTCTATTTTATTATCATGATATTCTTTTGATATTTGTCCTCTTATATAATGCCTACCATTGCTATATGGTCCATCGGTCCAACAAAATTGTCAAAACCCATTTTAATCTTGTTATTTTGATGAACTGTACTAAATTTTTTCTTATATACATCTCATGTAGTTAGGCATCGGTTTTGATTTTAGATTAAGATAAATTAACAACATATTATTTTTCTTTCAAAATACCATAAAAATAAATTTGTAGACAGTAGTCATCGGTGACTCTTATTTGTATAAAATTAAACTTGCCATCTAAAATTTGGCCGTTTCCATAATATAGAACACTGAAACTAATTCATTTAGTAAGTATATCGTATAAAGTATAATAATAATTAATCAAAATAAAATTATTATTCCAAATCCGTTTAGCCGAGATACCTGATTTTTTATTTAAGATTCTTGAAGAGTAAAAATGCTTGATGACGCAAAGACTTGCAAGATTACGGATTATAAAAATATTGTTATTACTATTATTATTGTATCATATTATCAGTTGCTATCATGTGGCTGACCTGGCGCAATGTGTAGGCAAATTATGTACATTTCTATGTCAGTATACTGTAATATAGACTAACGGTCTAACATAATAATTATTTTACTAAATTATCTACATTATATGTGCGTCGGTAGGAAAATAGAATAACAGATACGACTTTACCAGAACATTTATCACCCAGCCTGTATAAATCTATAATACGGTAAGAACATAAAAGTGGAATAAAATCTTCGCGATTCAGAGAGATGCATACGATTTAAAAATAAAAATATAAAAATATATAAAACCTCGTAAAATTTACTCAATGGAATTTATGAAACTCGAACAACGCCAATCGCTTTGTGTTGGTGAAGCTATTAAAATGAGGTGCAAACAAAATAACACGTTCCCCTTCTGATATCGTTAGAAAAATTCAAAACACCCACTACATAGCAAAACAACAGGACAAAAACATCACATACTCTTGGATTCCTGGCCACTGTAACATAGACGGCAACGAACTTGCAGACACAGCCGCCAAACTCGCTCACACTTCCCCAAATTCTATCAACCTACCCATTTTCTCTCTCAACGACATAAAGAGGGTCATCGAAAATGATACATTACTTCAGCGTCAAAAGGAATGGAATGAAAGGTCAACCAAACTGAACGAAATCAAGAGATCCGCCTTACCGTATCCTTCTCCAGATAACATCTCAAGAAAACACGAGACCTCTATAAACCGTCTCAGAATTGGCCACACACACCTTACACACTCCCACTTAATGAAGAAGGAAGACCCCCCAGTTTGCACATGTTGCGGAACACTACTTACTGTGAAACATATCTTAACCGAATGCAGAATATACGACAAAGAAAGAAGGCTATATCAAATATCCAACCACCTTGCTGAAGCACTCAACCCAGACCCCAACAATATACACAAGATCATACTATTTCTCAGACAAACGAATCTTATAAACAAACTGTAAATTGTAAATAATACTATTCACTTAACTCCTAATTATTACTACTTTGTCTTGTTTTAAATACTAAATCACTTTGTATATCTTTTTAAATATTAATGTAATATGTAAATATACTAATATATAATGTACTGTTACATCCAATGGCCATAGACGCCGCGGATAGTTGTTTAATAAAAAAAAAAAAAAAAAAAAAATAACACGACTGTCTCACAAAGGAATCGGCAGTTACTGTGTGTCGCGGATATACCACACTTTTATACATACGTCTTTGACTCGTTACGATACGTAGTTACTGCGGAGAGCGGCGACCCGTTGTTATAGAGCTTACGACGATAACTTTCAAATTTAAATATATAGGTATAGAAAAAAAAAGTATATTATAATATATATATGTGTATGATATAATATACGACTGTTATTCAGCACTCAACCGCGAGTGTCGTTAATATAACTTTCAAAAGAGTAGAAAAACGATCATAACTCGACGCCTCGTTTTATTTTTTTTAATTGCGAAACGACAAAACCACCACCGTATTTATAACGTGTATTATATGAAATAATAATAATCCACCAAGTATTCTGTTTATGTCCCTGTGGCGTTTTTGCCGTGTCCTCGTCTTCTGTGTGCCTGAACTCTAGGTTGACCTGATTATGATATAGAGTTTTTTCTTTGGTCATTTTTACGTCATAATTAATCAGAATGGACTTCGAAATGGTTTGGATGCCATCAAGTTGGTTGTTCGTGGAGACCGATCATCGTCGTGACCGATATGATGTTCGAGAAATCGTTTCACTTGGGTTCGCAAAACTTCAACAAAAACATAACAATAACGCAGATAAAAACCAAATAAAAAAAACCCTCAATGCTCCAGACAGCGGAAAATATATATATACAAAGTGTTCACTGCGTTTGTCTTCGTCACTCTACTTGAAATCTTAGCCACTAGTTATGCCCCTATATCCCATCCGTTCTTGAAAAAATCTAAAAAATACACGACTTTTAATGAAACTATAAATATAGTGGGAGGTTTTAAATATTTACCACGCGGATACTGATAATATATCAAAAGATTTTAAGATAACCGTTTTCTATTTTCCTCCTCATCTTCCTCGTTTTTTCAATAAAGGAAATGTTGATATTTATGCCGAATTATATCAAATCAAGGAGTAATTATAGATGGGAATTCTCTCCACATGTTCCAGTCTTCGGAACCGATGAGTTGTTAGACTGATGTAAATAAAATTTCTAAGTTGTATTTAACGGTAATGGAAACGTATGATATGTTAAACTAACACGATATATCAACGTATATGTACATTTATTCAGTATCTAAAATAGTAATAACACAATTAATTTCACCATCGCTCGAGTAACCATGTTCTTGAGGGTGCAATTGAATAACACGCGAAGTGACGATGTACGAGTTGAACAATTAAATGTTCATATATATTAATAAATTATGGTGGTAAAATGTATTATTATTTGTCTGTAATGGTGGTTATTATATCTATAGTAAATCGATTTAAAAGTTGACTGCTGTAAGTGACTGCTCCTCGATCAAAAATCGACTACAATGCTGTCTAATAAGTAGATAATATATTATGCATTCACACTCGACGTTCCTAGCTGTGTTCTGTTCCCCTGAGAAAATTCACCGAGTGACGAGTGTGATATAAACAACGAGTCAATGTGGTAAACCATTATCGTTTCATATAAACTACCTAACAACATTTAAATAATATAAATAAAGATAATATTTTTGGCTTAATAGTGACGATTTTTTAAAACTCTTGTTTCAATTATATGAATTTTATTATTTTAAAATGTGTAGCTACGTTGACCCGAACAAAGACACGTGGTGATACGCCCTAATGCAAAAATCGACCGAAATGATAAAGAAATGCGGTACCCTTTATATATTATATATATCTATATATATTATATATATTATATTTTTATTATAATATTGTATGTATACGTTGCGCGCAGGTTTCCGTTGTAATAATGGCACGAACAACCAACGCAGCCGCCGTACAGCCCATGAATATCAAAACAGTCAGCCTCGTTCAATAATGCAAAGCCATCCTCGTCCGAACATAATATCATAGGTACCTACGTCCGTCTTTTCAACGAACGGCGATACAAAAGGGTGGCGTAGTATAAGCGGTGGATGCGAAACCGTCGTCTGCAAAAAAACAAAAAAAGTTGTCCACTCGTGTGGGAAAATTTCCAGTCGAAAAAAAAAACTATAATATTCTACACTAAGCGTTTATATTATTTA
This sequence comes from Diuraphis noxia, assembly GCF_037042655.1. Taxonomy (NCBI): domain Eukaryota; kingdom Metazoa; phylum Arthropoda; class Insecta; order Hemiptera; family Aphididae; genus Diuraphis; species Diuraphis noxia. The sequence continues at coordinate 55,174,765 of NW_028301714.1, read as the reverse complement.
TATTATAATAAACGATCGTAAAATTGAAAACGTTTAAAAACGATTTCTGCAGTCATGTAAACCTACACATAACATATAATACTAATAACATCACCCATTTCCGGTCAGGTGATAATTTCCTGGTAAGATTATGTTTTGATCGATTTTTGTTTTCACTGGAAATTTTGACCGCTAAATCTTTTCTTTTCTATTATAAGGAATATTACCATTCTTCAAACGTATTTTTTTTCTTTTCTGGTATAAATTTTTCATCGTGCTTATAAATTATAATTTATATTATACACAACTTCGTGTAACACGTACGCTGAACGATACTACCGTCATTTTCTATTTTTATTCGGAAATCCTTGTGGTTTCTAGAAGTGTGTTTCGAGACTTAACAAATTTATACATACTTTTTTATTTTACCCTAAAGATGTGCTGACGATGTACGGAATACGATCCATTTGTCTGACTAATGACTATACGTATCGATTTTCGAAGTCTAATTTTTAAGCGAAATGACAACGGATACCCTACAAAATTAACACTATAAGTGTTTAATCAACGTAATATTATATAGAGTCAACTATTTGATAAAAAAGACCTGTATTTTTTTGAAAATATTCCATTTATATAATTTTATATCATTCAAAATAAATGTTTTGGTTAAAATCAATATGTTTAACTATGGTTTCTTAAATAATTATCATTTTGAAAGCAATACATTTTTAATTCATATTCTAAAATAGAATATTATTCAGAGTATTTTGATATCAAATATAAAATTTCGGACAAGTAGTTACAGTTAAAAATATTTTAAGTTATAATTTATTCACAAAATACTCGTCTGAATTGTTTTTTTTGTGGTTTGAAGAACTCCAAAAAATATTCTTCTTTGAAATAAAAAATTAAAAATGCTAGCCGTCAATTCGTAGTATAAAAAGCAAATGATTAAAAATTAAAGCTATATAAAATTAGTTAACATATTAAACACGTTTTTTCTTATAGTTTTATAAACAAAATTATACTTTAAAAAACTTTAATGGTTGTGTTTAAATAAAATTCAGCCCCGTTGAGACATTTTTATGTATTTCGAAAGTTATAATCTAAAAATGGACGAAATGTAAAGTAAAAATAAAAATTGTTTTGGTATATTTGTAGAGCGTAATACTAATATTTTAAAAGTAAAAACGCCAGGCTAGTTCTAGAAAATAAAAGTGAAGCCAGTTAAATGGATCACATAGCTGATGTTCTATATAAGATCTGACGTGCAGAGCGCGTACAAAATAATATTTTAAAAAACAACCATCAACGATCCTTATAATATAATATTTCAAATGTTGTAATATATTATATTTTGTTGTATTATGTGTGTATATATATAATATATATACACAGGTATCAATAATATTATTATCACGCTGTTGGTTGGTGTTTCCCGCGTTGCAGAAGATGTGAAATCCGTAAAAAATGGCGTCGGTGGCCACTATTAAATTTCATTGGTATTCCCGCGAGAAACCTAGCGTGTTATTATTTTATATATTATAATAATATACGTACGCGAACATCGCTGAATTTACATAAAAACGTACTAAAACGAAAATGATTTTCCGTAAATATCTCTCCACCGCGATTCTCGGTCGTCCACGGTTGCCACCCGGTGCCATTATTATTATACGCTATGTACCTATTATAGGTACGTGCGGTTCGTAGCTCGGTTGATCGGATCGGTGATTTATCAAAAATATATTCTCCGTGGAAATCCGGAAAACGGCGTACAAATTTTCTCCGGACCCGAATGCATTATGGGTGATGTGTGGGTGTGGCCATAACGTCTGAGTGCGTATACAACATGCTACGTTTGAGAAAAGTTCGCGGCGGGTGTCAGCGATAATCGTTATGTGTATTTATTTTTTTTAAAGCCTTTTTAGTGCTTTTTACATTTTATAGACAACAATGGGACCGGAGTTCTCTTGTTATCCACAACCCCATTCCTTGAATCCTCGAATTTTACTCCTAGTCGCAAAAATTGAAACCATTGAGCATTTGTAACGCAATATTAAACGCAAAGGTGGACTCCTGGCAAAATTACATTTCTCGGTCACTACAAAATACGCATTTAACTGACTCTATATTATTACATTTTGTCTATTAATAATAGTATGTACTCGTCTAAGTAGTACGCACTACGTGTAAAGCTTACTACAGTATTACCTGTTGCGTTATCAAATGCAGCGTGTTTGGATTATTATCATACAGTTTGTTTTATGTTAAATACCTACTCTTTTCATAGTTGATTCCAAAATATTATATTAATGTTTATATTATACATGTGTATGCATTATTAAAAAATTTCCGGGGCATTTATTATATTACAATATATGTATATACCTATATATAATAATATATAGCACAACAGCGAAAAAATGATAGTCTACAACGTGCTTCAAACCCAACGTTTATGTATTACAACAAAGCGTTCCAAATGGTTTGTAACATAATAATAATAAGTAATAATAACAATAATGAGACTAGATGAGGTTAATGGTTTAAGATTATATTCATTTGGATGCAACTAGTTCAGCTAGGATGATATAATTTAATATAATAATAGAAAGTGTGTATTTGAATGACGTAAAAATGTTTAAATTATAAAACAATAATACAATTAATAATATTAATAAATAAAAACATTATATATATATATAAAATATGGTCCGATATGCATATCAATATAATATAGAATGCTTAAAAATGTAAGAATTTTATTGTACCATTTGCACTTCAGACAATGAGCTGATGCTCAGCACGTACATGGTGACACCAACTTCTACTGGAGTACCTGAAACCCGGCAGATTAAAAAAAAAAATCAAAATCAAAATTAAAAATGATACGAAATATTGGAAATTCTCCGAAGCAGCAATAATACTTATGACGTATTGTATTACATTATCATGGTATACACTTGTAAAATAGTATTTAAAACATTATTTTAATTACCTATGTCAATTTTATAAAATAGATAAGTAGGTACCTAATCTGTACCATCATCGACTTAATAATAATTAATATTATAAATTATCATATATGTTACCGATGATAATATAGGTAACGACTAAGCAGACAACTTTTTTTACCATAAATATAATTTAAGTGATATTAATTAAACCGAAATATTGTCGAGTTGTACAATATAATGTACATTACGTCATATTATTATACGGACCACGTATACCTATGTCTTCGGCTATATAATACATACGTACAAAATAAAAATACTAGCTATGTATATTGAATAATTTTTATGGTACATAATATATATTACTATGCAAATTTTATGTATATATAAAATATATATAATAATATATATATAAATATATTGAACACTAATTTGAAGATCTTTCTCTACTTTACAGATAAATGGAATGAGTAGTACTATCCCGTCTATCCCATACAAACCAATATAATAATAGAGATATGAATAGTTTTTTATGCTTTTAATTTAAAATTTCAACTCAATTAGAGTGAAATTCAAATTTTAAATGATAACACATATTGTTATTACTTCTTACCTATAGTCATTTATTTACGTCAACTAATAAAAAATTATCGTAAAACTTCGAAAACAAAATATAACTATCAAGTCCTTTCGAAGAAAACGCAAAACAGGATGCATTCGAATAAGCGCCATACAAAGGTTATCTCAATAATATTATAATTTTAAACAGACATTATTATTACACGTCATATTATTATGGTCAAAATTTTTGATTGATAACATAAAATAAAAAGATGGCGTATAAGTGTAGAGGATAAAGTGAATCATACAGCTTGCTCACCTTTTTATCTTCAATTTATTTATTTAAAATCAGTATCTTTTTTAATATGCATAATTCATACCCAACTTAAACATAATATTTTCAAATTTTAACGATTTTTTATACTTAATAAGCATATTCAGTGCCTTATGGAAATACAAACTTTTGTTTTTTCAAATGAAAACCATTCTTTTCTACTGTATATTATTCGGAGGATAATTTTTGAGATCGTTTTGACATATGAAAATCAAAATTGGATTAACCAAATTTAGGGTTATTATTATTATGTAGTAAGGATAATTTAGGTCTAAGAAAATGAGCTAAGAAGATAATATGTGGATCATAGAGATTTGAAAATTTTAATAGTTAATAGTTATAATCAGTCAATAAAATTTGTAAAAATAGCTGAAGAATAGTAAAATATACTAAATCCAATATTGCATAATATATTTTATATTTTAGTAAAACAATTATTAAGGTGATTAAGGAATATTTTTTTTAATGAGTACATCCATTTTAATTACTGAAAAAACTTATCGCTCAAATTTTGAATTTTGTGTATTTCAATTTTCAAAAATGTATCTGCTAAATAAATTTACAGTAAAAAAGTTACATAAGACATGATGTATATAATATTATGTAGGTATATTTAAAAATTCGAAAAATTGTAAAAGAAGGATGGGCGTAACTATTGATTCACTCTGTAATCTGTATCATACATTTTAAAACAAGAAAATCTAACTCGATAATTCTGTATGTATACTTCACGATGCTTTGCAGGCGAATGTCGCGAGATTTTAATTTATTTCGGTTGACCAGTCACGTATTATGGTGAGGAAGTTGTGGCCTAGATAAAGGATTAATGACGTCGAATAAGGGGTTTTTTTATGGTTTTTTTTTCGTTCAAAAGCCACTGCAGCATGAATATAATATCATATATTACATACTTCTCATGCCGATTTATAATTATATTGCTTGGTCGAAATGCTAATACTGAGGCCACAGTGTTATTTGAACGTGGTTGCCACAGAGAAACGTGGTTAAAATATTTTAGAAATTCTATAGAACATAATAATATGCTGTCGTTATTGTTTTCATGCTGTTTTCTTCGAAAGGGATTATTGCTCATTTTCGAAGTCTATAGATATAAAACAAAATATCAACTATTCAGACTACCCTGATCTGCGCAGAAAACTATTAGGTGGTACCTTCTGCTATACAACCCATTGGTGAATTTATTTTTGAAAATCGCGTTTGACTAGGACTCGGACTCGTATTTCCTGAAGGAAATATATTTATGTGTAGGTGCGTGCGTACACATGTTTATTTACAAGAAATATATTCTACGTTTAAATTGTATTCCAAGAAATGGTACGATATAAGCTGATATAATTATTTTAAAATTAAGTATCATCAAAGTTTAACTCCGTAAAATTCGCATTGTTGACAATAAAAATGTGCGCCATTAGTTTTAGGTATTTTAAGTTTTTTTTTTAATTTTCTTTAATGTTAACGATTGAGTACATACATACTTTTGTATACAATAGTATTATACACAATTTTTTGTAAAATGCTTTAATTAAAGTATTCAAATACGTATTTTTAGTATTTTTAAAAAGTAGGTACTAGGACGGACACATCATTTAAAAATTTAAAAATTTAAAAAAAATTAATGCAAATATTAAATAAAATGTTAATACAATAAGGAAATATATTAATATATTATACAAATATAATATTATATAATATTTTATAAATATAATTATAAATAATAATACAATATTAAATTTAATATTCTTAAAATAAATACTTTTTTGTAACCGTATTTTTACTGGTATTCTTTTCTACCAAGTATTTGTTTACGCATTAAATAAGAATCTAAATCTGTAACTAAATACTTTTAACATTTATTTTTCACAATACTGATTGAACATAATATAACTACTATATTTTTGAATACCAGATGAAGCTGTAGGAATAGTAAATGAAATTTGCAGTATGAATACGAAAGAAAATAATGTAAAAAATGATATGCGTGTCGTATTAGGTACACTGACAAACAACTGCTACCTAACCTATTCACATAGGATATCATATTCTATTGCATATGACGTATTCTATATGTATGGATCTGCGTACCTACACCTCTTTCGGGTCTACACCGACCGCGACGTAAGTCGAACAACGCGTATATATATTATTTATAAGTGCGCGTGCGTATGTGTATTTGTATGCATAGTTTAGGTCTTCTACACCTAAAGTGCGCGTGTATAATATATACTAGCATATCGTGTTCCGGGGCGTGTTTAGCCTAAAAAAGCCGGGAGCCGGTGAAATCGAAAATAGAGTCACGGCGCTACAGGTCAAATCGATTTCGGGGAGATGATGGCCGGAGTTTACACGCCCACACACCGTTACACCGCCACCACCGCGTCCTGCACCGTATAATACGCTACACCACCCAAACCCTATGTCGGTGTAACAGTGGTCCACGCCAGTGCTGCTGCTGCTGCTACTACTTCACCATACAATGTGTACAGTATACATCGCAGGCACCCAGAATAACCTAACACCACGACAGTGTGCTTTTATATTATATACGTTTACGTATTTACTTCTACCATCCTTCCACCACCACTCATCGCCAGTTTCTTACTTACTCTCTCTTATCTTTCATTCCACACGAACGTTTTGATAAAGATATAGATATAAATCTAATATTAAGTGTAAAATGATTTAAATCTAGTATCGTATATCAATGCGACCTATATATGTAATAATATGTATAGTGTTGTCCCCGAGGAAAATGGATGACGGTTGCTGAGTGGGTCGTAGATGTATGGCCAGAAGGGTAGTATACGCTATGCGCTCCACACACCCTAAACAGATACAGCCCCCAACCCCATGTACCACTAGATCAGTGTCCAATGGATCGACCTACACCAACGCCGCCTTGCTACAGTTTCTGCAGAATATAGTTGACATCCCAGGTTAGGGCACAATCGGGTGAGATGATAACTATATGGTTGCGTCGCTGATAGACGTAAATAATGTTTATATATTATTACACATGTGCTATGGGGACCTATATATATTATATACTATTATCGTCATCGATATCATCAACGTAGATAGTGTACACATCACATGTATCTATGTTTACAGAATAATGACTACGTGCTTCAGTAGAGTGAGGAAGAATAATGCAATTTACCATGCATCGTGGACCACCCTGTACTGCCTATTCACCACGCTTATGTGAGCAAATATTATATTATATGTATTATATTCATATTCTGTGGTTCTGTGTGTGTGTGTGGGGGGGGGGGAGGATATATGTTATTATTATGTCCATTGGTTTAATCTAATCATAGTTTTATGCATATTAACTTTTTATTTTTTACCATAATTTATATTATATTATATTTATCATATTATTAGCGCATAAATTCCTTATCTGTATGAAATATCATCGAAAGTATTCTCTATATCAATAATTATGATAATGAAATTAAAAATTTCTATAAGTCACAATCCGCGAATTAAATTAAAGTTTTTGAAGTCAATATTATTAAAACCATTGTTTTTAGAAGTCAATACATCTGTTTTTACAATTGGACGATTTTTGTTGTCTCTTCAAAGTGGCAAATTCCTAAATACTGTTTTATGTGTGTGCGTACATCACGTTTAGCTGATTCTATGAGCTGACCCCCTGCTTCCAGTAATTTACATATTTAATAAGAATAGAAACAATAAATGTAATATTAAATGGATGAAACAAAAATGCGTAAGAGAGAAATATCTTGTGATTAAAATTAAAAAAACATAAGATGACTTTATACCTTTATTCAAAAAGAAGTGTATCTGCCTAACCATCTCGGGGGGTGTGATCTATCCTATCGTTATATATAAAGTTGGTACATATTGAAAGTTGATGATGGCGAGTGGTCATTCCGTAAATACGGAGTGATGAATAAATAATAAAGAAAAAAGCCTAAGTGATAAAAACGTTCTTTCATTGAGATATACAATTATCTGACCTATGTGTACACAACCTGAAGTTCTTATGCATTTTCAACGAGAGGTTGTAAATATTTGTTTAATTCGTTAAAAGAAGATAAAATAAATGTTTAGAGAAAGATCAAAAACGAAAATTAAAATAATTATACGTCCTATATTTTCAACGAGTTACGCACATTTTATAATCATAATATTATTATTTTATATTATTGTTCTATATTATTTTATTATATTATTGTCAATAAACTTTCCGAGGTTCCGTATCATAATATTATAACGTATAGATCGATTAGGGAGAGTTCAAACAACATGCCACCGCAACATTCACCCACACACGCACGCACAATAATAATATATATTATATTGTATTCAAACCATTACTCGTTTCTCTAAACTTCGTATAATACAGCATATCTGATACAATGACACACGCCACACTAGCCTACCGATTTTGAGTTTACCATAAACAAATTTGACTCACAATATTTTCGTACTCAATTTGTACATATACGCCAAAAGAGATGTATACAAAGAAAGATCGGGCGATGGGCTAGCGTGACGTATAATGTGATATACCTACAACCTACCTATTTATTTTTTTCTAAATGTTTACATAGTATTTAGTAGGTACCATTATAATATTATTATACAACAAACGGCGCGTGTTGCACGTGCATATCAAAATATACACATAATTCGTATATAGCTTAGAGTGAAGAGAGAGTGTGTGTGGTTCGTTTAAAGTTTATAGACGAGCATTATTCGTGAGTGGCGGCGGAGGAAAATTACACAGTTTCTTCGTCTTTTCATGCTATGTGCGTTGTATGTGTGAATTTCCACATTTAGATCACTTAAACTTTAAACGCATATATTGATATATCTACTATAAACTCAATGATGTAAAGCCATACAGCGATATAAATATATATTTTGTAGTAATATATATATTGTATATTATATTTTACACAGTAATACCAGAGTTTTTGTTCGATAAACTCTTTTGAAATGTATAAATGACTTAAATTATAATATGGCATACATATCGCACATATACAAAAAATTATAATTATTATAATGACGTGCTGTATACACTCGTATGTTTAATCCTCATTTAAATTGAGCATAATACGAGTATATTATATTATACCATAAAATATTTAAAATTATAACATTCACCTTAAAGTTAATAATATGTAAAATATTATCCGAGAAGTATTTATAGTAAAAATAAATAAAACTATTAAATTAAAAAGTAAAACAAATTTAGTCTATTGAAGGTTATAATATCATGAATTTTTGATGTAAAAAGCAGTAATAACCGAAAAATTGTTTCAAGTGAGTTATCGAAAAAAATATAGATGGTATTTTTATTATTTTATTATATGTTATTATTGTATGAATATACTATGTTTTGCATGAGAAATGAGAAAATTATTTAATTTTGACGTATTTATAGACACACGTGTATTCAGCAGTTTTATTTCGAGTTTATGAAAAACAAATTTTGCATAATGAATATTATAGTAATTGATTCTCATAATATGTTTATAATAACTGTAATAATTCTATCATTGTAACACAACTACATTTAGGCAAACAATTTCTCATTTTTACTATTCATACCGAAATATTTTATCAAGTTTGTATCCTTACATACGTAATATCTAACCAGCTAAATCAAAATATAATATTTTCCTATTACATTCCCATGAATAAAAATTGTTGAATATGTCAATTCATTATGAGATTTTCATCGAAATGATTAGTTCTGTGTTGGTGTGTTTTTTTTTTTTAAATTAAAGATGAGGATATGGGTACTAACATAGATATTATGTATATTAAAAAATGTAGTGAACTGATTTACCGTGAAGACTACATAATACCTTCAGTTAAAAAAGAAATTCACCTCTTGTAGAATAATACATCTGTCGTTCAATTATATAGATGAGAAAATATTGTATTCATGTATATTTTTATATAATATTCTACGTTAAATATAAAACACAACACCTATTAATAATGATAATGCTCTTGCATATCACAATGCCGTGCCTATATTATTTTATGATGTAACAATGTATAACACCAGAGTTGAGAATTTCACACGATTGTTGTACAAATAATTATTACAACACTAATTTTTGTATAAAAATATTGATGATTTTTTTATAATTATAAAAAATAATATACGAAGTACATGTTGTTATGATAATAACAAATTATAGTAATATATAGTTATTATTTTATGTATATTTATATTATATAATAAAAAATCATCAACTCACCTCCGTAATTCGGTCTTACTCTTTTGTCGTAACTACCGCTGAATGAATCGAGTATGGCCGATATGTTCACGTCTCCGTACATACTACTGCTGAAACAAATCGATAAAATCGTCACAGTGTGTTTGTTCATGAAAATGACCATCGTGCGAGATTATCATTTGGTATCTCACACGAAAATCGTATTCAGTGTGGTCTAGTGTATTATAAAATATTTATGTTACGCTATAGCATGTAAAATATATTGTATCAACCACATTTACAACATATTATTGTAAAATACACGAAACGAATAACGTTGACATTTAATGACTGTAAGTTGCAAGTATACGCATAATTTATATTCATGTAATATTTAATTTTTTTTTTTTGTTGCATTATTATATCATAAGAACAATTAAAATAGTTTAGGAAATATTATATGATATATCTACATACTAATTTATATTTTTGCCTTTTGGTAGTATGTTAGTTGTTGTTAGATATAATTTATTTAAAAAAAAAATTAATATATCATGATGAAGGCAGAAGAAGCAAAAATTTCAAATAGTATGTACCTACACAATGTAGGTGTACAATACAGTGAGTCTATTCTCAATGTATTATTAAATACTTTATCCATTTGATAGAAATACAGTTTATAGTAGGAATGAAAAATATGATGACATCATGAAAAACATCTGACGGAAAATTTGCATATAAGAATCATACATAATATTACTGTGACTATTACTGTATTACTATATTACTGTTTAATAACAGATTAACTACTACCTTCAGTTAGAAAATAAATATATTATTAAGTTGATTAAAAGTGAAATTAGATAAGGTTAACGACTGCACAATAGAGATGAATGGAATAAATATATTTTTTGTAGTTGCTCTAAATCAATGTTTCGATAAGTGGCTAGGTAATTAATTCCTCAAAATAAACATAATAGTACGGGATTCTTCTGTTTGTATTTGTTGTAAGAATAAGATACTGCCGTCGTGTGGGTGAGACCTTTTTAAAATTGAGAGGTCCGACACGGATGGGTTGAAATAATGTTTCACCGACACGTCATCATAATATGTCCAACAAATATTTACTTTCCCGAGCAGTTATTACTTTCTCGGTATCTAACTGTATATTATCTTAGGGTATCGATACGCGATGCGTGTTTTCCGGGAAATGACACGCGTGTGTGTGTATAGAACTGTCAACACAAAGTGTGTTTGAAACAAAGTTCGTCTAGACTCATCGGCACGCGTTTCAATACAGTTTTGTTTAAAAATATGACATGATAATTTGTAATATTTAACATAGGTAATATTATTATAACATCATAATATCATTCGTGCACTATTTTTAATTTTAACAATACATTATATTATGTATACTAAATAATTAAATTATTAATAGCTTCTATAACACTTATTAGTGCGATGAGTATTAAGAGAACGTATCACTGGCATAATATTATGTTGTCTCTATCTTACAAGTGAGTAACATATACGCTCAGCAGATCACATGTAGGATGTAGCTAATAGCTATTCAATGTTGTTTGTAAGTCTTGTATAAAATAATGCTCATAACTCATTTAAGAACTGAATTATTTAAAAAAAATCCTCATACAAGCATAAATAATGTTCATATCATCAAACTTCATAAGAAATCAATTCTTTCTAATTTTTAAACAGATGAAACTATGTGCGATATGCTTAGCGAAAATTTACTATGTTATGCATTTGTCAGACTGAGACAATAAATATCAGTATCAAGTCCTTTAAAAGTATATAGGTTGATATTTTAAATCCAATAGTATTAACTAAATACTATTATTAATAGTCTATTAACTATTAATATGTTTTTAAACGTATTAAAATCTCATAATTTTTTTTTCAATTTCTTCTTATCGTTATAATTTTTTAACTTTCTTAGTCGTTTCAATGGCGAACGTATTTAATTTAATATTCAAAAGAAAAATATTATTTTTTGAAAAAATGTCAAACCAAGTTTGATACTTCCCAAGATGATATTTATTTACCGTTGAAATAATCTCTCTGTTATAATAATATGGAGCAGCTACTATTGTTATATTGGTCGGGCAATCGACATCCAATGTCCATGCAGTATCGCACACGCCGTAATAGTTAGGACAACGGAACAAAATTCAAGATAACGAATCAGAGTTTACTGCACACGGATTTTTCTTTTCTTTTTCTTTTTTGAGATTTTGCCAAGATTGGTAAGGCCATGCGGGGAGTCAGCCGATACATTTTATATTGTATCCATATTAGATGTACTCAATGCAGTATGGGAATCGGATAATGGAAAAGTTCGTGTAACACGCTTTGATAGATTTATGAAAGACGTGATATATTTTTATCTAGAATTTAAACCACTCGTCCGTCACTACAATAATAATATAATATTATACCTAAGATTGTTGTTATCATTATTGAATAACTGTTACAACCATAGCATGATGTATTTACCATCATATTGTTATTAAATATCATCAATCCGGTGGGAAATCAAAGTTGATTAAAAGTGATATATATTTACTGCATGTGATTAATTGATTACGTACTATACAATCAATGGTTTAAATAAAATGTTTTAACAATATATAAATGAATCTATTATTATTGTGATGTATTATGCACACCAAACATTAAAGCCTACACGTTATACTATAATGATATGATACGTACCTATAATCGAATGCAATTCAAATCGAAGCAATTAATATTATTCTATAATTTTAACACGCACTGTCTTCTTTGCTTCAGAAACTATTCACTACATGTTTTATAATTTTATGCTGTTATGTCTGGTTATACTGATAATATCCCCCCTCCCCCGATGATGATAAGATTACAGACAAATTGTAGCAACTTGAAAGATTAATTCACAACCACAAAAGTTATCCAACGATTGAGGAAAAAGAATAGCAAAAAATACACTGAATAAGATTGAACGCATGAAATTACAATAATAAAAAATAAAACTATATTTTATCCAAAAAACAAAGCGGGGAACAAGAAAAATCAATTAAACGTTATAAGCTGACGACGATAAGAGCGGCGATTAATCAGTCCAAAGAATTATCTCTCGGTAAACTGCAGCAGCGGTTTATTGCTCTATACATTAAACCGTAAGTTTTTTCGAGCATTATCCGGTTGAGCACTCTTCAGACGATTTCAAAGATTTTTTAGGTACAAGCATTCAAATTTATTAACTAACAAACTTAGATTATACTTTAAATACTAATGTTATATAATAAGTGAGGTACTTACGCCTTATTAACAATGTTTAAACTAAATGCGTTGATTTTTAATTACTAGAAATTTCTAATATTATTGTGTATTTTACTCTGTATTGCACTTCGTATTATCAAATAAAAAGTATACTTCAAGGAAATATTTGAAAAGATAAACTCAAATCTCAGAAAAAAAAGAGTTCCCCGGAAATCTTAAATAAAGTATCATGATTTTAGTTTCTTAGTCAAGCAGGGTAATTATGTATGTGTCGTACCTATAATTCTGAAGACACTTTTTAGTAAACTGCATTTCCATTCAATAAATTTTCTGGTAGAAAAATGAATCTTGTTACTTTTTGGTGAACAAAATTAAAAATTCATACTCGTAGTGCTTTTTTATAATATTGGAAATAAACAAAACCAAATTAAAGAAAATGGGAATTTTTGTACAAAACAAGTTTTTGATCTCTATTTCTTTTTCTATTTTGTAATTTAAAAAAAAAAATAACTGCGTACTTGAAATTTTTACCAAAATATTAATATGTATTATCATTTTCAATAATATTTTATGGTTAAATATTTTTATTCCATAGGAATAATTTTAAGTATAGTTTATAAATATTTAAGATTTTTAATTTTTTTTTGTTTTAATTATCTAAATATGCTAGTTAAATAAGCTTAAAAATATAGTTTAAAATTCCTCATTTTTTGTGGAATCAAAAAGAAAAAGTTAGGCGTAATTTGGTATCGCTCATAAGTCAATAACAATATTATATATCTATATAGGCACGTATACATATTATATATTAATGTGATATAATAGAGTTTAGTTACTAATGACTAACTTCAGGTACGATTTTAATATAAGTTATAGCATTAGATTTCGTGTAACCGAAAAGTAAGTTTAGTTTTTTATTCAATCCCTTTAAGTTTCTATAGGTTTGTTCATAATCATATAATAACAGCAAAGGTTTAATTCAAATCTATGAAGAAAAAAATCATCCATTAAGATGAAATTTCTTATTGGATGACGTTCCATTGTTGATGATGTGATTGTTTATATCTTGGTAACCATAGTAGCTATCCATAAGGGTTCAAGCGCTTTCAATGTATCATTGAATTTTATTTTTCAATTACTATTATAATAACGCAAGCAAACATAGTTACGTAGGTGTTACTATGAAGAAAGAGTTTAAGGTAGTTATAATTAACTTTTAATAATAACTTTAAATATACGTCGTGTTAATGGCTCGTTAGACATTGTGATGTATTGTGCTAGTGTTGAAATAAGATATATAGATATATAGGTATCAAAATAAAATATTGAGCTAAACTATAATTAGAAGTTGTGATATTTGGCCGAATAATAAAATCATGACCAATTCACCCAACGGACGATATTTTTTTTTTTGTATGGCGCTATGCTCGGGAGTAGGCACGAAGGCTTAGTTCAGACACCTATTTGGCAGAATTTCTATTGGGGCACCCGTAGGTTTCTGCCATGCCCCGGAGAGGGGTATGGCGGCACTTGTTCTCCGGACACCGTGACTTGCTCAGAGAAAAATGTCGCCCGATGGTCGAGGATCGAACCCGGTCCGGCTGAGCCACTGCCGACGTGTTAGACCAGCTCGGCCACCTCGTCCCCGGACGATAATAAAACGACGGGTTTGAGAAAAACTATGCACCTTCAACTTTTGGCTCTTTACAGCAGTCGTCGAAATAATATAATAAGTGCACTGTGTGGTTTCGGAAGGGTAGAAATGAGTTCGCAGACTTTAGATGAATCTATATCTATAACAAACGCGCGTCGCGTAACCTACTAATAATAATAACATTATGCGTATACGATGTCGTATAATATTGCATGTTATATTCAATATTGTAACACATTTTGCGTGGTTTTATGTATCGGAAGATTTTCGCGGCTATAGAACACATGTTGCTCGAAAGTTAAAACTTTTTACGTACTCGTCGGTTTCTCGTCGATATTTACACGAAGTGTATATAAACAATAATATTATATAATATTGTATGCGAAGGCGAAAAACCGATTCACACACACGCATACGTAACATTGTACAACAATGTACATATAGTATTCTGATGATATTATTTCTCCGGTTCGAAAAATAAATAAACAGCATTACGTCATGCGCAAAAACACTCGAAAAGTCCACACTCAAATAGAGAGTCCACGTATACATATTGTGTTTGTGTGTGTGTACATGTATGTGTATATAAGTGTTTTGAAAATGATGGGAAATGACGGGAATAAGACCGTCGATCGACAGTTTAGTGTTAAAACATTGTTGCTGGCTCTGACATTCTACTTTGAACGTGGTATAGACGTATAGTGTGAATGCAGCGCGCGTAGGCGTAGTGTTCGATGACTTTTCCGATCGAATATTTCATAATATATATTACGTAGTACACAGGTACGTGAATATAGCGATAATATTATTATAACGAACGAGCGACGGATCTTAACTGTCAAAAATATATGAGAATTATTCTCGATGATATATATATATATATATATATTTTTTTTATATTATTAAATTATATTCTAATTTTATTATGAATAATAAAAACTAAAAGACTTACGTATTTTTCTACACATAATTAATACATGACAAAAATAAAAAGAATAAAATTATACCTAAATAGAATGGTTATAGATATACATATTTATGCATTTATAATTAAAAAAAATTTCTACAATATTCATTTTATTTCTCTCGGATAAAGATAGTACAATATTTTAAGATAAATATGATACATGGTTTTGGAAATAATGAGGAATAAAAAATAAGTCTTTATTTCAGATATTATGATTATTTATTTCAATGGAAATATTAGATGTTATTAATACTCATCTGCCATCGCATACAATACATTTTTTAGCAACCACTTCTAAACGATTTTATATTATAAGAAACGCGAAATAATGGTTTTTTTCCGGTTTAGGTAAACTGAAAAAATATTAAATATTTTGATATTAATTGTGGATCTCTATAATAGCAGACTTATAATTTTTTTTTTTTTTTTTTAACAGAAAAAAATTTAAACGAATACTTTGAAATCTGCAATGCAGGTGTAACTAGTGGGAGAGTTAAGCAAAAATTAAATTTTTGTCATCATATTGAGGATTTCAATAGGGCCGGACCCAAATTAGATTGACGCATATAATTCGCATGTATCCCTCGATTTTTTTTACTGTCTTATTAACATAAAATAATAATATTATTATAATAGTTTTTGCTAATAATATTATAATAATATTATTATAATATTATTAGCAAAAACTCCATTGCACAACGTCCAAAGTTAAATAATTATTTTTATTTTTGCTAAGTCGTGGTGTCTAAATTAATTTTATTTTAATTTTATTATTTATGGAATTAATTATTGATAAAAGTGACATTATATTATAGAATTGTATTATAATAAACTATTTTTTTTGCAGTCAAATATTTTAAGTATTATTTACAAATATTGTCTTAATATAAATTAATTTACATTTTTGATAATAAATGATTACAATTTAATTATTTTTATTAATTTATTTATTATTCTCATTAACTACTATAATATTCGTCAGATAGATACATGATTTTGTTAAATGTGAATAATATTAACTTAAAAACCAGCCAACTTCGAGTTAAAGGAGTGTCTGCAAAAATCACTTAAACATAATATACGTTTATTGTCCGTGAGTGATCAATTTTTTATATTGTACAATTTAAAGCCATAGTATCAATAATTTTAATAATATATCTCCTTATGTATTAAATTATTAAAAACCATTCTTTTAATTTGTTTTAAAGAATTTCTTTTCTTTTTATTGGATATTACTATATTATTATAGTAGTAGTATAATAATATAGTACGAATTGTTAGATTTTTAACATCTTAATCAATTTAAAAAGAAAATGCAGTAAAGATTAATCTTTAAATAGGTCTAGTTCAGCGGATTTTGTGTTTAGATCTTTATGTTTAGTTATAATTACTTTAAAAAGAAGACCTATTCCCAAATATAATATTTTTAAAAATAAAAATTGTACAGCAGTGTGGTCGCCAACAGTGGAATTTATAATATTAAATGATTCAATAGACGTGTGGTAAGATTCTCCATAGCATGTCAAAAAAGTGTCTATCCCGCCCAATACAATCCAACCGATATATTGAGAGTTTTTAAATTAAAAAACAAACGGTATAATATATGCACATATAACATAACATAAATAATATTTATTTAATCCAGTATTTTCTACGACAAAATAATACAAATACATTTTGCTGAGAAGGCAAAAAAGTCTTTTGTTTGTATAGAAAAAAAAAAACGAGTGAAATGAAAATTGAAATAAATATCCATCGATCGATTCATAATATATGTATAATGTGTTTATTTATCTGAATACACAATACTAGTGACGGTGACATGATTAATAATACAATTTAAATGCTTCCAAATCTTAAGTATCTACTACGCTACACGCTATTAAGACAAACAGATGGATTGAAAAATGGAAATCGAAACAATAACGACAATCAAAATATTTTTAAGCGACAGTCGAATATTTCTACAGGAAAAGAAAAAATCCGGGTGCCTACATTTTATGATATAGCTATACCTCAGCTGCGAAAACCGTAATCGTCTAAATGCCACGATGAGCGTGTCAATAACACACAATATTATTACAGGAGCGAAGGGGGACGCGCGCGCACCCGTTTGAGTTCCACTTGTATACGAAACGAAATACCTACGTACCGGACAACAAAAAATGTGTAATACCTACACTAGATGTTTGCTAGAATATATATATAAGTACTATTTTTGAATATCGATGCCGAACACTGCTTAAACCTTACCTATCCTATTATCCTAACCAAAAAAGTGGTATAACACGAGATCCGTGGCCACTTTGCTTCAAAAATTAGATGGTGTGATCTACATGTGTTCGGTCTCTCTCTCTCTCTCTCTCAAAAAAAAAAATAAACAAATATAGACTATTTTCTTCCCCCGTTAATTTTTCACCATTACCAAAATACGAAATTACCATCTTCTATAATTCATTTGAATACCTATTATTTTTTGTAGGAATGAATATTACAAATTATCGCGATAAAATGTGGTGGAATATTAATTTTTATTAGATATAATACATTTTGAGCTCTAAGATACGACTATGAACTTATAACTTAGGTATGTGAAATTATAAATGATCATACTTTACAGGTACCTAATCTTGTCCTTTTTTCTAAATTATAGAATCGGTGACTTAGAGTTCGACTATTTGGTGTCACAATTTCGTATGTAAAACGAATTATGATATACACGATTTTAAGAATTAAAACATGATTATATTATAGTTTTGATTTATTTTGAATAAAAATAGACTTAACAATAATACTGCCTAATAAAAAAAAAATGTGCGAAAAAAATTAATACTTTGTGTTTAGAAAAAAATTAAATAAAATGAAAACAGTAAATATCTCATCTTTGTAGAAAAATCGCGTTCCCACCTAAAAATACGTCTCCTGTTTATTGTGTAGGCCTAGCTATCACTCCATAACGAGGAGGTCTCCTGGAATATACAATAATAATAATATTTTTATGTGTAGTGGTACGTTACACTCGAGACCCGGGAATTGTGTGCGGAACGCGTTTCGAGGACATACCCTCACTATTAACATCTATATATATATATATACACCAACTCGAACGAGCTCTCTACGTCTCGAGGACGCGACAATGGTGGCGTCGTTTAAATAGTGGCTGTTAATAACGTTTATTATATTATTATTGTTATCATATTATTATCTGTATGTTCCCCCGAGTCCCTCGAAAGCGAGTGGGCTGCTCGAATAAGACGGATCTCCCCGAAAAAGCATTCTGCTTAACGCGAGTGTCACTATGTAGAATATATACACCACCACTGCACAGGTCCATTTTTTAAGTGCGAAAAGTATCGTCCACAAGGCCCTAAACCTACAACATATTTCGTCATCCTCATTTTGTTTTTGTGATATCTCGGAAAGTGTTTATACACAAACAATAATTGGTGCACAAACGATTCAGAACAGTCAAAATTACTCATTTCCAAAGTGCCCCCCCCCCCGCTCTACCGTTGCAATTTTCACTCGCAAATTTTCTTTTTGTGATATTTTAGTTAGTTTTTGACTTGGTTCATAAACGATGTGCAAAGTCTAAGTTTTGAGGAACACAGAACAACAAAAAACGGTATACTCACGCGGCGTTTGTGCAGGGTGTCGATGGAGCCCAGAAAGCGACGCAGGCCACCAGCCACGCGGACATACGGCGGACAGCAGCTGCCGATGACGAAGAAGAATAATTTTGCCGGCGCGTGGCAGCGGGCACGTGCTTCATTGCGGGCAATGGGTCAGCGGCCGGGTACGGTAGTCGGGCGCGGCTATCGGTGGCCACGGCGGCCCGCAGCCGGGATGGGTCGCGCCCGTGGCGGTCGTGTCGGCGGTGATGATGATGGTGATGGTGGTGATGATGACGGTGGTGGTGGTGACGGTAGTAGTTGTGGTGATAGTGGTGATGGTTGCGGTGATCGTGTTGGTGGTTCAGACCACGGCGATTGTGCTGAGGGTCGCCGGTGTGCCGGCACCGGCGTCGGTGGTGTCGGTAATACGACGGTGATAACCGCCGGCCACCACACGTCATCGTGGCAGGTACGGACGGTGATTGTGGTGCTGTCGGCGCGTCGTCGCGGTCGTCCCGCGGGCCAACCACCGATCTGGCACGGCCGTCGCCAGAGTACCATATACGGTAACGTCTTCGCCGCGGTCGTCGTCGCGGTCGTCGTAGTTGCGTGTACAAGTTTTGTGTGGAGGGGGGGGGAGGTTGGCCCGACCGCCGCCTTTTCCACTTCCGACGTTCCCGAGGGTCGTAGTCGGCCGGGTTAGTCGGTCGAAGGAAAACGTTCGCGATATCACTAAAACGCGACACGCGGTAAATCTACGCTGCTATTTTTCGGCTTGTCAAATGCGTATAACAACAACAACATCAATATAAATATACCTGTTTAACAGTGCGGCGGACGAGTTTAGCCGGGATATGTCCGCGGAGCCGGGCTCGCGTATACACACGTACACAACGTACCTATACGTGGTGCAGAGTGCGACGCGCGCGCCGTGCGCTTTGCGGACGATGCAGAGTGAGAGAGCGAGACTAATTTGGTACGAGAGAGTACGAGAGAGACCGCGCGCGCCCGAGCGGCCGATAAAGAGACGCCGCCGCGGAGCAGCGACAGTAGATGTGGAATAAAAAGGACCGGAAAAATAGGAAAAAGCGTGTTGGCACGCGCGTGCGTATTATTACATGTGCGGGAGTATAGGTGTGTGAGTGTGTGTGTGCGCGAGCGACCGTCCGTCCGCGAGCGCGATTGTCCGTGCGCGCCACGGTCCCGGAGAGCTTTCTCCAGGGTTGTTTGCGCGCTCCGGCAGCTGGGCGACGGGACGCCCCATACCGCTGCCGCCCGGGTATTCCGCTTGGCGCGCACCGTCACTTTCATAAGCTTTGCGGCGGCGGTGGTCCGGCACGTGGTGGCGGGGTTGGCGGCGGTCGCGCATAGTTGTACGCCGCGCGCGCCGTATTGATTCGGCACGGGCCGCCCGACACCCGGTCTTCCGTCCGCGCCGTCTGCGAGACCCCGTCTACGTCACCCACCTACACACTCGCGTAATATTCGCTCGCGACCTCCACCGCCGCCGCCGCCGCCACCTTGTGACGCCTCGCCTCGCCTTAAACCACCAACCCTCTGACCCTCCCTCTCACACCTATACTTCTCACGCGCTCATTCACATACGCCACCACCACCGACACCACCCAATTACCTTATATAGGTTTTTTCGATACACGTGCACCCGGGTGCGCTCGCGGCCCTAAACTTTTGATGAAAACACGCTCACCCCGCCGCTGTGCCTCGAAATATAATATTGTTGAATTATTATTATCGTCCTATTCGAGAATTATAAAATATTATTTAAAATACTCATCGCCCGATATTCCATTTTCATATATTTATGTTGTTAGGACTTTGGACTTAAAATATTACTGTTATCGGATATAATAGTACCATTTTCGTGTTAAAACGTATTTCGTATCCTCGAGTGTTATCTGCAAGATGGAGTGTGGTCTTTAGAGTTCGAACCACCCACATCCTACAATTAATCCGTAAAAACCCTGAATGCTTGTCTTTCAAAATAAATAAACGATATTCTAAATTCTAAATACGAATAACATAATATTGTATAGATACACACGTGTGTATAATAATTAAATTCATTCTCAGTATTTGCTACCTTTTTTTATTGGTAATAGACAAAAATCTATCAATTTAAAATTCCATAGCCCGTCTATGATTCTACCGAGTTGACATTTGAACACGTAACTATTTCTTCATATTCGAGAAGAAGCTTAAATTGTACTGATAATGATTAACTGAAAATAAATTGGCCGGTTAAAAGTTGATCGGAGGGCCGGGTCAACGCTCCCCGCGGCCCGCCTCCAGTCAGCCTATTCTGCGCAATTTTTATAAAAAGTTTTTTCCCTATTCTAAACGCATATATATATATTTGAACGGTTTGTTTGTACGGCTGTTTAATGTTCGTTTAAAACCTTCTCAGGAAGTTCAAAACGAATAACACTTATTGAATGTCGATTAGTCGACTGTAGAATATGCAATATAACTAATATTAATATGAAAGGCATATCTATACTCGTAAGTCATACAGCGGTGAATATGACAATAATAATATTATATTATATTATATTTTTGATAATACAAATGCTGACGTTTGCATTATCTTTGGTAGACCGGTGCAGAGTAAACATATTTTTTTTTTTAAATCTCGCAATCGTCCCCTGGTCGATCAGCTGCAGCAGTTTTAATAAAATATCGTATTAATGCCTCTCACTCCACCTCTTCCCTACTTAAATCGGTTGGGTTTGCAATTCGATCAACGACGAATAGGGTCCTTGACGCCTGTTTCGACTTTATATACACAAAGTCGTTGACGACGGCGAAGACGATAATCGAATTCGTTTTCATTCAATTGAATTGATGACTATTCAAGCCGTTTATGTGTTATTATTATATTATTATAATACTTAATACCCGAGCCGACGTGCCTACTATAATTTATATTAAATTTATGAGATGGCAGGCGGAAAAGACGATGCTTTTATAAATAGTATAATAAGACATCGGATGTTGATGACATTTTTATATTATGTGCCTCATTATTATAAACACAGACTTGACCAGCTGTTTCCGTATTTTTTTCATCAGACGAGTATGGGTCTATTGAAAAAATATACAATCTGTTTAATAGTTTTAGTTTCCAAGGACGAGAATTTTGACAACGAAGTAAATGAAATATCGAAAAAACTCCCTTTGTCGTGTTCACAATCACATTATTATATCAGTAAAATTTATATCAGAGATTTTGAATGTATAATATTAATAATTAAAATGTAATATTAACCATAATAATATATGGGCATTAGGCATATTATGACCAGAGTATAAGACACTCGTAATTTCAAAAAACACCAACATTCTTGATATTTATTTTACCTAGGTATATTAAATTTATTATATTTTTAATATTTTTTTTATCTTATTGTATTTAATTTATATACTCTTTTAAATGACAACACAAATTCCGTTTTTTTTGAAAAATTTAGTATTTGAAATATTTCAATCCATAAAAACTAAATTTCGAACAAATAGTATGAAGTAGTAGTGATCCACTTTTTCAGGGTAACACTGTACCGTCTGTACCACTCCACTTCATTCAACTTTCAACACTTATAACTTAATTTCCACTCTTCCAAAATTTCAGTTTTATAAATCAAAATATTCCAAAAAAATTTTGCTCTGTAATAAATTATTAAAAATGTAAATAACTTGATAATATGAAATTTTGAAAATATAATTTTTTGGATAATGTTGTTTTCTAACAACTTAAAATAATTTAAAAAAAAATATATTCAATAAAATTCACCATTTTTAAGATTATAAGTCTTTTAAATGGCCCACCTTCGTCACAATGATGCATTTATAATGTAATATGATTAAAATAAATAGTTGATTTTGAAATAATAATTACTAAGTGTACACCGTTTGTTGCAAATTCAATAAAAAAAAAAAACGAATCATAGACAGTATACAACTTTGATGTTATGATTTTGTTGAGTAAACGTAAAAACGTATACCTAATTGGTGATAAATCGTTTCCAAAATAAAAGGTGATTGAATCCCAGCTAGGTTCGCGGGTAGCTATAAAGTATATAAGTATTAAGTACCTACCCATACACATATTATAATATTTGATATGTTATTATGTTTGCGTGTGTTCGACGTTTGTCGTTTTTAAACGCAAACGAACGTGAAAAATATTTATTCAATAGCACATTCATGATATACGCTCTTCAACTCGTTTAATAGATAACACTATGTTTAGTTGTATGGTTTCAAAACATAATATTATAATAGATGGTTAGTAAATATTTAATCATAAATAAAATATAAACAAATATTTAACGTTTTGAGAAATAATACAATCAACTATGTGGTTTTAATTATAAAATATAATTCGTATAAGTCCCTTTATGACTTACATCTATTATAATAAACTACCTACATTAAATATTAGGTATTAGATACCAAATTATATGATATAGTAACATAATATCACAATTTATAAGCATAGTGATTTGGCGTGGCAAGATTGCTGCAATCAGTCACGTGACGTGATTGACAGTACGTACTGCCCGCTACCACTAGTTCCCGGATGGGTGATCACCCGAGTTCTAAGTGGCAAAAACTTTGCCACATATACCAGTGGCGTAACAAGATGGGAATGGGCCCCGGGGCAATTAATAAATTAGGCTCTTTAATTCTATATAATAGGAAAAACCACATACGTTATATTGTTGTTTAAAATATAAATACCTCTATAAAACCATTAATGAAAATAATAAACAGATAATAAATTGATATTCAAAATAAAAAGGAAACCCATTTAATTACTAAAACAAATTTTAAATATTAAAACTTTATCATTATTAATTTATTAATTCTATCTAATCACATAAAATAAAATAAAGGCTATCAAATCAAATTTATAATCTTTTACGAGCTTTAATATTAGCAAATTGATCTATCACTTCACTTAAATCCAATTTTGAAGCTGCCTTTTTTTCAACTGCAATCAATGAAAAATATTTGAGTCGATCCTGTCCGGTACTATTTCTAAGATAATTTTTGATTATTTTTAGTTTGCTGAAGGATCTTTCAGCTCCTGCTGAAGTTACAGGAATGGTATAAAATAGTAAAATTGCCATGAACACTTTTGTTATATCACGTTCCATCATTCCAAATTTGGTTATTATATCCTTACATAACTATGTTAAACATTACACGTCTCAGTTAATTCAGGAAAAGTTAGATGGTAAACATTGAGAAACTGGAGCGAAAAATTTGGTCCTATTACAACCTTTTTTCAATTTTATTTCAATTATTTTACGGATGTATTTTAAAACTTACCAAGTGCTCTGAGGGCCCCTAAGCTCTAGGGGCCCCAAGGCACTGCCCTGCTTTGCCCGATGATAGCTACGCTGATGACATATACACGTATTTTCAACTTTCCAACCGTAATAACATCTACCATAACCTCTAAAATAGCTAATTGGCATGGTTACTGGAATCAAGGCCGATAAAAAGAATATTTATATATTATCATTATCTATACTAAATAAATTATTAAAAATGATCTATACAATATGTAGAAAAACGATAGAATTAATATTTGAAAATAATTATCCTTCATGTTAAATAATATACCGCCGTTGTGAAATGAAATGACTCCATGACAGCACCACTACGCAACGTGGATAATATTATATTAAATACCTAGTAATTAATTAATTAAAAGATTCATTATATAATCCACGTTCAGACACGAATACACGATAGTAAATAAAATATACATAGGTACTGATGTTATTAATGCTATTATACTATACGCAGTTATTTAATGCATAATCATTTTATAAATATGTAGAAATGATGTATACGTGGTAAAAATTAGTCTATTAAATATAATATTATAGCCAAACGAAGAAAAGTTGCTTACGAAATATTACGATAATATTTCAAAAACGTATAAACTATTATATAATATATTACACACACACACACATATAAATGATTCTATATATGTATACTAGCATATTAAAACCGTTTAAACTCAAGCGTATAATATTTGCTCAACAGACTATGGAAGCTGACGCGGTGAATCGTGAAACTCGAATGCAAAGTTTATACGCGTAGTGATTTGATACATTAATATATACAAAAAAAATTTTGAAAGAGAAAAAAAGTTGTCTATTTGTATTATTAATATGGCTGCAGGATTTTAATGGGACACATGGTAGGGTGCAGTTTTTGTCGTTTGATCGCAATAAATTTAAATATATAATGTATATAATATATTGATGTGCATATATATTATATAATATTGTTTAATGTAGACTAAAGTAATCATGTGGGTTTAAAAACGTTTTTCCTAGTCAATATATAATATTCAATATTCAAAGTCTCAAAGTTTTAGATTACAATACGACAAAATCGTGAAATATTTGTTTTATGAATAAATATAATATCAGGAATATCAGGTAGATCAATATTAGTTTATTATTCAATTGACATTTTAATTATATTTTAATAGTTACCTACCACAATATGTCTTATATTCTATTAGTGTTCTTTTGCCATCTTCTCTAGTATATGAGAAATTATTTTGGGTTATAGATACAGAAAAAAATATCAATAAATTCACGGTAAAAAAAAATTCAAACTTATTATAAAATCACATAAAAATGTAATAACAAAAAGGTAAAATGAAAATTCACATGACAATAATGTTGTTAATCGAACCATACTTTTCCGTGTAATTAAAAAAAAAAAAAGTAAATTGAAATATTACTATATTTGAAATAATAATATTGTGTAACATTTTTTATAAACCTGGTATTTTAACAGTGAGAAATGACCCATTTTAAAAATGAAAGCTACATTATAAAGCTAGAACCGTATATAACTCCACACTTTTTTATATAGTTTGGATGGATGTTTAAACATATAATAGGTAATATTATAATAAATCAAATACTTCAATACTACTGAAGTACCTATATATTGTAATACGTTACACACAGAACGATCCATTCAATACCTATAAGATAATTATTGTTTTAAAAAAAAAAACTCCTACGATTTTGGAAATATTTCTTTTGCATAAATTTGCTGTTTAAATCGTTATAAAACAACGTTTTTGGGAAAATCGTATAGCACAGCAGTATGTGATAGATTAGAAAATTATTTTAAACTCATCAAAAATAGGTACAACAGTATTATCTAGCCTTTCTAGCCTTCTAGGACATAATGGTAATAATATTTCTTATTTACTAACTACATAAATATTTGGGAGACATCCTGGATAAAAAATTAACTTGGAATCCACACGTTTCTTTAAAACTACAACTAGAATTTCGACGACTAAAAATACTTTACCACTTAATTAATAGACAAACCATTCCAAGTTAAAAATGTTCCCTGATTTTCATCAAACAAATTATTCAGCCCTTGGTATCTAAACTGCCCCCATTTTGGTAAGGTATGCCAAAAAAACATATAAATAAAATTCAATTAATCTAATTCAAAATATTACCAACAATTTCAAATGCTCCATTATGGTCACCTAACGAAAAAAAAAACAATGCTCTTCACATAGACTTCACATTTTCTACAGTTAAAACTTACATTACAAATCTATTATCTAACGTTTTTGACCGACAAAAATACACAAATAGCGCCCAATATTTTCATCTTAGTGACAAACCTATTCTTCGTTGGCTCGAATATAAATATCCTTATGGTTTTCTCACTCAAAAATAATAATTTAAGAAAAATGTTGTTGTTAATGAAATATTACATGAAAAATAAATAAATATTATTGAGACGTTAATAGTTTTTGTGGTGTATTATTTTTAATGGATTATCCGGTATGTATTATGTTTTATAACAACCGGAAACCAGATAAAATATTTAATCGATAATGATTCCAACGGCTACTTCACTTGAAATTGTTTCAGAATATATATCTACAGTGGTATCAGGACAACCGGAATTATCGCTGCAAAACCAACAATAATGATGAAGCTGCAGAATTATTTTACTCGTTGAATGGTGACGAACAAAAAATCTATATAAAAAACCCGAACACATATATTGTATAGATGCTTATCACTCCACTGTGCACATGTTGTCATTCACTCAATAAAACAACATGCAGAAAAAATAATATGATAATAATATTATTATTAATGCTTAGATTTTGATAATTTCCAAATGATAATAATAGAAATACGGTTTTATACATTATTATTTGTATATGTTCTGTAGTTTTTACAACCGGGTGAATCTCGCCACGGCCACAACCACATACAGCCAAAAACGTATCATCCCAAAGGAAATCGCAGAGAAGTTGGTGCTGCACCAGCATTTTATACATATTTATTTTCAACACTGTGTGGCATTATTACTATAACCTCACGAAAAACTAACGCTGCAGCAGATCGTTTCAAATGTGTAGTATTACATATTATTATATATATTATACACATTTTTTGTATACACATTCCCAATGCCATCGTTTACACTTTACATATTATCATTATACAGTGGCACGTTGCGTGGTTGCTCCTGTCTGGAACACGATAAATCAGTGCATATAATATTATTATTTAAACACATATGCAATACTCGTCGGCATCGGCGGCCCGTCAACCCTTTGCCGAAAAGACGAATATACCGCGGAAACAAACACGAGGTCACATTGCACACATTTATTACGAGTGCCCATCACACACATTATAATTATTACTGTTTTTAAGTTTTCGTTATTTTGTATGACATTTGACAACTTACATTTATAATCTCATTCTATAACGAAATCAAATTTCGTACAAATACATTATTAGTTATAATTTAAAACCTTCAAGTGTTAAAGTGTTGATGAGCGGAGTAGACCAACATTCCATTAAGTATCGTAAATACTAGTTCCAATAGTATATGTGTATTTTATGATTCTATAAAACGATTTTTAAGGACTATAATCTTTAGTACAAACATTTTAATAACTAAGAAACTACTCGTTCGAATTTTAATTTTGATGCATCAAAATTATAAAACGAATTATGCACTGAATAATTTACAATAAAAAAAGGGGATTCTCATTTGAAATAAAAAGTTTGTATCACCACAAGACACTTCTTAAGTGGTACAAAATTTTTAAGAATTTCAGAATATGGTCTTTGAGTATATTTAAAGATTTAAAAAATCAGATCTTGAATAACTTCATAATTAAAAAAAAAATGGGGATGAGCATGTTTAGTGAATCGCTCTGTATATATTATATATATATATATATATATATATATACGAGTATATAATATGGTATATACAAAATTAAGTTTATTGTTTATATTTAATACTTAATAAAGGGTCTTCTAGAGTTCTAGAGTGAATCGACTATGTTAGTTTGAATTTTCACTCAAATGCTATATCGATAGACGTATCAATTTTTAATAAACAAAAAACAAGAAGAAATAGAATTATAAATTGTCTATCGATATTATCGATTATATTTCCACACAAAATACTTAGATTTTCAAGTACAATATCTAGGAAAACTATTTTATCAAAAATTCTTAAACTAATGTGCTTTAAAATTCTACACAATTTAGTACCTATACAATATTATAATAATTTCTTAAAAATGTAAATTTTGAATATATTAGAATTAAAATTTACTTTTAAATTAAATAATAATTTATAGATTTCTTGATATTAATTATATTTAATATATTTCGTCGTGATGTCAGCACGATAAAACATATAATTCCATAAGCTTCAAATTAATATATAAATATACACATTATATAGACTCTGGTATATCCCCCTCATCCACCCCTTAATTACGCCCCTGTCTGCCGGTATCGATGATACTACGATGACTTATATTTATGTGGTGATATATTAATACGTCAGCAGTGTTTAACATATTATTAGAATTTCTTATGCCTCTTCATATGCCTCTGATATTTCAAATTGACAAAATCATAATAGGACATATGTCACGATGAGGGTTGAATCTAATGTATAAAAATGAATGTTTATTTGTTTGTGTGTGAGACCGATTTTTAATTTTAACGATTAAAAAAATGTTTTAGGCAGTTTACTTTTTGATCGGTTACTTTGGGATGGCTCACTCACTTGAAAATACTAGTTGTACAAAAGAAGAAGAAAAGTTATTTCTATCCTCCGGCACAAGTAGATTGCTCATCTCGGGTTCATTTATCCTCGGATAACATTGGATTGTATACTATCCAGTAAGTATAATATAATATCATGACAATTTAAACCATAAAATCTTCTGGATAAAACCTGTATATTATAGGTATGTTACATTCTCTGCAGCGTTCTCACGCAAACGTCGAAGATTGTTTAATTATTAATTTCGTTTATTCATCTTCGCTATTCCTACCTACACGAATTACTTTTGAATAAAATATAACTATGGTTCAACGAGATCACAAAATTATTTTGTGTGCGCACGTATTGCATGGCTGCAATGTGGAAAATAATTCGGATTAAAGAACACAAATAATAAATACAACGCAACGTCATGACATAAAATATATTATAATTTATATTTAGCGTCGATAAAAACACTTTTAAACCAATTATACTCTCCCGTTTGAACGAAATCAAACATTTTCATTTCAAAATTAATAACAATACAATCCAATAATCGTTTGGCGTTACCGGCACCCAGTTCAAATATTATTAATTCACGTTTTAATTTTCATCTCTCCTAAAAACGTGTACGATTGTTTTTTTCAATCAGAATATTTCATACACGAGCAGCGGTCGGTGACTATGATAAATCGACGATTCAATGCCGCTTTTATGGTAGAGGAAAGGCAGAGAAGTGGAATGATTACCCCAGGCGGGAAAAAGGATGACAAAAGTGTTCTTTTTATATAATAGTACTTTCCTGTATTCTACAAAATTATCATAAGACCTAATATTGTTAAAATAAAAATACATTTTAATAATTATTTGATTGTTTTATTATATTGTTGTTGTTATTTTATTGTTATTATTAAAGTCGTTCACCGGAGTATGTATATTTTATAAACATTAATTGGTTCAGTTTTAAAATAGAATGTCGATGAATAAAATAATACATTTGTAGCAAAGTGATTATTATTTAATTTTTTTCTGCAATAGCCAATAAGTAATGAAATAATAGTGAACTATACCTATCTAAACTTTACAATTTTTGACCTAGAAGCAAGTTTTTCAATACAGTATATAAAATTGGTCATAATATTAAACTCTACTATGCGTAAATATAGTATTCTCATTTATTTTTTATCGCATGAAACATAATGTATTATCACTTTAAATATCCAAAACAGCAAGTAAGTACGCAAATCTAGCAATAAAAAAATCATATTTTGTTCTTGAAATACTTAATTGGACTACAAAATAAAATAAACTACTTTCAGATATCATCTACGCCAGATAGATACATCATAATAATAACATGTAATATATATATAACGCATTTATATATTATACAGCGTTTTGTGCGGTTCGTGGCAATAAACTACGTAAGATAATATACATCATATAATGCGAGAAAATAAACTTTATACTGTTGCCAATACAAAGTTAAAATAATTTAGTTTGATGCTACATTATATAAACTATATTATATATCTATTATAATATCTGCACAGTGGCTTGGTGAGGCGCGGTCGTACGCTCAATTTGCGGAAACGCACTGAGCGTACGTACCGGCCGCAGTTGCTAGCTCCCGGATGGGTGACCACCCGGGATTTTTAGCAACATATCCTTGCCACACTTACACAAACACGTGTTACAACCCTACCCAATTAAAAACCTACAAACAAATATACAAAAATAATCCCTACCGTACCACCCCACACCCAATGGCCTATGTTGCCGCGGGTTCTCCTTACAAAAAAAAAAAAAAAATATCTGCACACTATATACATAAAAGTTATTTTGAAGTATCAAACCAATGTTGGTTGGCATATAACTCACATATCATCTCACCTCCTAAAAGTCTCAATATTAAAAAAAAAAATTTTTTTTTAAACACACTTTCCTATAAAAACATATTTAAAATAATATAAATATATTATATTAAATTGTATTTAAAAATAATGAAAAATTTAAAAGTGTATGGTGCTCTTACACTTGGCATATATATACTCCCAGTCACTATCTTATAAACAGGTTTGAACATAGAAGTGTATGTGAGATTTAGCTCGGCTTTAAATGTTTTGTATGATGCACTACACACTTTTTTTTGGAAGTTTTAGATTCTAAGCGGAGCGATGATTTTACCATGATGTGTGTTTTTTTTTTTTTTGTATCTGTCATCACGTTTTGGGACAGTAAAAGTGCTTAGATTTTTGACTTCAGTACCTCGTTCGATCAGAGAGTGAATCTAGTTGGTATTTTGGGGGGTCAGAAGTGAAAAATTCTTAATACTTTTCTAAATAATCGAGAAAAAACAAACTAAAAATTAAGGAAAAACGGGAAATTTTACGCACACTCGTTTTTCGACAAAATCGATTTTGGTTTTTGATGTAACTTTAAAACAAATGAACATAGATACATGAAATTTTCACCGAATGTTAATATAAGTATATTCTATCCACCATGCAATTTGGGCATTTGAAATTTTCGATCATTATTAGTTTTTTTAAAATTAAAATTGATAAAAATTTATTTGTACGGCAGAAAAGCTTGAAAATGTAATACAAGGCTCCTAACATATTTTTACAATAGCAGTTTCAAAATAAAAGGAATACAAAGTCACAATTTTTTTTTTAAGCATTCAAAGTTTGAGTTTTGACAACATATTATGTAAAAATCACGAAAATTCACAAATTATTTTAAGCTAGAAATTCATAAAAAAATTTAGTTTTAAATTTAATACAAGATTCCTTACAAGTTTATCAATCTTTATCACAAATAAAAAGTCCACTGGAAATTCAAATTAAATTTTTATGAGTATTTGAAATTTAAATTTTTACAACATTGGATTTTCACTTTTAGCGATTTCCTTATTTTGGTGTAACTCTAAAACAAATGACCGCAGATACTTGAAATTTTCACCTATTCAATTTCATCTCGACGATTACATTTGTCGTTGTCAACAATTTCAAAAATATTAAATGGTGAAGAAGCTTCAAGTGAGTGTTTTCCGGATGATTTCAGTGCTGATGATTTGGTACATTTCAGATTTGCCCCAATCACCTAAGTGGACGTAGAGAGAAGTTTTTTTCCAATCATAAATATTTATTAACAGATAATCGTCATTCATTTACTTTTGATAACATAAAATACGCTCTAATTGTACAATGCAATGATTTTAATTTTTAAATAATTTGTAAGCTTTGATAAATTTATAAAACAAATTTTTTTTATTTTTTTATCTTCCTATTTTAAGGAAATTTTTGTCATTTTTATGTCATATTTTGAATTTTATAGTAAAATAGAGTAAAATATTTTTAAAAAAATGTATTTTTGTTAATATATAACTAATATTTGTAATTTTTTAGGTCATTTTTTTAGGAAATTTTTTGCCATTTTTATGTCATATTTACATATTTTTTAGGGAATTTTTTATTGTTTTTAAGGTCATCAACTTCCGAGCCCTAATTATTATTATTATTATTATTCTGTATATTTCAGACAGTAGTTTATTGTATTGTCTGCATTAATAATAGCGAAATGATGGTATTATAACATTATAATATTTCATATTGAGTTTCGATAACGTTATAATTAATATTACTAATACAATACACATTTTATTATAATTATTTTATTATGTGCAGCTGTTGTAGTGTGTGTTATTAAAATAAAATATCTTCATTTTTCAGTCGTTGTACCTACGTCCTTATTATTGTTCTGTGATTTATTTTATTCATTAGTAATAGTTTGATGAATAAAAAATTGTTTATAATATTGAGTGGACAAACGAATTGACAATCGAGTTTTTAGATCTCTATGAAAAAGAAACTGCGATTTAGGATCCGAAAGATCAATTGCATAGAAATCGTAATATAGTTTTTGATTCGTGAAAAAAAATAAAAGTCTCAATGAGGATAGAGCATACCAGTAGATACTAAAGAGCTGAAAAAAAAGGATCGCTAATGTCAACATTTCGACCACTTTTGGCAAAAAAAAAAAGGCCAGCAGCAAATCAGGCGCAGGTACGGACAACGTATTTAAACCAAGTTGGATTGCTTATGAAAAAATGAAAAGTTTTTGAAATTGGTGTATGAAAAAATGGACACTATAAATACAGAAGTAAGTTAATTTTATTGATTATAATATATTTAAATATGCAATTAACAATATTTGTCTTGCCATGGTAATTTATCAGTGATTGAAAAATAGTCGGTGAATTCATCCTTTATTTTTTTTTGCTTCTATTCCTGATTTTCTCGCAACATTTCTTAATAGAATCATTGATGATCGGTCGTCAATTTCATTTCGCCATGTCCCTGGTATAAACTCTCCTTCATCCTCATTGTCGATTGTGTGGAGTAGAGTATATCTTAACGACGATGTTCTACTTTTTCTCAAAAAGTTGTGTAATAAAACACATGATATAACTATACTGGTAACTTTTTCTGATTCTAATAATATAGGTTTCCTTAACATACGAAAAGTAGACGTCATTATTCCGTATACATTTTTGACTACCCGGCGAGCACTTGAAAGACGGTAGTTAAACACTCTTTCAACACTACCCTTAGCATAGGGTACCGGACAAGGTTTCATTTCGTTTATAGATAAGGCAAAAGCAGCATCTGCTACAATTACATATGACATAGGAAGAATCTTAGTAGGTAAGGGTTGATCTGCCGGAAGTAATAATACGTTATTTTCAATTTTTTTGAACAATGCTGTGTTTCTAAAAACGCCACCATCACTAATTCTACCCTGACACCCACTGTCAGCATATAAAAAATTATAATTTGCATCTACTAATGCCATCAGCACAACACTAAATGTTCCTTTATAATTTATATATTCGGATCCACTGTGTAATTATATAACGGATAATTCCATTTTTCCTCCCACTCTGTTGAAATGGTTAACCATTCTTGTTAGCTGGTAGGCATTTGAATGAAATAAAAAATTAAAAAATAAAATTTGCGTACAATATTTATAATAAAATGGTAAATAATCTAACATAAATTCATTTGAATAAGAAATAGTAAAATAAAATAATGAATAAAGCCGTAAACTCCCATATAATACATTTTACAATTAATAATTTTTCATTTTTACATTTTGTTAGTTTATCATTAGATACTATTTATATTGATAATAGGTAATTTAAATCCGGATTTATATGTTTTTACATAATATTATTGTTATTGAGTTTATGTAGTCATACAAAAGTAAAAATGTAGATGATTTATGTAACACAGAGTATATAGAGTATACGTTTTGATAAAAAAAAATAAGCAATTGATAATACTATTAAGTCGCTGGGCCGTTATGTATATTAATTTACCAAACCTATACTGATAACAACAACGTATTTGCTTATCGAAAATACAAATACATATTTTTGGTTTTGTGATTGCGTGTTTTTAAAATTAATAAAGTCCATTAATTTTAAACATCTTTAAAATGGAACTTTTCTACACAGAAGACATACTTGACACTATAGGAAAAAAATGCACCATATTTTAGGTGTTTTAAGAGAATATAAATCCGGATTTAAATAATAATATTCAAAATATTTTACAGCAGATTTTAATTCAAATAGGGACAAAATATGGACATAAAAAATTTAATAAATCAACCAACTGGTCGAGCGGACTAAGGCGTCGTCGGGGGCGATGCACACCAACGCCGGTTCAAAACCACGGCCACGGGTGGCATTTTTCTTCGGGCAAGTTATGGTGTCCGGAGAGAAGTGCCGCCATCCCTCAACCGGGCACGGCAGATACCAACTAAAAAATCTGCCAAAACTAAGAAACATACGTGTTTAAATCTACAGTACCCTTCCCCACAGTTAAAAACCACCCAATGGCCTAATTTTCCACGAGTAAAAAAAAAAACAAAATATATATTAATTTTAACATTTTTTTAATTTCTATTTAAATATTTTAATACTGTCCTATAGGGTCGTGAATTATAATTTTGTTTGAAATTGTGTTTTAGTTTTTATTTTTACTTCTAATATTTTTATTTATGGATTGATTATTTTTTTTTCGTCCAATTGTCCCCACGTTTGAACAGCCACGTACATTAATTGACTTATATCGTATAGGAACAGTATACAGTGTATACACTCTACACGTAGTTTCATACATATTTTTATAAGTTCAAAATAATAGCGGGCAGAAGCATTAAATTTAATTAAGGTATAATAATCAAAATAATATTGCAGTAAAATGTCTTGAAGTTTTGAACACAAGGTAATTATTTTTTTAGGAATTGGTGGATACTAGTAATGTAATGTATATTCGAATATTCGAATTCGAATAGTTCTAGTGTAAATAATTCAAATACTCAAATATTTGAATATTCGAACATTTGAATATCAGTATTCGATGCTACAATACCTAATTTGTTTTATCCGTTTTTTCATGGCAAGCTTTTTATACTATTTATTATTAATAACTAATTCATATCTACACAACTAAAGATAATGTATGTCAATGATTAATCGACCTAAATACAAAAATAGTTCTTATCTTGCAGGCACCTGATCGTAGTTACCATTTATTTATTTATTATTTTTTTGTTGTAACTTATACATTATTATTAATAATAATTTAGTTATGATATTCCAGTATCTAGCACAATTTTTATTTTTGTATTTTAATAAATTTCCCTGTCAAATAGTAAATATCGCTGGCTTCAAATCCACTTCTCGCAGGCCTTTATACGCCATATAATATTATTATTAAACGTTTTGTGTTGCGCGAAAACTTAAACGAATGATATTTTCGTTACGTATTATATTGTAGCATCAAATACTGATATTCGACTGTTCGAATATTCAAATATTTAAATTATTTACAATAAACCTATTCGAACAATTCCTATCACTAGTTTATACGTTATTGATGGAAGATAGGAATCCAAATAATGACGATCTTCTTAATGTGGATATCGGTGAGGAAGAAACTCAAGCTAAAGCAGGTAGAACTTTTAAAGAACCGGATAAGAAAAAATCAAAAAAAAAATCAAAAAAAAATCAATAGTAATGTGGATTTAGAAAAGCGTATAGAAAACGCATTTGATATACTAAAAAGCGTTTTAGAACAACCCCTTAAAGATGATGTACAACTGTATACCGATTTATTGGCAACAAAACTGAGAAGTTTTGATGAAAAAACTCGTGAAATAATAATGCATAACATTGATAATTTGGTCTTCAATGCTAAAATGAATAGTTATGAAAATTCTCTTTACCAGCCTAGCTAATTATTATTACGATCAACCCGTGTCTACCTTACCGGCACGAATACCAACTATCCAAAGTAATACAACACCATCGTATATAAATATTTCAACACAAGATAAAGTTAATTATCAGGCAATACAGATTTCACCTACAACACTTCTCTGACAGCAAGATGTTCAATGTAAAAATCTAACTACAATGCCATCACAATCTCCCTATCAAAATGTATCATCTCCAGAATCAAACTCAAGTAGGTTCAATAGTTCAGCCGACCGCTTTATCTGGCAATTATTACTATTACTCATTATTATGTAGGTACATTATAATAATATGTATTACTCCATGCTTAAACCATTTAAATTTAATTAGGTTTAAATCAAAATATATTGATTTAAATTTGTATTGCAGTTTAAATATTTATGTATTTTTTGTTATTAAGTTTTAATAAAGTAAAGTTTTTTTTTTCATTGGTATTAACTATTAATGAATATATCAAGAATCTATTAAATCTACGCTTAAGTATTTACATTTTATAATCAATATATATTATATATAGTATATTATTATGTATACGGGGTTGTAACTTGTAAAAAACACAGAAATACTAAAAAAAAATTATTTAAATACTTTTACTCAGATTCTTCTCAACACTATATTATAAATTATAATATATATATTTTTATAAATTTGTAAATAACTTAGTTGAATTTAAAAAAAATGTCCAACTTACTTTTATTTCATCTTTTAGGATTTGAACCAAAGCACTGCAAACTTTGTGTACTATAGCTGAAATAATCTGATTTGATACCATACGTAAAACAAACTTACAAAGCTATCTCCTGAAGCTAAAAACCGTAATGTTATGACCAATCTCTCCTGGGCTGGAATAGCTTTCCTCATATTTGTGTCTTTTTTTCTGATGAGAGGCCCTATTTTATTAATCAAGTACTCAAAATCACTTGCAGACATCCTACAAAAATTTTCGTATTTCCCAAACGGTTCTTTATTTAAGTTACTCAGCACATTTATAGCACTATGCCTACGAGAAAATGTTTGGTAAAAGTATTAACAAATTTTATTAATTTTTTTAATTTTTCTAGGTATATTATTTTATTTTTTATTTATAAATATTAATATAATTGACTTATCTCTCACGACTTTGAAGTATAGAAACCATGCACCATCCTCTTTTACGTTTTTCTCTTTTGGATTTTTTTTTTTTAAGAGTACGCACGGCTCAAAGCAATATAGCTTGCGATAGCAACGACCTTCTTCTGTTCAGGATCCATTTCGAACTGACTTATTTAATTTAATTAATTGAGAGGACTTGATAAACGTATGAACGGGTCAACTATACAATCCATGTGGGAGAATATACAATTACCATGACAAGCTAAATATCAGCACTAGGCATTGATAATACTTGTGAATATACTCTAGTCGTGTAGAAGCAAAGACCAATGTTGGTCTTGTGACAAATATTGGCCAAGTACACCAGTCGTGTGATTATTATATTATTACACGAGACGAACGTTCAATTTCACGGCGCTCTGATTAACAACAGTTCTATATGCATGAAAACTCCATCCACTCATGCATATGTTTATACACAATTTATGTACTAGCTGTACAGTCACTATTATCATACTAATTATTAAACGCTCAATTTTGTTCATACCTATAATACTTATTATACGAAGACCTAATCCAATTTTGAATTTTCTTTAAATCTGCAAATAATATTTCCGACATTTTATATTGGTAAATATCTAAATCGAAATGTTAGCACAATGATTTAACACGGAAAATAGTATTCTTAATAATATAATTATAAGTATAGGTATTCATATTCAAAATTCCGGATTAACAAAATCATTATGTATAATAGTGGCGTTACAGACCCTAACATAAAATGTTGTATTTATTCAGCTAAACTTAAAAAAAAAAAATATTAAAAACTTCAAAATACATTTTACATTAATTGGAAAAAATTAAGTTCCTAAAACAAAAAAAATTAATATTTTATTTGAGAAAATAAGGAATGTAATAATTCACCTGTTACGTTATGTGGTGTATCGAATAACATTGATTGAATTATCTATTTGCAGTTTCTACCTTTGAAAATAGTCATCATTATTAATGATTTTCTAATTGATAACATGAAATAAAAAATTAAAAACTATATTAAAATAGATGGAGATCATTAGATAGAGATGTTGGTTCGCAATATTTACAGCTGTCAGCTTTGAAATCTTGTAATAAAAAAAATATATAAGTTATTAAGTATCAATAATAATATTACTGTGTTCCTCTTAATCAAAAAGATTAGTTTTGTGAGATTGTGAATTTTTTTTTTTAAATATGAGCTATATAATACGAGATAATATACATGATAGGTATATATACATAATATATTTATGATTACCTATCCACTGCATTATTATAGAAACACATTAAAGTTTTCAGTATATTATTATGATTTGGTGATTTATTATTAAAATTCAATTTTAAACTACAAATAAGACTGAAATATAGAACATAAAGTATACGATTCCTAATATGTGTGATCAACGGTCGGTAACACTGCAAAAAATACTATTACTGCGGACATTCATATTTTTCTCGATGCGTAATGTTATCAATCGTTATTTCAAACCCGATATGGTGGAATATTAAAATTTTTTTTAGTAAGATATTTTACTGCTTACTATAAAATAAATGATTAAAAAGTGTGCTTAAACATAATAAGGGAAAACGATTACATTATGCATGTTTACGCGCATATTACTTCAGTGAAGAGTGTTCGAAATTTCCACTCTAATGTAATTTATGCACGTCTATTATGGGTGACTGTGATGACTGATGATGATTTTGCCCCCCGTGAAAAAGTTTTTAATAGATTCAGAGAAATTAAATTGAAGTACCGTAGAAAAGTTCATAAAAAAAATTATAATTTCACGAGGTCAGGTCGGATAATATCATGTGTTTCTACCTACCTACGATATTATTTTGTGTTTTAACAAAAGATAATAATTTTACACATTATACGCGTAGGCATATATATTTATCAGGCTTGAGTAAAGAAGTTTAACTATTACCCGCGTGTGACCTATATACGAATATATAGTTATAATGTCTTTTGCAGAATTATATTCTGTTTGCGCACTGAATTAAACATACAACACGGAATTGTTAAAAAAACAATCGGTATTAAAATAATATTATAAATCTAACCTACACATTTTATATTCACGTGAAAGATCGATCGAACTAATTTCAAATTAGTGCTTACAGTATTAGTTTTAAAATTTTAGAGATTAAAACTTAGATCTATGATCATAATTTATTTGAATTTGAGTTATGACATTCACTGTTCAATACTTGAATATTATATTATATGAATCAAAACATATTAGTTATATATAAATATTTCAAAAATCTAACATCCTATTATCGACACATTGTTGAAAGCTGTGTGTCTCGTTGACTTGACCTATACTGCGGTAGAGTCACTGGTAGTAAATATCTATATTATTAATTATTTTTATTTTTATTAATATAAAAATTTTTAGGTATCAAGATCAACTATATAAACCTACCGCAGGTTAATGACCTTATTGTTGAAGCTTTATTGTCAATAAAAAAAATCAACTATCAACATATTATGTATGACGTACTCAATATACGTATTATATATTCAATTAAATGAGTATAAAATATACTTCTAAACAGGCCAAAAAAATGAATGTGAATGTAAACATCAAATCAACGTATAATGTATAAATGATGGCAATTCTTGAACAAAATAAAATCCTTCACGTTTATTTCATTTGTAAAAGATCGCGTATGAGATTTATCGTGAAAATCCTTAAAAATATGAAAATAATGCGATTTTTATATTTTTATACTAAGATATTTTAGTATTTTATATATTTTTCTATATTATTATGATATTCAGCGGCTTTATATTAAATGTTTAATTTAAAGATTTTTTGGTGGCTGTGAGAGGAGAGTAAACTGACATAGACCGTTAGTTTGGATAGCCGTAACAGTGTTTTTATTAAATAATAATATACAGTGTATAACAGTAGTTTTAATTTAAATTTAATCTAAGCCGTGTACAACCCATCCTACAAAAGCTTATGTGTGCTGAGCTCAAACTAAAGACAAAAAAAATTATAAAAAACGTCTGACCAATTAACTATTACACGCGTCATACGCATGTCACGGTGAATTTAATTTAATCTTTACATCTGTATAATTAGTAAATAAATAATAACACCATAACCTAACATTGAAAAACGGAAAAATCGTGGACAGACATTGATGAGGTATCCATGTTAGGTATAATATAGCCGATTTAATTTTATAAATCGCAAGTACAGAATGGCGTTTATGTATGAAATCATTGTCCGAAAATACGGTACTTATGCGTTAAAGAAAGTAGTTTTGAGGAATGACATGTCTAGTGATGTTGAAAAAAGCGTTGTTTTCGGAAAAACAAAAACGTAAGCGTTCAACTTTCGATGTTAAAAGCACAGAAATATTGATAATATTTTTATTATCATTATGATTTGCTGCAGTATAGAATAGAAGAATTTATTTTTATTTGTATTTGAAACCCTTTCATTGTTCATATCTATAGTATATCATATCGTATGACAATTATTGTACTATTGTCATCTATTGAAAAATCACTAAAATGTCTGCTATAGTACGCCGCAGCGCGTGAAACGTTGTAAGATATTTTCGAGTAAGTCCCGGTAATATTTCTTCTGATTTAGAACACATTTCGGGAGGTATATATTGCAGTATCATACAACGATGCCAAGTGCATGTATAAGACTAAAAAAGACAGAGTACATAAATCTCATGGTTTACCAATTTTAAAGTCATTAATGTATATACGATCACGATTTAAGGAAACACTATATAACTATATTTCAGCTGGATGAACTTGTATTGAAATTAATTTTTTTTTTTGTGGGAGGGGGGAATTTAGGAGGTACTGAAAAACATATTTTGTGACATTTTCAAATTTTTAATTTACGGTGCAAGCATGCACAGTAAAAAATTTTTTAATTTTAGAACCTATTTTTAGCACATGGTTTGGATTGTCCGAATTTTCTCAAATCGATTTGACACACTTGGGTCTAAGTTCAAAATTGAATGAATGACAGCCATTATTCAATTTTGAAAAAAAATTTAATTTACTGTGTAATTTAATAATTTTAGTTTCATGTGTGTTATATATTTTTTTTTTATTAAATATTATTATGTCTTTAGATCCTTGTAAATGGGAAAGTAATTTAAATTTAAGTTTTTATTACACTATTTAAGTAACCTATCTATTGTCAAGTTTTGTTTTTAAATAGTTTGTATCCCTCATAAATTACCGTTAGAACAGTATTCACAGTTTTTAACTTAATAATGGCAGAATTTACCCACCAAACCATGGCCATCCAACGTTTTCCTATTCCCAATCATTTTAAAGGACAGATAATGCGAACTAGAAGGGTCAATTATTGTTGCATCACCCCAGTAGAAACAAAAACGAGCTCCAATTGGCACTCAGTGCTCAAGACGTAGATATGAAACTATTTTTTAATTTTTTCAATCATTTCAAACTTTCAATATTATATTTTACATTTGTAAAAATATTTATTTTCTTACTAATCCAGTTCTTTTATCTTACATAATATTATACAGGTTCGAATTTTTTCTTGTAGGTACTAGGAAAGCAGTGTAATAATTTTAAAAATGACAGTACTTAATAGAACATTTTTTCTAATTTCTTCTTTTTTTATTTTTAAAATAACTTTTTTAAAGAAATGCAAATCATGATTAAGTATTATATATTTTACTGGCCAAAATAAAACTCATAAAAATTAAGAATATACCTACCTGCTATTGAAATTTTGTAGATGTAATTATGTATGGAAGAATATTATGTGCTAAAAGAAAAATTATTTTATTTTTAAGAACATATACATATATAAAAAATAAATTTTTTTAAATTGATTATTAATAAATTGTATTATAAAAACATGATAATTTTAAATTGAAATCCTTTGATTCGATAAAATTTGGATTGCTTCCAATATATTATGTTATAAATATTCACGAAGATGTTTATTGTCTCGTCATTTTATTTTGTTGTCACTGCAATGTTTTATTCGTCTTTAAAATATTACTCATATAGTTTAATGACACACTAAAAATTTGTTTTTATGATATAATACACTGAAACAAAATTTGTCTCGACAGCAAAACGGATAAT
Source organism: Diuraphis noxia (assembly GCF_037042655.1). Classification (NCBI taxonomy): domain Eukaryota; kingdom Metazoa; phylum Arthropoda; class Insecta; order Hemiptera; family Aphididae; genus Diuraphis; species Diuraphis noxia. The sequence goes on along the minus strand of NW_028301714.1, from coordinate 55,131,488 downwards.
GTGATTTTTATAAATATAACATGTTATAAAAATTGTTCCATTTTTGATTTGTTCTGCAAGATTATTATACAACATTAATTTAAAGTCATCGATATTTTAGTACATATACAGCTAGTATAATATTAAATTTATTATTAGGTAGGTACTAGGTAAGTACCTATAGTTATTATACATAAATTATTTTTTATATTATTTATAAGATTTGAAAATTTTTAATGATCTATAATATATCCTAGACAGGTAAACCGTTTTCGCTCAGAATCGTTTTTCGTATACAATGATACAATATCAATGGATTAAAATTTAATTCCATCCATTACAGTAACTCACTTGTAACCTACTGTACAGCAGAGCGATGACATCCACGACTTACCACTTTTTTTTAATATTCCAAATATGAAAGGAAATAGTTTTGAGAAATTTTTTATTGGAAGGTATCAAAAGATATTTTGTTAATACATACAAATTTGAAATATTTATTAAAATAAATTATGAAAAAATAGATTTGAAAAAAAATATTGATAATATAATATATATATAATTTAAAATGTCATTATTATCTGAATCATTCCCAAAATCACATACATACACACACACACACACCTATCACTTATCAGAAACGTATATTTCAACTTATATTTTATTAGGGTCATGGAAGTGGCATGGTGTAAATATGTAGTCGAACGAGAGATCAGATGAATTCATGTCGATTTGTAACGTGAATAAAGACTTGATATGGATATGTCGGTTCCTAGTGTAATGTATAGGTGATGATATTCAATCGCAGTGAATAGTATACATATATGGTTGTCGTTATTTTATATATCTATAGATGTACGAACACTTGCGATTTCCATTGTTGTAATAAGCTGGTACTGTCAAATCGAACAAGACCCGTAATCCGAAAAATCTACTGTAACATCGACAATCCAGCTACATCAGTCGTCTATAAATGTTGTAAAATATTAATGTTCATTATTAGTTTAAAAAAAGTTTAATTTATAATATACACCCGAGTTCGATAGTAATATTACGCGCATATACTCGTACATTATAATATATATCGTAGTATAATGAAATCAAATCCATTATTGTAATTACGAAACTTTAAAAGCTCATTAGGGAAAGTCTTTACGTTTAGCCTGAGAGCAAAAATCAAAACAAAAAAAATAAAAATACAAAATACAAAAAACAAAAAAAAATTGCGAGTAATTATTTTTATTTGGCGCATCTAACTAGGAAATTAATCACGAGACGACACATAAATTTCTTTGGGACTGACCGCGTCTTCGGCGAGTAGCGCTGTAGAAACCACGTTCGGTGTAAAGACGCGTCATTTCCCGGCGTTGTATTGCTCACGCGTCTTCAGCCGTCTAGATTAATCACTCCTTTACCGCGATGATGTACAGCCATAATATTATATCATAATTCCGTCTCGTCTCGTTTTATATTTAGTGTTATTTTTTCATTACTCATCGTTTTGTAATATTTAATGAGATAATACATTATATCACTGGGTTTGAAAAAAGTTACCTATGTTCTATATGTCGATCGCGCCAGAAACAAATTTACAGCGTGGTTCACCAATCATTCTCACCCCCATTTTCCACCAACAACACAGTTATTGTAGATATGAGTTTTTACATTTTTAAATATACTTATTAAAAACTATATTTACAAATCCTTGAGATTATTTGTGCCGCTTAAGGATTGCTGGCGCAGTCGCGCGTCTTTAGCCGTCTAGATTAATCACACTTTTACTGAAATTTTTACACGTAGCCATAATTTATATATTTATATGATATTATATCAGAATTTTGTCTCATGTCATTTTTAACGTTTTTTTTTTTTTTTTTTTGGAATTCTTCGATTTGTAATATTAAACGAGATAATACGTTATATTATTGGGTTTGAGTAACTATGTACAAATAGCGTTAGAAACATTTAAACAAATATACAAAGTGATTTGCGAAAACATGTTAACACATTTTACTCCAATTACACAATTGTTTTAAATTTGATTTTTGGAAATTTTATATTCAAATCCTAAAAATTGTTTGTATGTACTAAAGTACTGAAGTCACAAAAGTTTTTTTTAGTAATTTATATTAATGCATCAGAATAAATAGCTTCTAAAAATGTTCCATGTTTAATAAATACTAGTTCCTATATTGAATCTATTTATCTATTTTTTCTATACTTTTGTAAAATAACTTTTAATCATTTTTAACCTTATCGTGAGCATTCTATAATATAGAAACTACTTATTAACATTTTAAATTAAATTCTTTCATCAAAATTTTCTAAATAATTATCTACTTACTAATTTAAATTTAAAAAGGAATGGGTCTCGTTTTAAAAACCGGAGTTTGTATCACCTTATGTAATAGGCACAAAACATAATCGAGAATTTGAAAAAATGGTCTTTGAGTAATTTTAGAAAATGTCAAACATCATAATTTGTATAAATTCATTAATCAAGGTGAAATAGGGGATAAGCATGCTTGATGAATATACAACAGTTCACTATTGTAGACGTTTAAATATATCAAACAACTGTTAAATATCACTGACCTAAACGTCACAATATTATAAACCACCATAAAAACTTGAGGGCAATGAATATACTTATTATGATTCATGATTCAAAGTCAAATGGATTTTATTTTAATTCGAGTATCTATATTTTTAAATTTAACCTATAATAAAATTTACTTATATAATATGAAGCGAGATTATGATGATAAAAGTATAAAATATAGCTACGAGTGCTACCTACTACTTTTTTACGTCTCGCATCGTCGTCATCGCGATAGATATTATATAATACAAAAATATAACATCGTCGATGGCGTAGGTGTAGATTCTGCATGAAATATTAATATTTATCTTAGATATTAATACTTATTGTATTTTAAATTAAAGACTGCGATATGAAGCAGATAAATACCTAGTAACAATCAGGGGTTTGAACTTAATGCACTAAATAACACAATCTTTTTCCGCTGAAAATTGCCAAAATATTTACTAGTTTATGATCCGGGGTCTAGATATTCAAAAATATGTAGAATACAATTTTAATTAATTTAAATCCTTTTATTAAAAGGAAGTACGAATTTTCAGTACAACTTAAGAAAAAAATACAACTGAATATTTATATAAGCTTGAATAAAAATGTTTTTAATTTAAGTACGTACAAAGAACACAATAAAATTATTGTTATCAATGTTAAGCAAGTGCGTGGGGGTCTATTTGACCACCATCAAAAATAAAAGTTTTATAATACAAAAAATATTATTTGTTTATATTTCTATATTTAGAAAATTTTAAAAATATATAATCTTTAATTTAAGTTTACAATAAGCATGTATGCGGATATATAATAATTGGCATGTGACGTATAAGAAGCCACCTAATAGCGATACTTGTATTAAATTTTATCCATATTTTTATATCATGTTGTAACCAATTATGTCTTTGAATTAAAAAAAAAATAAACTTTCTGTTCCTATGTTACGCATTTTTAGAAATGGAGTCTGATAAACCCCCACGTGACTATGCATGTTAAATAGGCACGCACCTGATTAAGGTTTATTAATCAAATATACTTAGTGAACTTAAGAGTACTTTAGTATACTTACTAAAAAAAAAGCTAATTATAATGTCTTATTTTCACTTGTATGTATACAATTATATATGGTAGGAATTAATTCCTTAAATATAGTACCAAAAAGCACGCAAATTCCATTATTTCACACCCCGTCCCTGGTATAAACTTATCCCCATATTAATGCAATGAATAATGTTATAAAATGTAGTATTACAGATTACTATTAAATCTTAAATCTTAAATCTTTTATATTTGACATTTTTAATATTTGATTTTTAGAGATATTGAAAATAACATGTCAATTTTAACATAAATGTATTTTCTTTACTATAAAATTTGGTTATTCTAATATTATATTTAATATATGATATTATAAAAATTGTAAATGAAATTCTTATATTATGGTGTAATAGTCCACGCAAATAATTTCATTTCAGTAATTTTGTACATTTAGGTACGTGACAAATTAATACAATCCCGGTCCAGAAAATATCTTTTAAATCCCTTTGTGCATTTTTACTTGTTGAGCTATAATATTTTTTAATGTTTATCGATTCTTTTCAGGAATAATCAAATGACTGCATTGATTTATATTTTTTTTTCAATTGTATTATAGGTCTAATTTTAAGCCTTGATTAAATTGGTCAAATTTACCAACTGCCACAGTGTCACCAAAGATATTTACTCATGGTTAGAGATCTACCGCAAATTAAGTTGTCCATCTAGCTATATCATTTTTTAATGAGTGACATTATTTATATGGTCACATAATGACTAGGTAGTAAAATCGTGTGTGATAGCAACTACTAGTTCCTTACTGACTACTCTAGTGACTATAGCTGCAGTAATCATGTTTCTATAGAATGAGTGAACGAGCTAGTTAATTAACTCCAGACATATAATCTGAATATTCGCTACACACTCACTTTCGCATGACTTAATTCACTGACAAGTAGCAAGTGAATTCGTTCAATGTGGTAGAGGCCTAGGTAAGTTACTTCTTTGATAACGATTTTTGCTAAAAAAATTAAAAGAAAATTCTCAAATCCGCATCAACTAGTACTTTTTATATAGTTTTTATATAAATTATAAACATAGAACATTAACCAGAAACAAAATAGTTTAAAAATTCTATTCTGTGAAAACGGATGCGTAATCGTGGCATACAGCTGCGGAATTGCGGTCGCGTCATCGACGATATAAATATTATTATTACGCCGTCTTTATCATTGTCGCACACATCGTTATACAACGTGACGACGATGAATCGGTACGGTCGCAGTGTCGAGTTGGCAACTCAACTCTAAATGGATAAAAATAATCATTCACATGTGAAATTCGATTCGTTCTCAGTATACGTTATGTGGTAAACGGTAAAAAAGCCTAAAGAAATAGTTCGAATAAATGAGAACAAAATCAGGAAATTTGCTGAAACATATCTAGGTGTTAAGTTTACCTCATTAATGAGTTGGTCACAGTAGTAGATATGTTAAATTTGAATTCAATTATAAATCATTGTCTTTAATAAATGTGTGATCTGAACTAAGACAGACCGTCTGTATTATTATCAACCTAATTCAATGCCAACGTACTGCAAAAATACAGCATGGATAGGTCCATGGTATAAATTATAGCTACAAATAAATTTAAATTATATGTTAAAAATTCATCGTATAATAGTACCTATAAAATATTATTATAAAATTGCATAGGCACCTAAAAATATTGTGAGTTTTAAATTACAACAAAATAAATAAAATCCTTATTTACTGTTTTAATATCAAATTTTGTCAACATTTGAATTTTAGGTATTCATAAAAAAATTGGTGATGTATGGGTATTTTCACTGTATTTAATTTTCGTTACGATTTACTTGTGAGGAGCTTTATATTAAATGTCTAAGAGTTTCAACTGATTCTAAACTTTGTTATCAAAATATAAAGTTATAAAAATTAGTTATTGATTCTTTATATATTTTTTAGTAATAGTAAAATGTTTCATATTCTTACGCTTAATAGCTTTTAGATGATTATAAAATAACAAAAATTGATTTTAATAAATCTTTAATATACATTTTTGAATAAAAAATATTGTCATTCAATTTTGAATTTCAATTATCTTGACTTAACAATATATCTTTATATTTTTATTTTCTGTAAGAACAATTTACGAGGAACCTTGTTTTAAATTTCCAAGGGCTTGTACTCATAAATAAAAATTAGATTATACATTAATCCAAGTTGAAAATTTAAAAATCTATAAATAGCTTATTATAATTGAAATACTTTGAAACTTTATCATGTTTATTAGGTACCGAGAGATGAAATTATTAATATCTGGTGAACAATTTAGGAATCTACGCTTATTTGTTTTTAAATTACAATGCAAATTTTGTTGAAAACTGATTTGGCGTAATAATTCAAAATTTTTATTCAACGTTTCCTATTTAACGAACAATGTTGTTTCAATGTTTCATGCACTTTCCTACCTCTATCTGATACAACGTTTAATTTGGCGAAGTTTTTTAATTTTTCTGAACCGACCTATTTGCATAATAAATGTATTCAATTTAACACACCGGAAAAATGACCACATTTTAATAATTGTAATGCGTAGTAATTCCCAAGGATTAACTGAAATGATAACATTGCGCAGATTTATTTTCTGTAATTATTTATGATCTTAATACCTCTACTCTCTCTCTCTTCTCCCTTTAGAGCATGTTGACTAAACAATGGCATGCGGCTCGCGTCTTATTACAAAAAAAATACCAATAGGTATTTACTTATTAACGATAAAATAGATAAATTTCTAAAAGTTATAAAATGTATTTATAAACGATTTGGCTCTTGATATCATTGTATTTATCCATGAGGCTCGTGGATGTATTCATGTTGGCCACTCCTGCTATAGATTATGCCGAGTAAAAACGTGCGAAAAATTGTAAAACATTTTCGGATGAAAAATGTGTGATGCGTTGCGGTTAATGTGGTGACGTAAATTTCATAACATTATAACTACTTAATTACTGTTATTATTATTATTATTATTATTAATATCATTATATAACACATTGCAACGATGGCTACAATGACACGACGCCCGTTATCAGGTTGGCGAACTCGAAATGGATTAAAATTTAAAATTAAACGCGCCACGAGAAAACGGACGACAACATACGCGTAGATTATTTATAAACACCAGTCAGCCGAACGGGGAGGACAGGAGAACGCGAGGACGGACGCGCGCAGGCCCGATGACGATTCACGGCGGCGTCTTGCAGTGGACCACCGACATCCGTAAAGCCGCTGCAGCACCACGTCAGTTTGTCTTTCGTGTTTGGAGTACTTGCGAACAAAACGAATTACGAAATAGCGTTTACCGCATGCTCGCGTAAACTCATAACCACGGTATATAATCTAAAGAAAACCGCAGTCAATTACTGCGGCGAAGACATTATCCATATCGCAGCCGACGAGACGGCGTCATATGGTTTTTGATTTAAAATACAATATTGATTATTACACATACATCGATGCTGTTCCTGTGACGAGAACGAAAAGTGGATTCGCGCACACGCGCACCCTACAGGTAACGACCGCCGATCTAATAATCTACAATTAAAGTCTCCTAATATGGTAGAAAGTGGGGTACAGTAAATTAAGTTTTCAGAGTTCAATGTCCGCTGAATTTCACGAAAGCCTTTATAATATAATAAGGATTGATTCGTTCGCTGTTTTCTATTATTTTCTGGTCATTTTTCTGCCAAAAATAAAACAATTTTGATACATGCTATAGTATGCTACATTTTTTGTTTTAGATCTAAAATTGACAAATTGAAACGATTATAAAAACATAAATCAATTATCACGCACATATTATCTCTATCGTTGCTGTAACTCGGATGATAATCTGATTCACGCACACGCGCTCTGTAAGAAATGACCAGGGCTTTGCATATCAATCTTGTTAAGTCGTGTTCAATTGCTAGGTGACATAGAAATCCATATAAATGTACCATAGTCCATGGACCACGGTTAAGTATGACGTGTAGTTTTAGATTGCATATTTTTGACGACAAATGACTGCTGACCTACGATTAAAGTCTCCTAATAATATGGCGGAGAGAAGGGTCAACTATATAGGTTTTCCCAGTTAAAAACCATTTTCATTTAGATTGATATGTTAACTATTCCATTATGATTTTGATTTATAATTTAAACCTAAAAATATTAATAAAATCGTGTTTATCATTTTATCAGCAATTTTTTTTGTTACAAACTGTCCTATATTCGAAACAAGTTAAATTTTAGATTAAAAATTGTATTTTTTTTTTTCGTGTAAATAATTAACAAACCTTTACTTATAATAATATTATTAATAGAATATTAGTATCTAATAAACTTTAATTTGAGACAAAATGTGATTAGTTTGGTTCAGTTTTGGACTTTTGGTATCGAATCAACCTCAAAATCGAGGTTAGTATCATTACTATAAAAAATAATGTTTTTAAAACATTTTCGACAACCCCACTAATTCTATATAACTATACATTATAAGTAATAAATAATATTTGTTTGAAAACGCACAACCGTGAAATTTTAACGAGTTATAGATAAAGGTACCCTCTATCAGTCTATTTCGTGGGAGGCGTGAGACTTACGTTTTGATCGCATGTGATGCTCTAGCAACTGTTGCGCACTTGATTTTGTATTTTTAAGAGAAAAATAAACCAAAAATTGTGCAACTAATCATGATTTGGCCTTTTATACGTAAAATAAAATATATTGTACAAAGTATATAATATGATATGCTGCAGGTAATAGTACGGCTCGATAAACGTTTTACGCTTCCGATTTTTGCTTGATTGATTGTCCATGTGCTTTTAAAATAGTTTTAACAACGGTACAAATTGAGTCCAACCAGTTCGCAACCCATGGACATGAACTGTGGATAATTTATCAGTTTCATAGTTGGTAATAATTTTTATATATTATGAATTATGATACACGAATTAATAGCTTATTAAGCAGGATGTATTATAAAAATATTATGTAAAATATTATATTATAGTAGGCAGTAGATGATTAATTATAATTAGTACTTATAATTGTGTACCTACACGGGCTACACGTGGTAATTTGTATATACTACCTTATTTTTGCAAGTAGATATATTTTGTAGTGTTAAAATTAAATGTGTTAATAGTACTTAAATATTTCAATTTTACAAAAATCAAATCAAATTTATAACCTTTTTAATTTATTAGGAAGCAAACAATTTTCTAGAAAATGCTTATAAATACAATAAAATATTCAATATTTTTAGAATAGTATTTTGCCTTATTATCATTAAATAAACTCGTTAGATACTTTCATCGCAACAGCTCAATAATGATAAAGAATAGTATTAAAAGTGCATAAAAACAATAATATAACTCTACTATGCAAATTCTATGTTTCAACACAAGACCATAGCGTCTATGAGACGATTTATAGCACGTGTGACCTACTGATGAGAATTACATTTCATTTATGAAATCGTGATATTTGCCAGTGTCTTATACAGTACTATTTTCACACAGCGTTGTGAACCCGACAAGGCCAACATGTAATTTCTCTGTTAAAAAGACTTGACCTCAATCTGAAAACGGTTGGCCAAATAATTTTCGTCTATACGTTGGAAAAATTATATTATTACGCGATGTTTTTGCCAAATAAAAAAAACTAAGAACTGTCCTTACCGCGGTCCCATGTTGATTCTCCGACTACCAAGAAAGTGCAGGTCTCGTTTTTAAGTGCTCATACTTCTTTCACATGTATATATATAAAATAAACATATATTTATTTACTACGTACCTATATAACAGTATGCCCTTGCAACGGCCACCATAAATGCGTGTAGCGTGGTTTCGTATAAAACAGTTTAACGTCATATTGTCAATTCATAAGACGAGTGTATAAGTGTATTGCATAAGACGTGTTTGCCCAGCAACACCTGAACCACTTGGGCTTAAAATTTCAAACTCATATAATATTATATTAATAATTAAAGAATATTATATATTTAAGTAAGAACATGCTTATAGCTTAATCATCGCTGGTTTAGTGAAACATTATTATTGTAGTTTGATAATTGGTCCTAATGAGTGTTTGCTAAATTATATAAAATCCGCCAAATATTTCGAAGTAGTTAAGTGAATTTATGCCGTATTGAAAAAAAAATAAAGCTTATCTAAGCATTAAAAATTAAAAAAAATACACTAAACATAATTTCATCCAAAATCATTTACATTAAATAATACTTAAAAATATAAATACTACAAAAGATAACATGTTTATAAAAAAAAGATATAATATTGTATTGCATGTTAAATCATCATGATGGCATTAATATTAGTAAATATTGAAAAATATAATTTAATTATTTGAACTATAAACTATAAAGTAAGTGAAATTGTTGATGAAACTAAAATTAATTTCTAAAAAGTATAATAAAAACATGTTAATGCATTAAATTCACAGGTCTGGTTAAAATACTAAATTACTAACGGATGTAGATTGTATAATATGTATATTATAATAAAATCTTAAATACTAAACTAATATACCACCCCTGTACTGTTGTTTATACCAAACTCTAATATATTATATAAATACATAATACACAACACACATAGATTATTAAATTCAAACATCTATTGATTTAGTGCTACTAGAACATCGAAAATTATTTTGTTTTTTTTGGCGCCGTTTAACAGTAGGTATATATAAGCTTATTTTTAAATATATAACCAATTTCACCAGTTATATGAATGTTTTTAGGGGAAACGGTAATTGTCAGTTGGCACTAGTTAACATTTTAAAATTCTAAATGCATTAAAACGTATAGTGATTGTATATATTTGTTTTTTTAAAGTCTCTTCCATTAGCTTTTTCTTTTACTCAAATAACTATGTACTACGCTTTACAATACAGTCTACTTGTTTAGTTTTACGAATCATTGCAATTTTTTATTTTTGGAAAATAATTTTAAAATTAAAATTTCATTGCATATGTTCTTACAAACTACTCCCAACTCAATAGATACTAATATAATATTATTGGGCAATATATACATAAACGAACAACTAATGCTATAAACTATATCCAACTACCGTAGTAATAGTTATAATACATCAAATGAATAATAATAGTATACTCATTACAATACTTGTATCACTAACAAATCTAATTAAAAGCGATTTGTTATTATTTTTATTGCACATTCGACATGTAGACGCATATAATTTTTTTCAATTTCTCGACCAATAATTATATGTCTGACCTCTCGATGATAAATTCAGACGAAGATATACGTCTGTATATTATATAAAATAAATATAATCTGTTTTTATAAAATATTAGTGTCTTCAATTTTAACGATAGGGTGATGAAATAATATCAACGCGCTTAGAGAATTATTTTATTTTTAATAAAAGATTTTATGATGAAACTATATTATACGACAAAGAAAATTCAACTACTGCTGGTGCTTCAATGTCGGGATTTCTAAATAATATTTTGTTGACAACGCACATAGCAAGCACCGACTATTTTCCATCCTACACAGTTTCTTCACGCGTAAAAATAGTTTTCAAAATTCTTTTCATTTTATGAATTGAAAAAAAAATAATAAAACCAAGTGTTGTCAAACAAAGTACAATATTTATACGCTGTTATAGCCGTCACTGTCGACAATAATATTTACTGTTGAATATAAAATATGTTAAATGTTCAACTAAGCAAATTTGAACCATATCGATATTATTGTTTCTATTTAATAACAAACTGTACTAAAGTTTGAATAGGTTTAAATGAAAAAAAAAAAAAAACAGAAAACAAAATAATATGTGGCGTGGTCATGGCGCGATCGTGACAGAAAAACCATCGTAAATGAGTGCACCGAACGCCAATAATACGCATAAACAGAGTTATAAATATTTCAGAAAAACGTTCGAACAATTAAAAAAAATATATACCTATTATATAAAAATAAAAATAATACTCTGGTAACTCAAATGCAATACTATGACGTAAACTTAAAATTTATATGATAACTTGCAAAAAACGCAACACCATTAAAAATATATTACGTATTATTTGTGATGAACTGCCAATACGGACAATTATTACTGCAACTACAGGGTGGAGAAGTGGGTTCTAACGATTTATAGAGTACTGAGGTTATAGGTACTAATGTAGATATAAGATAAACTAGTTTTTCATCTGATTGAAGTTCATGATGTTTATTTTTACCAGGCTATATAGCTTAGCCACCACGTTCTCCTGATTTGACTTCACCTAATTTTTTATTATGGGGTTATTTTAAATCTAAAGTATTCATTAATATGACACGTACACTATATTTGGGTTAAAAGAAAACATTAGACTGGAAATTATAGCCACCGATGTGCAAATCCTACAGATAGTTATGGACAGTATGAAAAAACTGATAGCCAACTGTATGAAAAATGGGCGGCCACTTAAGTAGAGTAATTTAAAAAATTCAGGAATTTTGTTAAAAATAATTAAATATAATCTTTATGATGAATAAAATTTGTTTCATTACTTGGTTTTTAATAATTGATCAATAAACTACCTACAATTACAATTCGTCAAAACCCACTACCCCGGCATATTCAAAATATACGAAAATAAATAAAAATATATGAAATTGGTGAAACTGAGGTTTGACATACGTGGACCAAATAGCTTTAGCTGATGTTTCTCATAATAGTTTATATAAGTCAGTCAATCGTTGCCAAACAAACGTACAAGTACCGTCCGTCATCATAATAATGATAATATTACATGGTATACAGTCAAGATGTTTGGCTTGTCAAACTATTATAATAGGTATACCTAACTAAAAAAAAATATTAGTCATAGTACTGCGATTTATATATTTTATTGGTATGTGTTTTTACACAGTCCTTTTAGAAATTTTGTCAATCGTCTCCACGATTCATCTCATTTTGGTTAACATAATATATTTATTTTCCACATTTCGAAATATATGAATACGAAAATTGCATGTCCAATAGAATATTTCAATATTTCAAATAAAACGCTCGGTAATATGCTTGATGCTGTCATATTACGTTCCTTTAATTTAAATTGTATATATTATAATCAGTGATTTTTTTCTTTAATGCAAAAAATTTAAAATTTCTTTAGATATATTTTTAAATCAAAATTAAAGTGACAAAAAATAATTTAGCATTCATTAAAGTACAGGGTCCGTCAGAACAAACGCATGTTTTTCAAAATGATGCTATGCTCAAAGTAATTTCAGTAAAAAATGTTTTATTATATCAAAAAATGCATACTCATATGCAGTTTATTCATATGTAACAAAATTTAGGTTTTGAAAATAATGTCAGGCATATGCCCTTGAACCACTAAATAGGGGTGTTGGCACTCGCAAAACGATCCTATCGTGTCAATCAGCATCTGTCTCGAAATTTGTCTCACCACTTGAGTGATCTCGTCTTTCAATTCATCAAGGGTTCGTGGTTTGTATTGGTAGACTTTTGATTGTATGTGACCCCACCAACAAAAAATTGCATATTCTAAAGTCAAGGGAGCAAGGAGGCCACGGAATGTCCCCAAAACGCGAAATGAGCCATATGTATGACATTATTTTCAAAACCTAAATTTTGTTACATATAAAAAAACTGTATATGCGTCTGCATTTTTTGATCTAATAAAACATTTTTTACTGAAATTTCTTTGAGAGTAGCATTATTTTGAAAAACATGCGTTTGTTCTGACGGACCCTGTATATGCTTTCAATTTGTTTTAACATTGTAAGATGCTTTTTGATAAAAAATATTTAGCACATTATATATTTTATTACACATTTTACCTTTAACTATTTTATACAAAATATCTCTGAATATTCGTTTTGGATTTCCAAACACATCATTCTTTTACGGTAATATCTGTCCGTTAATAATCAGTAGATTGGTTATTTATGATGAAACTAGAAATACACTTAACCAGAGTCTTATTAATTAAAATTTTTTAATATTAAAATCAACAGTTGAACAAATAAATAGTTTAATAACGTTCATGTACGTTAATGGTTTAATGATTCAAAATAAAGATAAGTAGATAAAAAATTAAAATAGATTCATACAAGCAAATATTAAAAAATAAGAACAAGAATATAAAAGTGTTTAAATAGTGTATACAGAATTGTAGTTTATTGCGTTGTATTATATTAAAATAAACTTAGAAACGCTTATAGTTTGAATTTTCGTAACTTATTTACATATGAAATAATATCCTGTTTTACTGTATACCACCTATATAATAATTCATAATTAATAGAGTTTCCATTGAATCGTAAAATAAATCTAACTATATGGTCAAACTATAAAATAGTCCAAAAAATTAACATAATGTAGATGAATGTGAAAATGTGTTAAAAAAAGAAACGAAAATATGGATCAAACATTTGCAAACGTAATAATAGGTAGACTGTTAATGTTTTTCATCACTTAACCAAAATCAATGTTTATCCTTTTCTTTTGAATTATAGTTTTTTTAAATCAGTCGAGTTCTATTCAGTTCGATTTCTGATTTAGTATGTTGTAAACAATGTAGACACACTGCAGCAGACTAACATAATAATAATAAATATGTTATAATAATATTCTCTATAATAACAATAATACTTTTGCTAACACTTACCCTCTTTTTCTCTTTCTATAAATCTAGTTTTTGAGTATCGACATTTTATTACGTCGTCATTAAATGGCTATTAGACAAATTCGAAACATCAACTATTTACTCCCGGTAGCGAAACCGTTTCTATTTTCAAACATATTGGCTTTTCACTCTTCACAAAATCACGTATCTACATATAATATTCAATTCACAAACAATGATTATATTATCTATCTATGATAATATATTTTATTAACCTATAAGCATGATTTCTAGCAAAAAAATACATTAAAATATTAACGCTTGTCGTGCAAATGAAATAAAAATTAATAACTATGTCAATTTATCAAATTGCATAATTTATATACATGTATATATATATATATATATAACCTAATAGTTGTGAGATATTTGAATATTGTTTTATAATGTTGAGCATAGAATCGAGATCCAAAAATGTATACCTACCACGGATTTAATACTTATGCATGTGTGTAGTAATGAAGAATCGATTAAGTGTTGACTACTCGTATATTAAATCAAAATTAATATCACACAATAAATTTACATAATATAATGACGTATCGTACATTTTGAAGTTTCGTTATTATAAGTGATAATTATAATACCTAACTACCAATATTATATTTTCTATACACTATATAGAAGAAAATATCTTGGCTTACTAATCAACGTAAAACCAAAACTATGATAATAATATTAGAGACTTGACATTTTTATGATATCTTTGTACACTAAAATATGTGTGTTGAATAAAAGGATTTTTAATAATTCGTATTTTGATGAATGAAAATTAAATTTGCTATTGTATATTAAATGATTTTATTGGTTAAAATAAATAAATGAAAAAATGATTTATCTAAAATTGAATAAATCAATAAACGAATAGCCACGGGTGTTTAGTAACATCAATTTTTGGTTCAATTAATACTACTACCTATTCGCGATATGATGGTTTTATTTGATTAAAAAAGACACAGAAATTGTAAACAGTATAGTGTTGTTAAATCTTAAAATTAAATACTTATGAACACAATAATTACAACGATTTTTTTTATGATTTTTATCTTCTTAATTTTTGATGTAAATACATGAACACAGGCTACAATCTAAAAAATATTGGATTACGCCGGCTTTTAAGCATTTGTTAAACAGGTACCCAATGTTTTGTATTCACATCAAAAAAATGTCAAAAATTAAGAATTGACAAATCATAAAAGTATGTATTACAATATTGTGGTATGTACTCATATTAAAAATGTTAACTGAAAAAAAAAGGAAAACGATAGAAAGTTATAGATTAATTTTAATCCATACAAAGTTACCATACATCAAGTATTATATATAAATATAATAATCCAAACAAGAACAACTATAACATTTTGGAAAAATTAATTTTATAAAATCAATCAGCGTACAATCGTCTGCAAGTTTGTTTCAGAATATCATATTATTCCATATTATAATTAATTGGCTGTATAACCAGACTTCGCCAAGGAATAAATGAACGTACATGCAATATTATAATCTATTTTAGTGTACGTCAGTTCATGGACAAATTGGCGTCATCGTGTATCTCGCATTGTAAACTATAGTTGAATCGAAATGAGTAATTTGCCTCTGGTGAATTAGATTTACCGTTTTATATATTTTAAAATGTGTTCCAAATTGCTCTCTAAACTTTTACGAGGTACCTTTACGCTTATTATAAACCTAGCGATTGGTTATAGACAAGTAATTAAGTTAGGTATAATATCACCTTCCACTGCTGGTGAATTGCCCATCATATCGGTTTCGTGCATCCCCGGGAAAATCATCAAATCTATAATTAATTATATTTTTGTTTATCTAGCAGTTGCAAAATATGCGTCTCAAAAACGTTAGCGCAGCAGCACATGTACATGCAATTATTTTGTATGCAAACTTATGTCGATGTAGTCTAACCTGAATTTATTCTCATTCACAGAAAACCGCTATCTTACACTCGAAAACGAGAAGGCCTGCTGACGACGTGGAGAGCTGCTGACGACAAAGATGGCGGCCGAGGAAAACGGTCTGCTGTACAACAAGGCCCGGTCGGCGTCCATATGCGCGTTCGGTTTCCCGCCAGGTAGCACCGAATACTTGTTGGCCTGTGCCAAGGCAGCCGCCTCCACGCCTCCGCCACACAGGCATGTAGGCGGCGCGGCCGCCATAGCGGCTGCCGAGGACAACAAGCGCCGTCGGCCGGCTGTTCGATCTCAGAGCGCCAGGACCAGCGGTGGACGGTCGATCCGCAAAAAGGCGCTGGTGGCCGCGGCCGTGGGAGCCCAGCACGTTCAGCATCTCAGCGACAGCAGATCGAGCGTCCGCAGCGGTTACAGTGACCCGAAGCTGAACGAGTCTTCGTCCCAAGGTAATGATAAGACTTAATACTGATTTTATACGACTTAACGACCCTTTTGCTGTCGTAAACGAAGCACACTGCTTGTAGTTTCCTATGTCACGAATATCATTTAGCCTTCTTTTTCGAAACATCATTCTACAATGTTCACCCATCGAAGCAATATAGTACTTCTAGTTAGAATTCTGAAAATAAAAAAACATATTAAGGTGTCATCATGCATTTCTACTATAATTCAAAACATAAACAATGGTAGGTAGTTTCTCAAATCTCATTTAAAATATTTATACAACCTAAGCAAAATATACTTTCAAAATGGTTTCACAAAAATAGTAATAAGTATATTCACTATAGCTATAATATTTATTGAACCGAGGTACTTATTAGACACTATTTACATAATATATCATAATAACTTGGACCATATTTGCAAATTTCAAACATTGATAGATAAATATTAATAACTACAATTTTTTAATCACCATGTCATCGATATTTTCCAAACACATAACTATAAATTTACAACTGTCTTTAGTGAGTATACGTTAACATTTTCTAAAAAAATTATCCACTGAATAATTTATAGTAGAAAGGAAGGCTGCCATTTGAACATTATTAAAGAAAAAAAAGCTTGAGTATGCTTACAAATATGAGAAATCACCTTGTATTTTAACATACTATATGTCTGCACGATACAATGGTCATAAAAAACCGAAATTATTTTCATCACTGTCGTGCGTTTATATAATATAATACACATGTGTACAATAATATACGTCGTAGAAATAGAATATCGGCCGAGAGACTTTGGCAGAGTATGAAAAATCAGTAGATGGAAAAAAACGATTTTATTCAAACTTATATTATAATAATACCCCGTGCGGGTCGTAAAATATTGAAATTCCGTTCAAGAGAATAATTCACCGTACTTGCTACTATAAAACACACATTAAAGAGCATAATATTATATTATATATAATGGTATACGATCATAAGCGATAAACTATCAGCAACATATGAGTTGAAGAAGTCGTGCATATTTTATTGGTTTTATATGCATTTTCGTCTTCGGTGGCCAGAAAACCATCGGCAGGAGAAGTTTAATATGATAATATTATGTCAAAGAAAATAAGCATTTTTTCATAACCACGTTTTGTTTGTAAAAAGCCTGTTGATCCAGCACGTTTAAACACGCAAATTTATATGGACCTCAGTGGGAAAGTCAGTTATCAATCGAAACCATCCGATAAGCACCAACGGACTTTTTTACTCCATTCTACAACATGACCACCACACCCTGCCATCGTCGACGTTTAAGTTTTTTTTCAGTCCAACAGACGAGAAAAACGTTCACATATAAATTACTGGCGTACTCCCGCAGTCGTCGTTGTTTTAATTTTGTATGCATTCGTCCGAAAACACGTAAAAAGACATCCAAAAAATTCCTGTTCTCGGATATGCGTTTTTTTTTTCATTTTCTCTCATACACTCGGACGATTACGCTTGGCAGGTTTTTGGCACACAAAAAGGACGAATTTTATTTATCCACTGCAATGACTGAGTTTTTAATTTTTTCTCGAGTGACAAATATAATAGGTAAGACGTTTTATAGCCCCACGTTAGTCGTACAAATAGTGTAATATATTTATCAAATTTAACACTGCAACTACGTGTATATACACGGGACGTAAACATTAAGTTCATAAAAATCGTTATTATCGTTATATCTACGCCAATCCGAAGGCTGCTATACATTAAACATTATAACGCGTGTAAGAGTTTACGATGTAAGCAAATATAATATAATAGGTAATATAATTATTTTATTTTTAAACTTTTGGATTTTCAAAAGATGACAGTAGATTAACCAACAACATCTCAATTAAAAAAATAAAATTTTATACGAGCATCTTAATGTTCTCAGTTTTCCCGATTTTCCGCTATTCTATAAAATGTTAAAATAATATTTTATATTTTAGTTGCTATCTTGATTATAATACTTTTCTTAATCTACTATCCGATATATAAACTAAGGAGAGTATGATTGGTTTATTGTATCAACAAAAAGTCACTTTTGAGATCGGATCAAGTATCAGTAAAAGCCAAATTTTCATTTAACATTAAACAGTGGTATGAAAAGTACCTACGTTTGAAAAATTATAATATTGTGCATTTTTCAAATGCATGTTTGAGTTTCTTTACTTCAAATTTAAAAAACAGGATTTGATCCTACCGGAAAAATGATTTTTTTCTAATTTTTAATAAAAAAAAAATTAATGAATTCCGACTATTCTACAGGACATGAAAGTTTTTCAGTTTTCTCAATAAGGATTTTTTGTAATAAAAACCCACTAATTCCGATGTCTTTAATACTACAGTTTTAAAATACAATCACGTGATGAACCCCTCGCCATAATAAGGTTGTTTTTATTTTATATATAAAATCTCAATATGCCTCTTAATCTTATTATAAGCTCATAAAAGTTAGCAGGTGCAATAATTATTTCTACTGACATTTTCTGAAGAGATGTTAAACACTAGTATTGTAAAGTAGGCACTTGAGTAAAATACAAAAGAATTTATATTAAAAGTATTCAAATACTTTTTAAGTGCCTACTCTAATATGACGTATTTTAAATGCTTTCTCAAGGAATCAATATTTAAAATTGCTCCATTTTCTAACAATCAAAGCATGATTTTATATCTAAAAAAATTGAATTGTACAATAACATATAATAATGTAAAAATGTAATACTTTTGTTAAAACTAATAACCATTGTAGTTGATGCTTAACCAATAATAAAAAAATATATATTTAAATCAAATAAGAATTTTCAAATTCTTTTTCTTTTATATTTTAATATTTGTCAAGTAAAAAAAAAAGAATAAAGGTTATATAATGATACAATTTTCGTAATAAGTTATATTATAATTTATATCTATACTCAACTGAAAATTCAAATAACTTGACAAAGAAAACAAATCAGCAATTTATAGTCACGCCAAAATACATGATGTAGAATGCTGTAAAAAAATACATAAACCATGGAAATGTTAAAAAAAATTAATTCAGTCGAATATTTAATTTATAAAGTAGATATCTAGGTATAAGAAAATGTTTATACAAAACGTAAAACTATTTAAAAGAATCATAAAAAGGTACATTTAAAAAAAATTTTTCTGATTATTTAAATACTTTTCGAAATAAGGCTCTGTACCTGTAGTTAAATACTTTGAAAAAGTATATTTTTTTATGATGTTAAGTACAATACCATATTTATATTATTTTCTGGACAGAAAACCAAAAATTATCATTTGAGCTCTTTACAGGACGCATTCCAAAAAATCTTATATACAATCTCTAAATAAAACAACGTAATTTAAAAAATATAAAATAAGCTTTGTTCTTCAAATCGCGTGCATGGAGTTTTGATATACACGCATACATGGTGACGTTAAATGGCATTAAACTTTCATTGTACCTACTTTTATAATATTCAAATCCAATCTTTTACGTATACAATCTATAAATACAAAGAACTCTGTCTTAAATAAATGATATAACATTCGCGTCGCAGTCGTTTTTCAAGACACAACATTATCACACACATACTTGTACGGTATATTAATCAAGATATGTTCAATCCATTTATATTTTGTCTATAATAATATGTTTTAAACCATTTTAACCCAAGTTCATTAAGCGGCTTCAATGCAAATAATTACGACACCTATATAATTTATTTAATTGCTAGGTATGCATTTTCTAAATCAGTTTTTGGATTTTACATATTATGTATAATTTGAACTTTGTTTTTATAAAAATCGGTGTTCAAGTTTTTAAATTATTGTTTAATTTACATAGGTGACAAGCAGTGGCGTAAATAGGAAAAATGTTTAGGGGGGGCTCAAGCCCCAACACATTTTTTTTAAATTATAGTTTATAAGTACATACTTTAAAAAATGGTATCTGTATTTATTCAATTCTAAAAGTAGTTTAGAATCATACATAGTTGGTACATTAATATATATATTGCATAACATGAAATATTTATTCAAATAAATAGATATATTATTTTTTGAGGGGGCTTTGAGTCATTTTGGGGGGCTAAGCCCCCTAAGCCCCCCCCCCCCTATTTGCGCCACTGGTGACAAGATACCTTTTTTTAATGAAATAGCTGTTATAGATGTATCCCCATCAACAAAGTGATTTACTACTCTATACTCTGTAGTCTAAACCTAAACTTCTTAATCGTAAAACAATATTGTTCTTTAAATAATAACGTTTTATATTTACATATAAATCTATATATAAAAAATATCCAGCATCGACTGCATCCGATTACGGATTAATAAAGAAAAAACTAAGTTTAAATAATTACTAATTTCTATTTAGAAAATGAACGAAGTAAAATGAATGGTTCGGTCTGTATATGTTGTACATAATATAATATTATACAACGCGCGCAGCAATTAACAGAAACACGGCCGCCCGCAGTAGGAGTGGTGATTTACAATGGGAACTTGCCAAAATCGTCGACAACGATTGTTGTTTTTTCGCCGCTGCCGAGCCAAATACGAACGACCGCGCTACTGATGTACCTCTATATACGACAGCTGCGTGTTGTGTATATCATCAGAACCTACGCGATATTATAGATCGTACACTTATCAAACGGCGAAAACAGAAGCCAAAAACGGTGGTGCCATGGGCGGAGACGGGGATAAGCAAGGCTCCACCAAATACATTATGCTTTTCAACCCCCTCCCCCCCTTAAACATTTTGTTGGGTTTTAATGAGACTATATTATCTTTTGGGTTTATTGTGACTGTATCTTGGTGGCCAATTCTATTTTTGAATGTCGATGGTTAAATAATGAATTAAAACTTATTTTAAAGTGGTAACAATAGTGTAACTATTTGCTTCTACTTAAAAACTCAGTGGCATTTGGTCAAAACGTCTTACATATTATTATTTATTACATTTTATTATAAACAATACAATTTAAAAAAAAAATCAAAATAATCGTGAAAAATAAAGTCTTGGCTAAAATATAATAACAACATTATGATTTAAAAGGATGGAAATCTTAGAAATATGTTAGCTACATTTCTGCTCATGTTTCGTGAAAATTGATCTTAATCTTTGTTCTGTCGTTTCCACGCAGTGTCCACTTTTATTTTTACTAGTATTATCATTATTATCAATAATTTCAATGACGAACAAAATGTCAATCCTAATCGAATATTACAATACGAATTCGATGACAAATAAAAATGATAATAATAGTGCCTTTAGATTTGAAAATAGATGTATGGTTTGGCAACGGCACGTTTTCGCAACGCTTTTAAAACGGATTTCCGGACGTCTCTTTAATCGCGGCAATCTCTGTACACACACAAACATCTACATTTTACATTTGTTACAATTTATAATATGTGAAGACGCGTATAGCATGTGTGTAAAATGTGTCCGTCTCGCTCCGTCTCTCGTCCCTCTTGCGAGCGCGGAATCGTGTACATATGTATATAATGCGATAACTTGGGCCGTGGTATATACACATATGACTCGCAACTCGTTGCTATTGACAAAGGAACGTCGGTTCATGGTTTTATATATAGAAGCGTGTCTGGAGTGGCCCTTTGGCAAAACGCCTTGCCATTGATCCGTTGCCGACTAGGGTTTTATTTATCATTCATATTTTTATATACACATTATATGCCAGTGTGTGTGCGTTATATTCCTCTTCGGTGAGTATAAATCATTTTAAAAATAAAGTTCCCCTTTTTCAGACGGAACGGCGTTCAAACGGAAACCATCTTCAAGGAAAGTCAACTCGAACCACAGGAAATCCGGGGCGTTCTTAGACGTGCCGCCGGGTGAAAACAAAAAGCTCACAGAACTCGAAGATCCCGAAAACTCGTACAGACTTAGGTCGTTTAGTTTTACGTCGAAAGGTGGGTTAAAACAACACAGAGCTTATGAAATAGTGCACTACATTGTTTACATATTAACAAGAAAACTATATGTGCAACATTATTATAGTGTTTAAATGAGCCGATTGTAGCAAAAGTAAAAATTGTATCGAATCAAACGTTTCTATTAAGATGCCAAGTGATATTCCGTTGTTGGTATATCCAAAATTAAGTCAGTTATAACAATTAAAGAAAAATTTTTTTTCAAAAAACAATTAATATAAAATAATTCATATTATGATTATAAGTGAGTGGATTGAATAGATATTTTAATAGAATGTTTTACAAAAAAATCAAACTACATTTTTAAAATGTATTTTGCTTCATACTTTGAATTCAAATATATCAAACGCGGATAGCGGTTTTATTTGCAACCCATGAGTAAAAATAAAAATAAGATCAAAGGTTTAAAAAATGTTCTGAAATTATTGCTTACATGAAACTTTTCTAAATTAAAATGTCTTAAAATGGTCTATATACTTAAAATGACCTGCCTATATATTTTGTGAAAATTAAAATATTTTTCTAAAAATAACTTTTGAACGACAACGACGTTTCATTCATAGGTATCGTGAACAGGGGAGATTCGTTTAGGAAACGTCGGTCGAGGAGCAACAGCTTGGCCCGAGAAGACGACACTAAGGAATGCACTCCTCCGACCCAGTATGACAATAATAGTCAGCAGATGCAACAACAACAGGTTCAGCATCAGAAAGAGCAACAACATCGTCAAGACGAATGCAGTGATGACATATCTTCATACACGGTGTCACTGTTAGGATCAAGAGGAGTAGGAAAGACCACTCTCATAAGTCAGTTTATGACTTCAGAATACATAAACGCCTACGAGAGGCAAAGAGGTTGGTCGTCGTTGTTTCTAATAATATATTAATTTATAATTATTAATAATAAAATATATACCTAAATATTTATATCGGATTCTTACGATGGCGTTCTCACCTCTATATAATATTTTGATATAATAAATTTACTAGTAATGCGGAATGATCCTTTTAACAAGTCACGCTCGTTTTTATTATTATTATTTTTGATAATTTTAAAGTACTGTAAACACTTTGTTTTTGCGAAAAAATCTATACTTTATTACTTTTCTTAAATAATTCAGATAAATCATTTATAGGTTCTTATTTTTTAAATAAAGTTTGATCATTATAAATTTAAAAGCCCAATATAATATATTAAACGTTCAATGAAAGAGGTATATACAAACGTTACATATTGATCGAAATAGTTTTTGTTATTAACATATAAGTTTAGATAGACATTCAATCTGAAGTCTTGAACTAAATTTAGCGTATTACTATAGTTTAAACAGTATCCTTCACATCCGCTTATCAAACTTAAAACAAAATGAAATTATTGCTTCAATATTGGAAAAAATAAGACTAATAATAGTTTAAAATTTTATTTGCAAGTAGGAACCTAATGTTTCTAGAAATAATTGTTCATCTCCAAAATCACAATACACACTTGCTGAGTTTACATAACACACCATTTATTTTTTTTTGTGCACGATTTTCTTTTATTCCTGACTCCTTATAGAATGAAAATATAACAATAAAAACAGTTGTAGCTATAATAATTAGTATAGGTAATCATGGTGTCAATAATAATTATTATATTATTATTATGGTATTTTATTGTTATCATAATATTGTATAATTATTTGCCTGGGTAGTGGTGACAATGCCACCGAAACCGAGATGAGTAGACGACCTATTATCCGATAAATGGTATTCAAACATTTCAAACCACTTCCCGTCTCCCGACCTTTCCGCATCGCTAATGCAAACCCTTTGGCGATAGAGCACTATCACTATAACAACTACAGTAGGCAACCAAATACTTTTGTTACTACCACAGACCACAACCTCAACTTACTACAAATACTATAAGTATACTGTCTACTAATATCATAAATTATCGACGATGACGATAAGTTAGTAACCTACGACTTGACAATCGATCGAATTAAAAGGTTTATCAATTATAGATTCTTTGACACTAGGTAAAGTTTTTTAGCGTCTTTTTCCAACCCCTATATGTTTGAATAGGGTAGCTCACACATCATTTTTCCATGTGAAACGAGAAATATTTTTTTGTTGATAAAATATAATTACCTACAGATAATAAAATTGTTATTATGATTGAATATAATTTCCTCTATTTTATTATATTATATTTTAACTTAAGCTTATAATCGATTCTATACCTACAAACATATAATTGAGTAACAGCTATTACATAATTTATAGGTGTATTATATTAGAGGCTTGTAGATCCAAAAATACTTGAATTGAAAATTAAGGGAAGATTTACAATTTAAATTACTAAATCTAAACTTTGGATAATATGTTGAACCTGTTATTTTAGGATGGCTGTTATAAAAATCATACCTAACTTAACCGTTCATTCGTTTATTTTAATTCGCTATTGGTTCACGTAATAACAAAAAATAACTTATCTTATATAATATTATTACCTAACTTAACCGACGTAGATAGCTTCCCATCTTAGTTTTATTTATTCTGGGTATGAAACGCTGGATAAATACTGTTAGTATATAATTTAAACTAATTAATAACCTTTAATACCCTGTATTATAAGTTATAACTCATTTCAGACAACTATGAATCGTCAGTGCAGTCAGTTTGCATAATGTTGAACGGCGAAGAATCTGAATTGAGGTTCATCAATGACGGAGAAGTTTCGGTAAGTTATTTTTTATTTCTAGTTTAAATAAATATATTGTATGAAACGAATATACTATGTATTTTTAATGCATAGAAAACTAATTCATTAAATTTCTTATACAAAGGTTCAATATTTTTTTATATAATACGCTACACTTGTACGTTAAAAATTGTGATTCTCCTAAGATTCTTAAAAATAAAATTTAAATTTGATTTTGACTTTTGTTAAAACAGTTCGAATCATAATATATTATATTATATTAATAGATATATAATAAATAGTATCCCGTTGCTTATAAAATATATTTATTTGATTGTTTTTCTACTTTTTTTTTAAATTTTAGTTTAATATATTGATAAGGATTATAACTTATATAGCTAAAAAATTACATTTTATATAATTAAGTCTACAATTTATTGTTTTTATAGTTTCCTTGTAATTTTAAGACTTGACATATAATTACATATTGGTTGTATTGGTTAAACGGGCCACACATAAACTTGTTCATTATTTTCTTAAATAAATAAAATCAATAAACGTTTGTGAGATTTGCACGTTTAACTGTACACGATCGACCTTTCAATGATGTTTAATAAAGACATCCAAAGTTACTTATATGAACTCACAAACGATTATCAGTGGGTAAACATCATTATAGCCATATGCGAGTGACATTTAGAAGAGGGGATTTTCTTATAAGTTACCCAGAACGAAATTTGATTTTGTGCCAATCCTAATAAATCTACAAAATGTGTTTTTTTATAGTCAATATAACACAATCGCCATGCAAAATATACTATATTATAATAATATTATATTATTTAATCACAAGCACAACTATAACTAACACTTATATCAGTAGCCAGTATAGTGTGGATATAGCCACTAATAACTTTAATACTATTGGTTTCACGTTAGCATTGTGTGTATTGGATCATGAAATTGATAGTCGCTAGACATTCGTTTTTTCAGAGCCAATTATACATGTGTAGTTGTGTAAGTGGTAAGCACTTACTACATTTACTGACATTTTGTTGATGTACAACATTAATTCAGTAAATTCTATAAACTAACAATAATTTGTATAATCGCCAGAAATTATGCAATTGTGTTTATGTATATGTATAGACGAAGGAAGACCGTGTGGCTGGGAGCAAACCCGCAGACGCATACCTGGTAATCTTCTCGGTAGTGGACAAAAACAGTTTCGAAACTGCTGAGACAATTCTTAAAAACCTCCGGGAACACGAAATGTTACGATCGAGACCAGTCATATTGGTTGGAAACAAAGTCGACATGGCAAGGAGCAGAGAAGTGACGGCTCAAGGTACTACATATATTATATTATATAAAGAGTGTGTCATAATATACGGATGGATCAGGTGTTACTCGTAGATGGGTGGGAATAGATATATAGGGTAGTGACAGTTTTGTTGGTATACCAATGCAGCTTCAGTGGTCTTTGAGTTTTGGTACAGGACACTTCGTGCGTATGCAATAGAGACAGTTTTTTTCGAACCAGCAAGCAGTCATTGTGAGTGTTGTGACATTCCACGTGAGATGACTGCACGATGAAATCCACTCTTAGCGGGAGGGACCAATGACGCAGTGCGTCCCTCTCCCTCACTATGGATGATGTTCATTATACGAACACTTAATTCACGAATTCTATGGTAGAGATAAAATGTTTTTGTTGAATCCCCTTCCCCCTCAACAACCCCAAGAAATATTTCTATAGGTGGACTTGAACATAAATGTTCAAAAACTTCAGAAAATGACTTACCAAATGTATCCGGTTGACATATGGCCACATTTATTTGTTACAGAACCTTATAAGTACAATAAAAATTTAATTTGATCAATATTTTGAGTTTTTTGTAAAAAAAATCCATCCATTTTATATAGCACACACTGAATATAATATACTTATTTTTGAGTAATAGAAAAAAAATCACGTGGATACTCCATAAGAAAATACATCTATACGTGCTACTACAGACACTCACGAAAATGAATAAAAGTATTCTAAACTATATACGTATATTGTAAAAACGGATTTTCATAACAGAAAAAAATTGACATAAGAATCTAGTATAGTCTCTTGAAACGTATCACCCCATATATTTCATAACATCGTTTAGGATATATATGTTTAGTGTAAACTATATACAAAAGACTATTATCGAAACCAGCATTATTAAAAATGAAAATAATACTCACGAGTATACATTATTTAAGTAGATAACAATCGAAACAGCGTCCAGTACTCGGTCTCTTAATAATAACAACAATACACTATATATTATAATATGGTGCTTACTATTATTTATAGTACTTGTACGCTCACACAATATTCAAGAGTGCATTTCAGTGATTGTGAATTGTATAGGTTTTTCGACTCACCCAGAAAGAGAGAGATAACAGTAAAGTTATATTAATATAGTTTCTTACCAAAAGTTCAGATGTAGAAATGCATTTATACTTTTTAAAATTTTGAGAGGAACACTTATTTTATTTAAATAATAGTTTTTGATATAAATATATATTATAATATATAAGGTGGAAATCATATATGGGACACTCGAATCGCTTGTTATGGGTTATATTTTAATAGAAGTTTTGTATAGTGTCCACAAAAATATGTAGTACAGCGGCCCAAAATTTGATTAAATAGGAGAGGCCTGTATAGAATCGACATCATCTACAACTGTACAGCTGCTGAAAATTGGTTACCTAATACATGTACTGGCTTTACTTGCCAACTCATTTACGATTAACGATCATATCATTAACGATCGTGGACGTTGTCAAGTTATAATAAATATGTATGATCTATATGATAATATGACACAATATTCAATACGCAAAAAATTTATTGATGAAATTAGGTATAGTCATTACAATATAACATGAGCTGACATAGTTTAAGAAAATGTCCAACTATTTTACTCTATGGTGAAAATATGCATGCTTAATAGTTATATAAATATAATATATATTCTAAATATATAAGGTGACGGGTAGTATTTATTAGATCAGGAGATGGTCGATTGGAGACCATAGAATTTTAATTAACATGTAACTACTTTTCATGGAATCGTTTAGACTAAATGCTTGTTCAGGATTGGTCAAATAATAAACGTTGATGTAAAAATTAAATATTTACTCTTATATATATGGACACCATTATAAAAAGTAATTACATCATAGGTATTCTTCCACCTCCCACCACACAAAAAAATAGCACGTCGGAAGCTATATTATATTCTCGTTTTTATAGTTTGTTTGTTTTATTACTAAATAGTAAATTCTAAAACGTGATTTGCAAATTTACTTTCGAACAATCTGAACAATATTGTTTACATTATTAAATATACAAAGCAAAAGTTGCACGAAAAATAGTATTTTATATCGCTCAATATAATTGTTTGCCATTTGAAACGAACAAGATGGATACATCAAATCTTACAAGTCCGTATAACAAGGGCGCTACGTAAACATCCGTCGAAAAATTGAGCTTTTGTTTATAATTCTCATTAAATGTCATATTTACTCAGACTTTTTTAAAGACAAAACGTAAATCAAGTTGTTCTAAAAAATGGTCAACTTGTCACATTATAGTCAATTGATAATAATTAATACGTTATACACTTATTGGTACATCTCACATTCAAAACCATCTTATGGTTCATAACGCATTTTAAACATCAGAAGTTATTTTAGCTAAGCAAATTTACCGTTTGCTATAAACGAAAAAAAGACATTCGAATTCTCTCTGCTACTTTATAGTAAATAATGTATGAAAATATCTGTGTACATTGACATTGAGTAGATTACTTTACAGTAAGTGTGTTAAATTTGAATTCAATGAAAATAATCATCTTCATACGAGAATATTTGAAGAAGTATTTATCATATAACTGCTACATTTATTAGCTTATTTTCCTATTAATAATGCTGTTGACTGAAGTCATTTTATACCAATCCACTTTTGATCAGTATATAATTCTTTGATATTCTCACCTCCATTTTATTCTTCAACTGTGCATTATTAACATTTTATTCATATTCCTAATGATATTATACCTTATTATATTGCAATTTATGCGTAGTTTAGTAGTTAAGTCATAAGGACAATACCAGATTCGACCAAAATTGTCGATAACCGAAACGAATAAGTTTGTATTAGTACTATAGGTACCTAAATGATGTATGTACTCAGTACTACAATGTAATTAATGATATTTTTGATTAAAATAAACACGATCATAATAATAAATACTACTTTAAAAAAAAAGTTATAAGCTTTGTTGATTTTTATGTTTTTATATTATTACCAATACAATAATTATTTGTCAAGTTTTTAAATAATTATTGAAAAAATTAAAACGTGCAACATTACCAACAAAGTTATATTTACGATTTAAATATGGTAAACTTACGAGTGATAATCTCGACTGGCACTAAAAATATTCTGTACAATTTTATTAGTACGTGTCACATCAATAGTAATTACAGACTTAACTACTTAAGTGACTACAGCTATAAATTTGTTCATTTTTAATATTTCTTAAAAATTCCTAAATATTGCATACTTAAAACCATTAAAAAATAAGTGCCTACTGCCTGAAATATGTCGTTTTCTTAAAAGTATTAATCTTATGAACTCGATTAAATATTACAAAAGTTACCGTTAAGTACAATGTGAATAAAACTTTAAAGATTGAATTTTACATGTCGGAATTACATACTATATAAAGTGTTGGAATTGCCGCAATCGAGATTTATAACTTAACAAATTTCCCTGTGATGTTTGAAATTTAAAAATATGGATTATGTTAACTAAGCAACTAACTATACACATTTAAAAAAATATATATTCATTGCATCTAAAAAGTTACATACTACAAACAAAAAAATATCTGATGCTGCAGACCTACAGTAGTAAAATCGTGTAAAATAATAGTAACTTTAAAGTATACAACCGTCAAAACCAATCCACTCTCAGCGTAAAAAAAATACTATTTTCAAATACTTATCCAAATATTTTTTGAAAAAAATCCACACATACATTGATAGTTTCTTATGTCTTTTTCTTTACGCTGACACGAGCCTATACGAGGCCGTAACGCTAGATTTTAATTTCCAGAAAATCCTCTACCCGTTGGCATCACGCGACAGGGTGAAAACAAACGTACATGTCCCCATTCTCAATTTAACACCACAAGAAAATATGGTAACCAGTGGCGCATTTAAGGGGGGAAACTGGGGCAAATGCCCCGGGCGCCAAATTTTAGGGGGCGGGAAAATGTTTCAACAATTCAACAAATTGAAAATGAACGCATGTACTGGATCAATGTTTTAAAAAGAGTAGTGGCAATTGTTAAAAAATTGGCATCAAGAGGTTTAGCGTTTAGAGGACATACTTCAAAAATTGGATGTCTACGTAATGGAAACTTTATGATGGCACTTGAGTTATTAGCGGAATTTGACCCTTTTATCTCAAACCATATTTCCAAAAACGGTAATCCCGGTAAAGGTCATACTTCATATTTATCATATTATACTTATGAGCAGTTTATTTTATTAATGTCTAAAAAAGTAGAAAATACTATTATTCAAGATGTCAATAATACTTCAAAATATTTTTCAATAAGTGTTGATTACCATTGGTAGCGCTACCGATTATAGTACTGCCTACTTGCACTACTGTTCAATGGGGGGAGGGGGATTTATAAAAACTATTAACTCGATTGAGGTCAAGATAAGTAAATATAACATTAATATAAAGTAGAGTTACTAATGAGTATTCGATTATTTTTATTAAAAATCATGTACGTTATACAATATACCAACAGAATAAGTAATTAATTTAATACAAGTAGGTAAAAAACCATTAAAACCGAATTCCAAGACATCTTATTTTTAAATCGACCAAAACACTAAGTTATCTCAAGTCAATCAAACTAGTTATAATATAATATTGTAATCGGGCCGTAGTGTACTCTGTACGAGGTACGCGGCATCATACGGATTAATCCTATTTTTGAACGACAAACACTTATTATTTATAATAGTTAAATTATTTCGTTTCTGTTGCAAAATTTTCTTTCGATAAAATGTTGAAGACACATGCAACTCTAACATTTTGTATTTTTTTTTTATTCTTTTATCAGGCTATCAACTACCTATTAGTTATTTTTGTGTTTCGAACTCAAAATCAAAACTAAAAACGTAATATTGATTATAAATAACAGTTTAATATTATGATAATAAAAATAGCATGTTTTTTGTACAGAGGGTAGATACTTGGCGTGCACGTGCAGAGCAAAGTACATTGAAGTTTCGGTGGGCATCAATCACAACGTCGATGAGCTGCTGGTGGGCATCCTCACGCAGATCAGACTCAAACGAGCTGACCTCGGCGAGGGACACGAGCATTGGTATAAAAATCGAAACTTCATCAAAGCAAGCCTTAAAGCTAGACAGATGTTCACGTGGGTGTTTGGCAAGGAGGATACGAAAACGAAAAACTGTGAAAATCTCCAAGTCCTCTAGCTAACGTGTTGAAAATCATATTAGAATAATAATATGCGTACTTATTTTAGGTATATAAATTATAATTTATAATATTACATAATTTTTTATTTCGTGTTTCTTGTTTTTGTTTTTTTTTAAATAATTTTATACATGTTATTACATTTGTGTAGTAAGATTTCTACGATGAGTGGTAATATCATAATAATATATTATGCTACCATTGTTGTTGTTCTTTAAATCAACACTTTTATTAATTTAACAGTGTGGATAGAGAAAATTTATTATTTCATAATAATATGAACACACTTACGAACCGCAAGTATATGGATACCTATAACATGTCTTTCTGCGTTATTCCTTCCGATTTCCATCGCACTAGTATATACGTTTATGGTAGAACATTATAGGTGTATCATATTTATACTGTATATCCACCTCAAGGTCATCTAAATTTTGTGTTGGAAAACAGCGAAGATACGGGTTCGTTAAAAATATAATCCCCTCTAATTTTGGATTAATGTGCCATGTGAGATTGTGAGAACGATGGATGAAGCCTACAGTCATTGAGGAAGTATTAAAATGTCAAATAAAATATAATCTATAATTAAGACATGAGACGTATAAGTTTCTTTAGATATTTTAAAAACAAACATAAATTCTATTTTCAATATATCTACAAATTTATAATACTCAAGAACTCAAAAATACTGGATACGTAATAACGATACTTAAATTATTAGCGATTAATACGTCTTATTTAAATAACTTTTTTATTATTCCAAAATAATCGATTAACAATGGATATTGATGTTAATTATACGGTACATTATCTAACATAGACCGAATAATACGATATAATTTTTTTAAGTACCCACTAAAAACACTTGGTTTTGTTTTGTAATTGATTAATTGTTTGTTAAAATAGTATTTTTTTTACTTTTTTTAATGTACGTAGGTACATATAAATATTGTTTTGTATTTTAAATTTTTATACAGAATTATTACCTATACCGTAACTATACGTGTATTTTATAGATATTGTTTATTATGTTACATATTTACCACAATACATATTATTTTGAACTAACAAAATTGTTTTTTTATATCCGACATGAAAAATTCAAAATAGTCCAGTGTATCGTAAACATTTTTACGCCATAAAATACTTAGCTGAAATCATCAAAAACAGCTAACGATACAATGTTTTTAAACACTAATGCAGTGGCAATAGTGGCATAACTGGGTAAAAAACTGGGTGGGGAAGGGAAAATATTTTATGATTTTGATTTATGGTTGCAACTGTTTTAAAATCACATGATAGCGTTCTTTGTGAGTAACCATTGCTAGCAATCCATTTAACGTAAGTCACTTATTATTTCAAAAACTATTAACGTTTTAAAAATATTTTTCACACTATTTAAAGTCGTTAAAAATAACATTTATCTAAAAAATATATTTATTGCTTTTTAATTGTTATCTTTTTAAATATTTTACTTTTTCTTAACAATAGTTTGCATTTAGAATTTCCTACTCCAATGCGGAAAAGAAGTTGTTTAGGGATAATTATAATAATAATAATTTTAATTTTAATTTTCTGCGAGTAGGTAGTTAATAAGTTACAAAGAATTAAATATTTGTGATTTGCAATTTTTGAACGGAATGTAGTGAAGAGTTACTAAATTAAATGCCTTGAAAAATGTCGATCTATATACTACTTAGCTTATTAATACGTACTAAAAATATACTCATAAGTTAAGTATAAGGTATAATAAAGATACTAGGTACTAGTACGAAATGTGATTTTTATTGATCCAAATTATCTGAATAATATTTGGCTTCAGAATTAGAAGTCGATAATGTATAGGATTATTTATTTTTCATATTTTTCGTAAAAAACATATGAAACAATAACGATATAAAATGGTTAATATATCATTTTTTTTTTTCAAATATGTTTTTTTACAACGACTTAAAACAATATCAAATGGAGATTCTTACGTAAATGGATGGATCGTCCGTATTATATTGTTATATTGTTGATATGCATTTAAGTATTTTTAAAACAAAACTCAGCGCAAATGCATTGCACTTTCACGGCCACCCGCAATAACGACGCCGCCGAGTCTGTTTATACAGGTATAGGTATCTATACAACAATATTATAGTATTATTATTACTATTAAATCGACAAACGTGTACGCTGACCCATTTTCGTCAGAAGTCGAGAGGATAGCTGCTCTCCTATGTAGGATAGCTACACCGTGCGCGCGTGAGTGTAACGCCAATATTGTTTTGCATCCCATTCTTTCCCCATTTAAAACGTTAAGTTTCTACAAGTTAGTCCTCGGCTCAAGAGTGTACTTGGAAAAAAGCGCTCGACCGCGTCAAGTACTTCTATCAACGTATAGGCACACACATCCACACAATATCAAATGTCTGTGTAAAATACAAATACTTGTCTGTGTGTATTCATGTATAAATATAATAAATTGCATATAATAATAGCATACTGCATTGTGTGTGTATTATTGAATACATAATGCACTTTTAGTTATTCTTTAGTTTGTGTGTGTGTACTATAAGCATAGTGCACCAGACCAGCGCATTCCGACAACAGTAATATAATCATTTGGTTATAATATTTCATAAAACGGAACACGCAGCTTTAAAACCCACGAGCTAAAAGTTCTTTATTGTTTCACGCTCGAATAATATGGAGTTTTAATTTTTTAGCCCAAGCACAATAAATCATCAGTAAAGACCGGGTATAGTTGCACTAAAAATATGTCAAAATTGCAATGAAAATAATACAATAATTGCATAATAAAATTATCTAATTGCTACATAAAATATATTCTTAAAATATTACAAAATTTATAACTATTATTTATTTTCTTAAAAATTATTTAAAGTATCTTAAAGTATTTAATAATTAAAATATATTATTTTTCTGAATTAAAATTTATAGGAAATATAATAATATAAGAACAAGCTAGTACAATTACACGAAAGCAACTGATACTAACAATATTTAATAATTATTGTCTTTTTCAATATACTGTCTATTTTAAAAACTGTGATCGTAACGGGTAATAAACTATTGTTATCGATATCATTAATGACCTATAGAAGTCCATATCACCACATATATCTATACTTATATTACACCTTTATACTTAAATAATCTAACCAATAATGAAAATCTACAATAATTTTATTATTTTTATATTATAAAATTAGTTAAGAAATATTGATTGGTACATTTAATAACGTAAAATATAAAAAACTGCAAAAAATTGCAAAAAATTGCAACATAAAATGAAATATAAAGACTGCAATTAATACTAATCGTGTGCATGTTTGATTTATCTTAAATGCAAAAAAAGTTGTAATATCAATTAAATCCGGTCTCTACTCATAAGTATGACAAGCTGGGACGTGTCCAACGTGAGTTTCTCAAGTGTATCTACATCATCATTCAGACCATTCGAATATCGAACGATTGATCTGCACGACATACAATCCAATACCTGCTTGGCCACGGTTGCCGATAAGCGAGCCAACATACCTTTTTTGTCCAGACTCCATGATCATCGTATCGACGTGAATGTAATTTTATAGAACCTTGGTTTTTCAATCCCGGATTGAATTAATCACCATCGATACGGGGCCCGTAGTATATCCATTCCAGATCCTTTTTGCAATGCGAATTATATATTATATTAAACAGTCATACTCTACGAATAAAATTATTATGAGAACAGCGATCAATCTTAATTTGAGTTAATACCCACAAACTCACTCAGTCAATACATTATAATATATATTATGAGAATGACTGAATATACAATCATTTGTGTTAAAATATGTTATGTTACCGTTTTTAATATTTTAATACCGACACACATATGTGCTTTAGTCTTAAGATGATTATTATCCATAATATTTATTGGGTTTGTTTCATTTTAAAATAAATGCTACGATATTTATAATTAATATAAAATTCTTTTAGGGGGTGGAGTGGCCGAGCGGACTAAGGCGTCGGTTGCGACGCACGCAATCGCCGGTTCGAATCTCGGTCATGGGCGGCATCGCTCTTTGGGCATTTCGCGATGTCTGGAGAGAGAGGCCGCCGGCCCCCAACCGAGCATGGCAGAAACCCACGGGTGCCCATTCAAAATTCTGCCAAAAAAACCCACGAGTTAAAACCTTACAGTACCTTCCCCTACAGTTCCCCAGGCTAATGACCTCAGTTGTCGAAGCCCTAACCATAAAAAAAAAATTCTTTTAAATACTCGTATGCCGACATTTTGTTTTAATACAAAACGGTCGAAACGTAAAGCAATAATATAAACAAATACTTAGAGAAACATGGAGAATACACGTAGAAGACTTCAACATTTAAAAAAAACTTAATTTATCTATTTCTACCAGCAATATTTATAGATATACCTACCAGGTGATCCATTTAATGTAATAAGTTTGTATGTAAATACATATTTTCCGTAAAACATGATAAATTAATTATTACAAATGATAAATTCGTTTCACGTAATTTGCAATAAAATAAGACAAATTGTATTTTACATATTTTGTCATAAATATATATTTTTACATACTTTGTAAAATTCTCGCTTTTTTTACATATTTCGTACATTTTGACAATTTCGGTGGTTTAATAATATTTTAAAATTAATCGATACTCGGCAAATTTTAAGTTTATAATAATGTATATAGGAAATAAGTAGGTTAAAATAAATATTAATAACATGATTTTAGTTTATCTTATCTATTTCTGTTCGATAACCCTACTTTACTTAGGTTTAATCATACTTTATGTTCAACAATTATTTGACAAAATATATTTATGAATTTACAACAGTACCTATCAGACTATCAGTTTGCGTGTTCGCGTGGTTATGAAAACATCTTCACCTAAAGTACATTTAATTTTGAAAATTTAAAACAATATATAGTTTGGTATTGTTTCACTTTAAATTGATTAAACATCAATTGTATTTCAATTTAACAACATATTTTTTTAATTTAATTAATTAGACATAAAAAACAATAAATTGTATTATTCAAAGATTATTTAGAATTGTATTTTAGTTTAAAATTTTAACATATTTTGGAAATTTTAATTACATATAAATCCCAGCCCTAGTAATAAGACTATAGACCAACGTTTCTTAAACTTTTTTATCCGTGGAACCCTTTTTAATGTCCACTATCGTGGAACCCCTACTTCTTTTTAGCTTTTTAGTTTTTTTTAGGATTATTCGCAAATAAATTAAAATATTAATTAGAAGTATAGATTATTGAATATAATATAGAGTTA
This sequence comes from Diuraphis noxia, assembly GCF_037042655.1. Taxonomy (NCBI): domain Eukaryota; kingdom Metazoa; phylum Arthropoda; class Insecta; order Hemiptera; family Aphididae; genus Diuraphis; species Diuraphis noxia. Next base: position 55,094,187 of record NW_028301714.1, on the reverse strand, counting down.
GTTGAAAGATTATTCCATATGGTTTATACATTATTATTTAATATACAATTATTATTTTCCATAGTGGATATTTTAAAGTAATTTTCTTGAACATTTAAAAAAAAATTACTTAAGCTTCGCGGAACCCTGGAGTGTACGCGGAACCCCAAGGTTCAGCAGAACACAATTTAAGAAACGCTGCTATGGACTATAGTGTATACACTTTTATTTCAAAAACTATTTACGGTTAGAAATATATTTTGTTCTACATAATGTTGAGTCGTTACAACGAAGAATTCAAAATAAATATTGTTGTCAATAAAATTTTTTTAATGGTAACATGCATACCTATTTTACAACTCGACTTCAAAGTAGAATATTTTTTGGTCGATTTCAATACATAAAAATAGAATTTTGAATGAGTAGTTAGTTATGGGAATTTATTTTTGATACGTGGAATGGCACGCCGAAAAATGTTGGCTCACTAATATTATATTCTCATAATAAATTAACTAATTGATCGATATTTGATTTTTATAGATTGAATTACTCTGAATAATATATTGCGTCGGAATATAAAATTAAAATTATTGTTTAGAAAAAAAATAATTACAATAATAAAAAATAATTACAATTAAAAAATATAATTTTTTCCAAAAACGTTTTTTGACTTTCGTATCTATTATCTATTATTATTTATTTTTTAAAATTTTTTTTTATTTAAAATAATGATATTTACAATCTGTGTTTAACATCACAATAAGTAAATTGGATAATTTATATACATGTTTAACTAGAATGGTATGAAGAGGGAGGCCAACCAGTGATGGAACCCAACGTGAATTTATTTTAGATTAACAAATCTCTGCAATATTTTCTTTTGAGCCTATGGATGAGATTTGTGATACTAACGGGTTTATAATTTATTAAAAAGAAAATGTTAGCGTTTTTTGAAATAATAAATTTCTTTCATCAATTGGATCATGCCGTAGATACATCATATCATTACACACCTTATTGAAGATTATTTTATGAATGTCCGTGAATGAATGAATTTATAATAAATTATATTATTTAAAATAATCATGCAAACGTCAGCGCGAATCTTACAGTTTATGTTTTTAATCAGATCAGTTTTCCCCTCCAAATACCATATATAATAGAGCTTTTTACAGATTTGTTCACTATACATATATAGTGATTGATATCATGCAATCATGCTTCATGGTACATAATTCAAAATTTCACACTGATATCGCTAAATTAATAACCTATAGTAGAAGATAAATATACGGATATTTTAATACTTATTATTATATTATAGTCAAATAGAATCGAACGTGATGATACGAGAGACAAAGCCAAGTTTTTTTTATCTTTCGCAGAAACAGAACCATCATCATTGTGCGCAAAAAAAAAAGATTAATTTCTTACCCCTAAGACATACCAAAGTAAATTTTCCCTCGTAACCGGAATAATACACCTAAAAATCATTACTTATTTATTATATTATTGATTTGGATGAATACTATAATATAGCCTTTTCGTTTTGTGATGATACGATAATAATTTTGGTTGACGAAACTGAGGTATACACGCTGAGTGTTCTGTTGTCAAGTGTCAACCTTATACGAGTTTACTTATCGTTATTACTTGTTTATACTTATAATAAAGTCAATAAAATAAAAACAATATTTTTGACAAAAAAGTGTGTTATATTATTCTATTTAGTTAAAAAAAAATTGTAATTTTTATCTTTCACATAACATAATTGTCATAACAGCCAAAAGATGAACAAATTATCAATAATTATTAAACACTTAAATTCATCATTACTATTTAAAAAGTGTTGTGTACCAAGGTAATTTATCTCCCACATATTTCGTTTTAAGATATTTCAGATATTAAATTTCAATGTGAAACAGGGGGAGACATGATAACGGGGACAAAGCCTCAAAATAGATTGGTAAGTACCAATGGGGAATCTTGCCCTTCTTTCAGGGGATTAGTGAGGCCCTAGGATAATATTATAATTGTATTTCTAAATTTTAGCACTGAACGTATAACATGATTATTCGATTATTTAAAATTGATCTTATATCATATTATATTTATATATTATGATAATGATTTTAAAATTGTGTGTATTGCCATGTACGATCAACGCCTGGGTTGCAGAGACGCCAGGTAAATCCAAACCGACAATACTTGATTTGGGTACGGATGCACGTAAACGGCAAGCGCGAACTCAACCAAGGGATTTTCATTTAGGTGCATGCCCGTCGACTGTATGGCGTCAATCAAAACTTCGGTGTTGCTGTACGGTCTGTTGATGGGAAAACCACACATCTGAAAGAATATATATATACAAGCGTGACGTTAGATAATAATGGCTATGTATCTATTTTTAAAAATAAACATAATCATTGTTGCAAAAATCTTTACATTTAAATTTAGCGAAGTCTACAATATTTTAGCTCCATATATAAAAATTTGATTTTTTAATAGCAGAATAAAAAAATTCAGGTAGGTCTTATTTGTGATGTTAGGATAACTATTATATGTTCACATATTGACCATTATGTGCTATCCAAATGAAAATGTATTAAGGCAAAAATATAAAAATGAACTGTTCAATGTCTAAATTAAATAAAACGTATAGTAATAACATTTTAGTAGAAATTAAAAAATAGTATGAGAACGTATTTTTATTTTTTTTATTTAATACAGATATTAATTTAACACCTTTTGAATATAATATTTAGCGCGAGTTAGGGATTTCTGCTAAAAAAAACTAGTTACAAGATACGTAGAGCCTGTTTCAACAAAACATACGAACAATGTTCGATACTTGTTTTTACAGTATTCTTTCTTATTGGTAATAAAGCTGCATTTCATACAAATATAAGTCAGTCATATTAAGTAAATTATTATTTAAATTAAAACATTTTAAAATGTAATGATAAAAAAGGCGGGTAAGTCGTGGATGTCGCTCTGCTGTACAGTAGGTTACAAGTGGGTTACTGTAATGGATGGAATTAAATTTGGATTTAAAATTACATCAAAAACCAAAATCGATTTTGTCGAAAAATGAGTATGCGTAAAATTCCCCGTTTTTCCTTAATTTTTAGTTTGTTTTTCTCAATTATTTAGAAAAGTATTTTTCACTTTTGACCCCCCCAAATTACCAACTAGATTTACTTTCTGATCGAACGAGGTACTGAAGTCAAAAATCGAAGCACTTTTACTGCCCCAAAACGTGATGATAGACAAAAAAAAAAAATTTTTAAAAAAATACCCTCAAAATCCACATCAACATACATACGTGATAGTTAAATGACCGTTGAATATTTGAACTTATGATACTTGTATTTTGTTGAAAATGTAAAGCTAGGTAACATAATGTTCACCTAATGTTAAAAGAAGTTAGTGATTTATCTTTAAAATCCTATGACCCCAAGAAAAAACCGGTTATAGGTTAGGTTATATGAAAATATAACCGGAATTTTTTTTTATGCTTTGATTTAAAATGGTTGGCACGTGACCCAAAAAATGTTCACCATCACCTGCACTATATATAAGTTTAGTCTACCCAACTATCCCCTCGTCTTTGATAATTGCAATAGTCAGTCTATAGTGGATCTATCAAACGTGTATTGCACCTTGTGAGAGACGAGCAAATGTTGCAACTCAGCCAGGTAACCGTTCTCCGCAGTGGTGACGTTCATGGATCCACCATTCCATGTCTCTCGCTCCAAGTTTGGAAGGATTTTTCGCAGAACTGATATGCAATATCTATTCCAGACGGTCTTAGACTTGACCCGCCACTTCATCAGCGCGTTTCGCAGCGTCGTCTCCAGCTTTTCCTGAAGAAGACGGGCATCTGCGATAGCTGCCGGCGTGTAGTCCACCGTGTCCGGCTGCACGGAACCCGCCACGGTGGGCGCCGCCTGATACCGGCCGAAAGCCGGGTTCCAGTCCCTGGTCTGCGTTACATCCCACCGGGTCCTGGGTACCGATTTCTCGTACTGAACATTTAGCCATATCTATTATAAACATATAATATATAATATATTCTAAAAGGATTGGTACATATTTCGAGTTAAAGTCTTTGTAGGTAAATATAATGAGTCATGTAATATACTACACCATTGAAAAAAATAAAGTTTTCACAGTGGATTTTTAAAAAAAATAAATATTATTTTTAGACTGTGAGCGTGTTACGCTGAATGTATTGTTCTCTTCAACATTTGGGATAGTAAGAATACTCCAATTGTCAAACGTTATTTCTGAAAGAGAAATTGTGAATCTGGTGAATCTAGTTGATGCATTCAGAGGGTCAAAATTGAAAATTCCATGTAGTTTTCGAAAATATTGACATAATCAATTTGATTTTTTTTATATATCTAACTTAAAAGCTAATATCCGTAAAAAATTTTAATTTTTACCTAATATTAATTATACTAGCAATTCTACATAAATTATGGTAAAATATTAAGTCAAAATGAGATATTTATGATTTTATAAAAAATATTTACAGTTTTATATTTGATTGTGTCTGCAAGTACCTATGCTTGGATCACACACAATCTCTTCAGGATTTTTTTTCATATACAATAAGATAAATATCATCATCACTCAATTCAAATTTGATACATCTATTATATTGATATATTCAATAACTACTGTATAGCAGAGCGGTACCTACTTGTCCACTTTTTTTAAAGTAAATTTTTACGGATAAAAAAACTAACGACTCTTTAGTCAAAATGCCTATAATCAGTATACAGTTACAATATAGAAACTCACATTTTCGGCATTTATCAGACAATATACTTCCTGTACGGGCGAAAAGCTGTCACATGTAGAGTACTTTCGGCCGGTGAGCGGGTCCCAGACGTTATACACGGGGGTGCCGGCTGGTTGGTCAGGCACGGTGCATGATGTCAGCACGTAAGCGGCCTCACCCCGGGACACGCCAGTGCCCAACAGCAACCAAGACCGGATGTTTAGCTTGGCGAAGTAACAGCATAGCAAAAGACCATGATCGACACCGGAACCCCCTCCGAAGAGTAAGCCCAACAATTGCTGAAACATTCAACGGAAATATATTATAATTATACCTATATAGTATATATATGCATATTATAACAAGGTCCAAACAGATTTTTCAACCATAAGTTTCATGTTGATAATATACTATCATTATACAATAATAATATTGTAAATGATAAACAAGCAGAAATATAAATATTAATCAGAATTTGTATCGGCAGTGAATTACACATTAAAAACCCCATAAAGAAATATGAAGAAAGGAAAATGTATTTCAACATTTTTACTATTTTTTCTAGTTTCGAGAAAAATTACTATCCATCGCAAGTGAATTGCTCATCATGGTTTCATTTATCCCCGGACAACACCTAGCAATAAATCTAGTAAATTATAAATAAACGCATATGGAAATCGATTTATCTCGATGGTTATAAATTATAAAACATAAATGTCCGGTATTAAAGATCGGTTGTGTAGTTTACGACCTTCGATATTAGCTATAAAATTGTTTTATTTTTGAGTACTAGTGGTGTGAGCTGCAGTCGATGCACCACGCAGCTGCAGTACGTAAAATACATTTTTATTTTTCTCATATTTTTCAGTCTATAAAAATAAGAAAAAACAAAACGATGACAGACGGAGGAGTAGTTATGAGAATAACAGCTAGAAATTTACATTTTTCAAATGTAGTAAATAACCAACGACAGCAAATCGATAAAATAAATAATATTAAGCCAGAAGTCTATATAATGAGACTAAGAAGAATCTAAAATATATCTAATAACACTGTTTCTCGGAATTGGTCAATTTTCTGCAATGTTTGGCATCGACAATGGCCAATGGAACAGATTTTACTTTTTAGTAAATATTGAAGAAAATATACTAGGTAGTATATTCGATTTTCTTTGCACTCACACTAACAATTATTAAAGACCTTACCATCATATTAAATTGATTACATATCATGCTATTTTATTTCAAACACGTTCGACTATAACCACCTTACCTCCCAAAAAGGAGTTAAGAAAATATTGAATAGCTAATAGGCGTGGGATAAAAACTATAATGTATTATGTATCTATGTATGTAATATTATAAAATGTTTATTATAATACTTACGTCTCCGGTCAACCAGACATCAAATCGTCCGATGAGCAAAACGTTGCTGTTTACCACCGGTATGAGCGATACGAATCTGGCGACCATTTCAGCAGTGGTGTTAAATACATCATCAGAAATTACTAAAAATAAAAACAATAACAAGGAACTTTGAGTGAAAATATAAATAATATAAATATTAGTCATATAACTATACAATATACATAGATGATAAGATTTTTCGATAAAAAAATTGACTTAACTTTATTATTTTATAAGTTTTTCAAAATAAGACGAGAGAGCACAAAAAACTAATCTATTATAAATATAATAGTTCAATAATAATCTGTATCTATACGGCTATAATACGTTGTATAACATATGTTTTGCTTCAGTATAAAACATCAGGATCCGAAATCATAAAAATTTATCCTCTAGATAGTGTTGTACTGTATATGGATTTATTTAGGGACGTAAATTTTATTATTTTTGATTTATCAGTATCTATCTAGTAACTATCATCGTACTAATGTATTTTTTATTAGTTTGATAAAAATGATTAGGCAATGAGCCTCATTATCCGCGCGCAACACCCTTCAAAATAATATTTTATGTTTAGTTAGGTGTTTAAAAACTATAATGAGTAGGTACCAAGGTACCTAGTGTAATCCTAAACGAAAATATAATTAATGTTTTTATTACTTATTGATTTTAATTATTGTATAGTCAACGTATTGCATAATGCCCTTAAACAAAATATAAAGTGGGGGACGAGGTGGCTGAGTGGTCTACCGCGTCGGCTGTGGCTCAGCCGGACCGGGTTCGAACCTCGACCATCGGGCGGCATTTTTCTCCGGGCAAGTCACGGTGTCCGGAGAACAAGTGCCGCCATCCCCCACTCCGGGGCATGGCAGAAACCTACGGGTGCCCCAATAGAAATTCTGCCAAAAACTCTCACCCACGTCCACGTGTAAAACCAACCTATAGTTCCATAAGAACCTACAGTACTACCCCCTTCCCAATGGCCTTAGTTGCCGCGGGATAGTAAAAAAAAAATATATATATATAAAGTACCTACCTGGCTACCTATGCATAATAGACTATAGGTGGTCTATGGTATGATTCATGCTATGCAGACAAAATTACAAAACAACTTTGCATGAAACGCTCAAAGTAAACTAGCTACTTAAAATTATATTCAAAACCTTAAAAAAACAAAAAATGACTGCAGGAGATAATGAATATGTATCATGTACGTACCAGGGAGTGGTAATGGCCTAAAAAATCTGGTCACACAAACAGATTTACCGCTGCAGTGTATCACCAAGGTTTTCACGGGCCTTCCGGGAAACTGTTTTGCTCCTTCTGCAGACCAATACTCTAAATATCTTTCAAAGTTGAACGATTCGCTGCAGTCTAATCTCTCCTGTAAATTATTGATAATATAACAAAATACTTAAATACGTAATACAGCGAAATACATCTGAAAGGTTATATGATTAGGTAATAAGATCAAACAATAATAATATAATAATTAAATACAACTATACAATTATCACACGTAAAGACTTTTACGCTCTCAATTACACTGATAAAAAAAGAAAAACTGAACAGTTTAAAAAACGGGCAAGAATGCAAAATCTCTTTACATTACTATTAAGATAGGCTAAGGTTTATTTACAAGAGCTATACAATTAGGTAAAAAGTAAATAAAATAAAATGAGGTAAAAAATAAAATAAATTGATAATTAATACATATATGTATACAGGAATTCATTAAAAACATTTAACCAAATAAATGCATTAATTAACTAGATACAATAATTTTTTTAAATAAAAATAATAATAATGAATGCATCAGTCATAGATTCTTAGGCCACAAATTCAATATGTTTCAGACATATCTGTTTATACTTAATATAAGCTATCTTGGTGGTAACATGTAAAAATAATAATTTTAGCAAACGAACATACAAAACAGATTTGTATTATAATATAGAATTATGGAACAATAATCAAATAATAAATATATGCAAGTAAATATTTTATCATTTATTACTTTATTAGTTTGAAAATAATTTTACTTACCTTGATAGGTTCAGGATGATGGAGTGGCGGTTGAACCATAATGAATAAGCTCAAAAAAGTTGAGTTCCTATAATGAGAGCTTTCGGAATTTGACACAAGTCTTTCATATCCCAAAAGGTGTCTGGGTGTGTTCATTTGAAATACTCCCTCAAACTGAAATAATTTAGATAAAATAAAATAAATATACTGAATCACGGAATACAATTTTGAATTTATACACATTCATAGTAATTAGTTAAAAGTATTTTTAGAATAAATTAAGATCAAAATAGTTATGCTAGCCCATAATAATTATTAACATTTTAAATGGAAATATTAAATATTAAATAACAAGTGTATACATTTATTCAATATTCTAGAGATTGATTTACTGAAATATAACTTATACAAAATAGCACTCTAATTTTAATATATATATATATATATATATTTTGGAAAGCAAAAACTATAAAAAAACAAACTTAGATCAATTAGACAATAATAATTTATGATTTTATGATAATTTATAAAACACAAAACATACTTATTTTACCCAAACCATTAAAAGTTTCCTACACCAAAATATATGTTTTTATATTACATAATTGCTTATTAAATGTTGGTTAATATTCTCTGATTCAATTTTAAATTTACAAGAAATTAGCAAAAACACTCATTCAATATGATATAACTAATAACAATACAGTTGATAGATTTATAGCTTTTCAAGAGTTTTGTTTTGCAATATTAACACTCATAATACACTTTCAGAAGGTAGCTAATATTATTTTATTCAGTATAATATTGTACTGAAACTTTAAATTTTATATTTGTTAAATTATTTATTTATCACACATAACTTGTTCTGATTTCCACTTAACCATACAATAATAAACAAAATCAATTTCCATCAAGACATTTTAGATGTCATAACTCAGACAGTCCAGGGGCAAAATAATTATTTTTTTAAATATTATAAAGACAAGGATTAGATATCAAATAACTATTGCTAGAAATAAAATGCATAAACATAAAAAATGTGTATATAATTAGCAATAACTAGAAACTTTTACACATCTTGACAAATAATCAAAACTCAATGAGAATAGCACTTGATCGTAATATAAAGATACTTTAAAATATAAAATAACATAATCATATATATACAGTGAAATCTGAATATAAGACCATAAGAAATGTCTATTATAGACAATTGTCTGTTGTCCAGTTAATCTACTTTTACATCAAGAAATTAAAAAAAAAAATAGTTTTTTTGTTTTTCTGAAAAATTATCCTATTAAATATTAAATATTATTACATTTTACATATAGATACATTACATATGTCATATATAAATAAATATATTCAATTAACGTTATCTTGTTCCTTATTGTTACGACTAGTGTCATTGTGGCAAAGTATGTATAAACAACTGCCATTATATTTAAGCATTTACAAGTATAATATGATATTATTCTAATTTCTAAGATTGTAGTCTGTTTTTAAGGTTTCAGTGGAAAACGTTACTGTTTCTGTTTGTAATAGAAAAATTGAAATGTACTAACATAATTTTTTTTCTGGGACTAAATTATTTTGTCTGTTGTAAGAGGTCAGGTTTCATTGTATTATTTAATATAATATAAACAAACTTGAGAGCTATTGAATAATGCTGATATGGGTATAACGCAGCTTCCTAACCAATTTCTCTCCAAACGTTGATGAATATTTGTTTCTCGGGTTCTACCATCTTCTAATATATCAATAACTATTTCGTCATACATATTTATGTGAATGCAGTCATCAATCGATTGAACTTCATTTGGACATAAATCAACTGAATTTGATCTATAAGAAAAACACATTAAAATTTTGTTAAACATTAAATTACAAAATTTGTTTTTAATTATTTTATTAAATAAATATCACTACCATCAATAGAATAGATACATTTTTGATTTTTAATAAAAAAAATTATATTTTAAATTAATTTCTGAATATTTTATACACAGTAGTCTTTTTTTTTTTTGGTTAATAATTATTTGCTTAAATATTGATAATATAATCATTGGTTATTCAAAAAATATAATATCTAAGAATATATTTTAAAAATGCATTACAATAATTCTGAAATAGATATGAAAAAAATATCATAACTTGTAAATTTAAAATTAATTTAATTTTTTATTAAAAATATAATCAATATTTTATTTATAAAAATAATTTTTTTTCTTACAGAAATCATTATTATTTATAGTTTGAACAATTAATAATTGTTACTTAATTATACATAAATAATTATAAAACTAAGAACCATCAAATATTTATAAATTATTAAAAGAAAAATTATGTATTTAAGATTTTCTTAGTACCAGTAGTATATAAACCTAGACCCATAATATTTGTATACATCAAAATGTTATTTTCTGATTATATTTATGATTTAAACTGACACTAAAAAAAATCAAATAATCTATCAAAGTATTATGGATATAAAATTGAAAAAAAAATATAATTTCAATTTAATTTAACTTATAACTTATAAGTCTTAACTAATATAAAAATAAAACTATTCAAAATTTTTTGATTTTTATAACTTTTTACAATAAAAATTGAAATTTTACTATGTATTTATAGGTGATTTATTAAGTAAGCTCGCCTTATTCTTATGTTTAAATTATGAATGTATTTAAATTATTTTTGGGATTTTTAAGAGTGGTTAAGGACATAATTTTTGAATTCTTAGATTTTTCAAAACATTTAAGAAATATTTTATGGCTATACCAACTTTGGTTTTTCAAATAAGAACTTAGTACTTACATATTTTAATACAAATCAGAAAGTAAATCAGATTATTTTTCTGAAAACGTAAACAAACTCAAAAAAATTTGAACAAAAAGTTAATGAGTTAGAATAATTTAAATACTAAGGATAGTCTATTAAACACTTTTAAAATTGATATGGCTTTGGTATTTATAATTAAGTATGCAATATAAAATATTTGTTGATAATTACTACTTAATACTTAAATATTATTGGCTCTATTCCGAATGCCAAACCAATTAGTAAACTTGGTGAGAAAAGCAATCTGACTGCCACTTGACAGGAATCGGCCAACGCCCAAACCTTTCTGTTTCTGATTGAAATATTGTCAATACTCGGACAATTTTTTAATGGAACAAAATGGTTATAAATTAATATTTCACTCAATAATTTTTAAAACAAAAGTAAATACTATTCTTTTAATACACTATTATCATTGAATAAAATATATGTATACTCAATGAATATTATCCTTAGTAATTAAAGTATATTACCTAAAATATGTTTCATTAAAATTTAGTTACAATTCCACTCAAATTACAAAACACTAACATTTTCAGAAATATCTAAGTTTATGAAAATATCATCTTTAACTATACTTAACAATTTCTAAAAATCTGATCTTAATAAATGTTTAATTTAAACATATCAATTATGGGAGCATATTTAAAAATCAATCCTGAACTCGTAAATATACTTTAAAACTATTACAATACTTATTTTATTTTATATTATGTTATTATTATGTATTGAATGTTTTTCATTTAAATTTAATTACTGAATACAATTTTGTATAAATGCTTTATATTTAAATAAGTCTTTGTTGTAAATTAAAAATCAAACATTTAGTTGACTGTATGATTTATAAATTTATGTATTAAGAATATTTACAAATCATATAAAACAAACATTCAGGTTTGACATAGTGATCTTATTTAAAAGGCTGTTGTGGATATAAATAATTATTAATGTCAGCTATCAATCACTATGAAATATATGGTATTACCATAGTTAATAATAATTGTAGTATACAGTTTTACCCTTCACAAATTTAAAGTACCATTTAAAAGTCATCAGTAGTGACACGTAAAAAAAAAAATAAGTAACTTCACAATTATTACTATAAATTATAATATAATAAGATTATTTAATTATAGATTATGAATAATTCTGACCTAACAATCAATTGTAAATCTTGGTTCCATGTTGGATTAGAGCCTTCAGCGGTAGTTGTTCGACTTGTTTGATTCTTGAAGGATATTTCAATAAAAGGTTGTACCGGAACCATTGCTATGTCCCCCATCATCATATCAGAGTTTTTTCTCACAGGTACCTCAAAAGCTCTCATGACATTAATAACAACCTAATATGAAGAATTATATAATAACTAATATGTAATAACTTTAATAAACAATCTGAATAACTATTTGTTAATGAAAGGGTTTACTTTAATTTCTTGTCCTGAAAGACTCTTAGCTGGTATTTTCTTTCTTTCTTTTCTTTTAGGACGTAATGGTCGTTTTGGCTGGAACATTTTCATAAATGTCAAACCTAAGGTTCTGTAAATAATAATAATAATAGTTAATGGTAAAATCAGTTAAACTATAAATATAATGCATATATTTTTTATTTTTGTATATAAAATTGTATAGAAATGGAATATTAAAAATGTTAATAGATGAAATGTATTATTATGCAGTATTCTCTCAAATATATTTTAGTAAACGATTCCTTGGAAAAACTGATAATGACATTACATCGAACAAAGCGTGTGCTTGAGTAATTGATGATTGTTAATTGCAACTTATTTCATTAAAAAATCATGATTCAATACTATCATAGTAAAATGTTTAGTTCAATAAAAAATATTCTGAGCATTTTAATTTTACTTAACTTTAGCAAAATATTGTTATTCAGTTGTTTTATCAATGTTGAAAAATAAGTGTATTAGATACCTATCCAATCTTTAAAATTAATAAATATTAATATTACAATCAAATAATTATCAATTAAAGCTGTAGGTAATTGTTAATTATATATTTTATTGGAAATAAAATAATTGGTAATACGTATTGATATCATGCTTTTAAATTACCTCTGAGTTTTTAAAATTTCATTTTTAACTGTAACTATACATTTTGATACATAAGGTTCTATCAGATTGAAATTAAAGTTAGGTTCGACAATATGTGCCTAAAAGAGAGACAAAGTTTGGAATGTCAATAATGTCCCTACTGTCCCTGAGCGCCAATTTCTAAATATGGCCCAACACTATTATATTACAAAGTTTATCATTAAAATTAGCATACCCAATGTCAGGTACAGTGTCTTCAACAATGATGTCACTAGTTATTTTATTTCTGTTACAAAGCTTGCATTGTTTGAGGATCTTGTCATAGAGTTTGATAACTGAATACCGTCCCCAGATTCTACTAGTTTCCAAAGGCCCAAGGCCAGCAACCTCTAATGCAAGCTCAGATGTTGACACACGATTTTCAAATTCCTTAATATAAATCACTTGTTATTAGTCCAACACAATTTATTTAGCATAATTAGTATATTAAAAAATGTAATTAGTTAAATAAATTACTGCATATCCAAAAACTTATCATTATTTTTATTATTACTAGTATTATAGTCATAATTCAATTATCTTGTTAACTCACAACTAAACTAAGTATCTTCCTCATTAAATATTGAGACTATACCAAACTCAAAGAAGTTCCTTCCAAACCCACCAAAGCTTTAGATTTTTAATCTACAACAAACTTAAATTATTCTCTAATTTATAAGCAAAAATGGATCAAACAGATCTATACAGCTTGAAAGGAAATTTAAAAAAAAAAACTCCTTGTTAGTAATTACAATAAGATAACACATATTTTTCTCAGCTTATAGTAAAACAAAGTATTTTAATTCCTACTAAATTATGGCCACAACTGCCAATATAATTAGACCAATAACAAAAACATTATGTGATATAATAAAGCTATATAAATATTTTTAGTAAGTTAGAGATCTAAAATATAAATAATATAAGATTGACTAATAATTAACTTACATTAAATATGTCTTTTGGTATAAGCCATTCTTTTAATGGCACTGATTTGGCCATTCTAAATTCTATTTCTCCACGATCACGTAATTTTAATAATTTTAGTCTAGGGTTAGAATCTAATTCTTCTTCTGAACAAAATTCCAACATTTTTTTATAAATATTAACACTAAATTTTGACTTCAATTTAAAAACCATTTCTTCATCAACACTCTAAAAAAAAAATACATTCAATATGGTTGGAAAAACATTGATTAGAAAATTTTATTTTCATACTTTTAAAGCCTCAAAAAATGATACATTGTTTGGATCATTAGGATCTGGATGCATATCATTCATCCGACTCAAAATCTTCTCTGTTTTAGTTGACAATACATTATTACTAAAACAATGTATTACATAAATTACATATCACATTATACTTATGAAAAAATAAAAACATCATTTACTTTTGTGAATATATTCTGTTGAAGTAATGTTCAGGGGGGCATAAAATTTTATCACCAAATGTACCCCAACCAGCCTTGCATAAAACTTCACCAGATGTGTACAAACATTGATTTTCCGTATCTTCTGGAAATATCTTAAAATCCACACCACTTCCAACACCGGCATTTTGTAAGGTCTGATTGCCAAAACAACTGAACTCCAAGTTTTCTATGTCAACCTCATTTAATGTAGTATTGCTAAAATTAAAAATATAGTTAAAAGTATTATATTTTAACAACAGTTAACCAATGATACCTCAATGGAAAAGGTATGTAAAGTTCTGCTATGGGATTTTTTGTAAACATATTCTTTGAACTTAGATTTTCACAATGTATGTTTAATGATAATGTATCAGGCCACTGATGAATTTCAACAACAAATTTCTGATTAACATCCATAGAAAAACTGTCATTGATTGGCAAGGAAGTAGATTCACACACTATATGACCATTGAATATCACATCAAACCAAATAGAATGTTTTGACAATGCTAACCTTCGTTGAAGCTCACTACAAAAAAAAAAATTCTATACTATTTTTACTTATGGCACAAATTTAAATTCAATTTTAAATTACTCTTTTGCAGTAATAGAATCTTCAGGGGTGGGTTCAATCTTAGACATAATAAATGTAATAATTGGCTCTCCTGGCGATCTCAATGAATCTGAGAGGATACTAAATACCTGTTCTCGGACTTTAGGAATATTGGTTTCAATATTTTTCTCTCCCATTTCTTCAAGAGTCTCTGCTACTAACCTAAATTATCAAAATATTAAATTCAATCACTATAATGAACATTTTTTTCACATACCTGTTAAACTCTGTTTCCCATTCCTCAGTATTATCATGATCATCAACTATTATTTCCAACTTTGTACTAGTAACAATATAACCTTGCCTTTCTCTCAATTTTTTCAAGTTCCTCCAGGTTTCCAAAATATTGGATACTAAAGATCGGTCTGATTTACCTTCCAGTAATCTCTGAGCTCGAGTTTCTTTAATTTCTATTTTATATCTAAATAAAAAATAAATGTATTAAAATAAAAATTACTAATTAAGAGAAATATTTGAACCTTTGTAAACGATTTCCATGGATCTCTAGTAAATCTTTATTGTTTTCTTCTGACATGACTTTATTCAAAGTATCTTTGGCATTACGTAATGCCTCCAATCTTCCAGACAACATTTTTGTTCTTGCAATATCTTGACGACACCTATACTTATAATATAGTTGTAGCAGTTGCTTGTCTAAAACATGTTGTCGACTGAAAAGGGCATGATGACTAAACTGAATTTTTGAAATTTCTAATTCTAAAAGAAATTTTATTTCTTTAGAATTCTGTGTATCGTTGTTGAAACTGTATGGGCTCTTAAATGGTATTGCCTGATAGCACAATAAATTATTATGAGAAAAAATACAATCATCATTGAACATTAATAATAACATACTTACATTTGTATACTTAATGTTCAAAAACCCATTATTTTCAATAGAATCTAATAAATTACAGCAGGATGGACTAGTCAAAGGATCAGGTAATCTGATTGGTTCACCATCTTCGCCAAACCAATGACTAACAACAAAATCACAAATAATTATTAGTTAATAAACAATTTCAACCACTTAAGCATTTAACCATCCATTTCAAAATATTCATACTCATAATAGTTCTTACAATTCATTAGCTTTAAGAAGCCTTTGTTGAAGTTTATTTAGACATTTTTCATAGACAGGAGGATATGTACCAACATAAAGTCCTTCTCGCTCTAGGTATCGCGGTTGTCTAGAATTTAGTCGTTTTGCCAGATCCACTGAAATCATTTATTTATTAATCTAGGAGCATAATTTATATTCTACTGTTATTTTTTTTTTGTTATGTTTAACAAGAACTATGTATTAACTAATAATAACAATAAGAAAATCAATTGAAAAATATTACAAAAAATAAAAAAATTTAATATCAATTTGAGATAAATAGATAATAATAAAATAAATTTTTATTTTAGAATTGATTAGTTTGCAATGAATGAATGAATCGAGATTTTTACCTGGAGATCCATCTGGAATAAAATAAATATTTTTAGCAGCTTCTTTTATTTTTATAGATGTACTCAAAAATGGTACTAATGAATGATCTAAAACATCAACATCATCTCCATCTGTCAGTCCTAAATAATCTTCTGTGACCAATTTTTTATCTTCTTCATTAGAAAACCCAACTTCTGCATCTATAGAAATTATGAAACTCATTTTTAGTATAATGTTAACAACATTAAATTAACGATTAAATATAAAGTTACAAAATAAAAATTGATAGTTTATAATTGGCCTGCTACCATTATTGCAATTATAATGATAACAATATGTAACATAAAATTATAATTTTTGTAAAAAAAAAAATGATGTCTTAGAATATTTGTGCTATAATTTCCTAGTTTAAAAGCAATTAATATACTAAAATAAATAAAATAAAAACAAATTAATATTTACCACTAGATTCAACTGATTTCTCATGGATTTCATCAGGTTTAGAAGGAGGGTCCCATACTTTGGTGAAAAAATTATAACTCTCAATTTCATTGTCTACCTTCTCAAAATAAAATCATGCAGTATGTCACTTATATAACACTTATACAAAATAACATATTAATATTTATTTTTCATTTATAACTATTGAGTATAAGATTTCAATCAATTTAAAATGTAAGAAAAAAAGCAGATGCAAAAGCTTAATGCATATGTTCATGATGTGATTCAGTTAAGTCCATGCTTCGTAAAGTACACCTGTCTAAGACAGGTGAGGAAATGCAGGTGCTGTGTTGCAGGAACTATGGTTGATAGATAAGAATGAAACAGTCCGTGAAAGAAACTTAGCTTAATGGTTAAACTAACAATAGAATTCAAGTGCAACAATTAAAGGGAATCATCATAATTATATAAAAAAAATTATTTTAATTTTACATAGTAAAAATCGGTTAAAAGTAATATTTCTTACTCAATTGTGTATTGGCTATGTGTGCATATTAACAAAATCAGTGCAAGTGTTGAAGTAACCTGTGTAAATAATTTATTAAACTTTTCATTAAATTGAGTAAATATTATTATAAATATAGGTACCTCTTGCACATTGTTTATGGCCACATTTTTACTAATCTTATCTTTTTCGTGTTTCTCTAAAGCTGCTGCAACTGCCCGATTTTCTGAACTCATCTGAAAATCAAAATTAAAATTCTAGATACAAAATAAGATAATGTTTTAAACAGTATAGATAATATTGATTATATTGATTATAACATTATATAGTTAATTAGATACACAATTTATAAATAATGTGTTCACTAAAAATAAATTATAGATAATACAAATATTAAAACTATTTTTATGGATACTATTTTGAGAATGAAATTACTACACTGTTTTTAAGTCCATTATTAATATTACAATTAATGATTTTCGAGTTATGTTTAAACAGTATTAACCTAGGCCCTAGAAATGTAAAAAAACATAAAAAATAAATATGCTCGGAAAACTCTTACCTAGAAAATTGTTTAAATATCAAACTTTAATAAATTTAATTAATTTCAAAAAAAAACTAAAGTAACCATTACAACAACTGTAAATAATGAAACAAAAATATAAAAATAAACAGAAAGTAAAAATTTTGTTTTATTTTATTATTACAATAAGATATAGATATGTATAATACATACATTTTATTTTATTTACCTATTTAAAATATACAATATATATACCTAAGAGACACAATGAGTACATGTGGTAGAGAGAGAAATTACATATATATTATATTTACATATATATATATATATATATTTACTATACATTAATACATCTAAAAAGAGGAGTAATTTATAAATACTTTTGAAAACAATTTTGAACATCTATATAAGTCAATGTCAATTATAACTGAAAATAATCAATTTTATTGACAGGTCTAAGTGCAGTTATATTAACAAATTTTCACTTTACAGATTTAATAGAAACTACCTAATTTGGAATATATTTTACATCCATTCAACCAGAAATGACCCAATGTGTAAAAAAAATTGTAAATAAATTGTCAAACAAAAGATGATATGCATATGCAGAATGGTAAAGGAAACAATTTATATGAATAAATCTACAATGTTTTACAATAAAAAAATTATCTAACATACCAATTGGGCTAAACGTTCAGCAGGCTGTTTAACACTTTGTTGAACCTTAGTCTTAGTTTGTTCAACTACTACAGTGTTGGAGGCTCTTTCCTGAAAGAAGCGATTGTCAAAAATTAATTCACTAAATCAATTAATTATGTTCTATCCAATTTACCTTGACTTGGTTAACATGTTCTCTGAGTCGATCTTTGAATGAGCGTACTTCTGACTGTGATGTACACGTGCTGGACATACCATCAATTGACGGTCTACGACTGCCCAACCCACTGGCTGGGCTCAAAGCCTAAAGAATAAAAATCCTCAATAACATTAATTGAAAACATTAAATAAAAACAAATCAAATTAAGTCAATGTTTATGGTGTAAGTGGGTAAAAAATTGTAAGGTGTAGATGTAATGTAAGCTACCAAGTCTACAGCAATATTTGATGTCCGTTCAGATGGCTCTGGTGTTTCACGAGGAGTTTCAGGACAATCAAGTACTTCCAAATCATTGTCATCCATTTTCATAAGAGAAAAAAAAATCTATAAGTGTAGATTGCTTTGCAACGTTAATGTACCATTATATTGTTGTACAACAGTAAAGAAAGAAAGTTTAAGCAGCAGATATATAAACAAACTACTATAATACAATATACTATTTTTTTTTTAAATACATTTTTAACTTTATAGTTGGTAGTGGTATATTAATTATATTATAGTAATAACCATGGCTAAATAAAAAATTTTAGTTAAAAATTTAGCTATGGTAATAACATTAATAACTATAAATTTTTGTTTTCTAAATAATCTCCATGGAGACAAGTGATAACATATTAATATTGATAATATTTGCCAAGTGATAACAGTTGATTTATCAAATGTGTGTATTATACATAGACCTTATACTGAGTACATAGAGTAATGATAATAATAATAATAATAATACTCTATGACATTGAGTGAAACCTCCCTTAACTAACACCTCTAATTAGCGGACACTTCTCAATTACGGACAAATTTACCGGTCCCGGCATAACCCCATTGAAAATAATGAATTACACCCCTCTAAAAAGCTGACAGGTTTGCGTAGTCAGGTGTGTTAGAATACCTCTAAATAACGGACAGATAAATTGAGAAACATGAACTTATTTTATTTCTGGCTATCGAATTTTGATACAAATATGCAAGGCCAAAAGGTTATTCTTTTTCTTGATAACGCGACTAGTCACCCCCATTTGAACTTACAGAACGTGAAACTCGTATTTTTTCCACCAAACGTGACATCAACTTGCCAACCTCTTGACCTTGGAGTTATACAAAACTTTAAAACTCATTACCGCATTAGTCTTTTAAAACACGTACTTTCATCAATAGATAATTTAAAACCAAATGTGACGGCTCTTGATACAGTCCTGTGGTCTACGGCAGCAATCAAAAAAATTAATAAGGAAACGGTCATAGGCGCACATAGGGTGTGAATTTAGGGGGTGCTGAAATAATTTATAGTACACAGACCCGTGGGGAGCGAAGCCCCCCACTACACCACCCTAATACTATAATAATTGCATTGCAATAATTATAAATTTTATTAAAAATAAAAATAAATATTTTGTAATTATATTAAAAGTTATAATAACATGTAATTATTAATGTTAGACAAAATTTAATTTTCTGTTTGATATTGCAAATGTTTGCGTTATAATTTCCCCCTCTATTTTATTGGTAAGATCTCTCTCAATGCTAAGCGTAGATAGCTTGGTAAATCTTTCTATCTTTCTTGGCCCATATTGGTGCGCAACCAGTTTTTCAATCTACGCATAGCTGAGAAGGAACGTTCACACGTTGACGAAGAAATTGGAATTGTTATTCCCAATAGCTTACAGACATTTGGAAACGAACTTTTATAACATTGATTTTTCATGCCTTCATATATAAAGCTGGCTGGTAGACTATTCATTAAAACCATCATTTCTGCTGATAAACTAACTGTTGATATTTTCAAAATATCCTGATATACATAAACAGATTTATATAATAATATTTCAAAAGATATGACAATGTAATAAATATTTTAAATAGTTTATGCGGTGCTAATTTTAAACCTGGGAGTGCTAAGCACCCCCAAGCACCCCCCTATGTGCGCCTATGGAAAGGTCACTAATTGTTTTTTAAAAACCGGGTTTCAGAGGTCAGAAAATATTACTTAATACAAATAGAGGATTTAAATAGTGAGTTATTGGAACTTGCTTCAACAGTATGTCCAACGAAAGAAAAGGACTATTCTTCAATAGATGAATATTTACAAACCGAAGACTTATCATTGAATATTGAAGACATCAATTATGACATGAGTGAGAATGAAGAACATAACGCGGAACAAGATACAGAAGACGATACAACTGGCCTCGAAGAAGAAAAAAATACGCTCAAAGAAGCATTGCAGTTAGCAAATCAGCTGAAGACATTTTGTCTTAATACAAGTGATACAGATTCATTATTACTGGTTATTAGTCAACTTCAGTCTAATTTTGAGAGAATAAGAATTCAAGAAAAAAAACAAACAAAAATATTAGATTTTTTAATAACTATGTAATATAAAATAATTAAATTAAATTAAAATTTTTAAAAACATAACAACATACATATAATTTTATTCATTTTTCCCATTGTTCCCAATAGCGGACACCTCTCAATAGCGGACATTTTTTATGGTCCCGTGAGTGTCCGCTATTCAGAGGTTTTACTGTATATACCTAACCTACGTCTACCTAAATTTAGACCCATGCCCAAAATGAGTGCTACTATAATCAACATATTTTATTCTATCAGCATCTTCCTTCAACCGTCATCGCCTAAATAGTAGGTAATACAATAGGTACTACAATACTTAGTTTATAGACATCTAGAACCTAGATATCCATTTTTAAGTTTAGGTACAATCACAATTAGTATTTACCATTGAAGACGTACATGTTGATCTTATCTTATTACTTCCTTGGCTTTTAATACGCTTGATCCCACGTGATTTACTACTAAAGTATTCACTACGATGACAATGGTAATAAGTTCGTTTTGCATTTTTAATACAAGGTGTTGATTTTGTAATATACGAACAAACATTTTCTTTTTCAACCTTCTGTTTCCATTCCTTAAAATCTGCAAAAAATTATGTACTAACTGAATATTCAAGTATTCGTTTTATTTTATTCTCAGATTAAATTACACTGTAGACTGTAGTCCAGTATACTTAAGTATTTAAATAAATACTTGTTTAATTGAGTATTCATAATACTTTCTGAACAAATGTATTGGTATCTGTATTTATATGCAATTTTAAAAGTATCTTTTATAATACTATATTGTACCCTACACAGTTTTAACAGCACTCCAGCAACAGAACTTAAACAAATATACTGCACATTTACACGTCCATAACACTTATTAGTAATGAGTAATGATCAAACATATTAATCAATCTAATAATTATTTAATAATAATAATAGTAAAGTAAACTATTGTATTTTTTTTTTTTTTTTAATGTAATTTCTAATTTTTTTAGTTTATAAGATTTTATTTTTTTAATTCCAATATTAAGATTTGGATAATCGAAGCAAGTGTTCATTTCAATTTAATTATTAATTTATTTTCCAAAAGAAACTTTATAGGTATAGTTATTCTTAAATCTTAAGCAACCAAATAATTTGGAAATAAGTAATTCTTAATGCTTATTATTAATAAATTATCAATTATCATCCATACATTTTCTGCATAAATATTTTCTCAGTAAACCTTATAACCATATATTCAAATACCTATGTAGTTTTTAATAATTATATAACATATCTATAGGTTTATGATAAAAATGTAATATATGTCTATGTAATATACCAATAATAACATTAAGTATAAGAAAGCTCATATTATATTATACATTATACCTACCTACTTAGCATATTCATTAGACTCCACTGAGCCTTATGAATTATGATTACCTATACCTGTCAGTGTATCTTAGAGACTATATTCACATTACCTACCTAGACAATTAAACAGCAGCTTAATTAAAGAATGGTTTTCACACTATACAGTACACATTATTAGTAAGTATAATATAAAATCACAACTAACCATTATCAATATTATACCTAGTAGAAGGGAACTTTTATTTAACTGCAGATTTATTGTTTAATATACTTATCTTATGATTTTAAATAAAGAATTGATTCATTCATATAGTTTAGTGGCATATACATTTTTAAATTGTCGGAAATTAATAGATACCTACATGCAATATTTAGATATAAGACCAACATCATTAATGAGTAATAAAAATAAAAGGTGATATAATCATGACTATTACTACCTATTTTACCTACCATTTAGAGTTTTAAAATAAATATGTTCTTTTGTTAGAAAGATTTTGTGATACTTTTCAATATGTTTTTGTAGCAATGCATATCCGCTGAATAATTGTCTACATTTATTGTCTGGACATTTTATTGATATTTTATATATGTTTATAACGATTCCACTGCCACACTTCTTTCTGTGTACTACTAAATTCCGATGGTACCCAAAAACTTTTTTTACTTATATTACATATAACTACATAAGCGAAGACGTAGACGACATTATACTTACAACATTTATAAAATAAAAGGCAACGAATAAACACAATTATACGTGTCGTGGTATTATGATAATGTGCGGGTAATGTACCTATGTTTCTTAATAATTATATGATAATAATATAAAATCCTTACTTGTTTCTGATTGGCCGCTGAATTTTGATCTCGATCCTCTCGCCATAATATAAATTCTTTATAATAATATAATATGGACATAGGTACAGCCTATAGTGTAAGTATACGTCTTGCTTCTGATTGACGCGATGGGCAAGTAAATAAAATATAATATTAACTTTTCATAAAGTTTATTGATTTTCTAATTTTTTTTTTAAATTTTTAAAAACACGTTTATTTTGCCATATTAGATATTAACATATTATATTAGTATTAGTAAGTTATGAGTGTATTACTGTCCATATTATCTAGCTATAATATGCCATAAAACATTCCTACACCAATAATAATTAGCTATTATTATTAGGTTCTTTTTAAACATTGATCACATCTTTTTTCTCACAATTAGTTAAAGCTTTAAAAGCTTTATCATTGTTTGACATAGTGGTGAAAACGCTTTTAGGGTTAACAATGGAATCTACATATATAAAAAAAATTAAATTGCTGTAAAAAATATTTGACTAAAAAAATTTACTTTTTTAGTTCCTATGAAAAGCTTACTTTTAACAGAATTAAACTAATCATAATATAATATAATTGGAACGTAAAAGTAAATTATCCAGCCTTGATAACTGATAAATACCATAATGTAAATTATGTATACGTATCATACATTTATTCAAATTTTTTATTTTGAAATTTTTAAGTTTAAGTCTTAAAGGCCACACATATTAGCTTACTCAATTACTTGTACAAAGATTATTAAACTTGTAGTCAAATGTTTATATGATAAAGGTAAAATAGTGATTCTCGTTTTAAATCAAGAGTAATAGTGAATTTATAAATTTTAAACTAAAATGTTATGACTTATTTAAATAATATTAATATTCGAAATATGAAGGATTTTACTATAATTAAAATGTATACTTACAGATGTGACCATGATGAAAACTATACACCAACATATTTTATTAATTTCGAGTACTTAAAGATGTTATTGTTGGACTGTGCAGTATAGTTATTAGTTGATAAGGAAACAATAATTTTTACATACGGAATTTGTGTACCTATCTTTGGGACGCAGTTCACGTGCAGTGAATAATACTAAATATCACAATATGATACTATTATTATCGTATTGTATTAATTTAACTACGATGTATATAATATAATTGTCGAGCTGTAATAGTTGGTACTAAAAACTTATAAAAAATAAAAATAAATATTATTATAACTTATAAGATTAAATCGTTCGACGAACTCGCGTAGGCCCGAGACGGACGTCCGCCTACCCGTGCTACCTATGCGGGGGAATAAAAAACAACATCAAAGACCAAAAGCAAATACGCTCGTTCCGTTTGAAAGATCAACGGTTGGGTGCGTCAACTGCGTCAATTTATACCCTAACGTGTACAATAATAATAATATGTATAATAAAAATCGTTTTTTAAAAATCAACACGGCCACGCGGCGGCGTCCTTTCATAACAATAATATATCGACTCCTGCAGCTCTATACCCATAATATATATATTATAATTTACACGATTTACGATCACTGACCGTCCAAGCGACCTGTTCCCATCATCATCGTATACGCGCGCGTCACACTTTGGTGATTTCTATTCCGTCCGGATGAATGAAACACGTTAACTACGAACCGTTCGTAAAGAACGAATAATAAAAATAATAATGATGAAGGATAAAATAAAAACAAAAATAATTAGGTACTTCTACCTGTAGCCTACAATACCATTATGTTATATATAATATATAACATTTTTCCTTCAATAATGAATTTATTCAAGTTTTGATTTTTGAATAAACCTACTCAATAAGACCATACTTCAACATGTTTGAGATATTTGGTTGTATATTTTAAGGAGTGTCATGTGACGATAAAATATTCTGTTTTTCAGACAAAAACTCTATTTATTTTAGTGTAAATTATTTAGTAGATTTTGTTTTGGACATTTCGACGTACCTAATTCAAAATTCTAAAAAGGAATTTCTCAGTTATTAAAATGCTTAAAATATAAATAACAATCTTTAAAAATGGTTTCCAAAAGTTTAAATCAAATGAGGTATTGGATCTAGTATTTATTATATTTGGATCATTTTTCAGATCATAAATGTTATAAAGTAATATATTAACTATTAAAATATTTATTTTAAGATTCAACATTGTTACCATATTTTCCAAAGATCCAAACCTATTTACATAAATATAGAAAAATATTCTGCTTTAGAGTCATAACAATAAAATTCAAGATGTAATTACAAATACAATTTGTTTTCATAATAAATTTCAAGCCATTAGATTTTTATAAAAAGTAGTGTTTTAGACCTTTAGTCACTACAAACCGTACTATAGATCACCCTGTACAAATTAAACACATAACCATATAGGTTACTATAATACAAGCACGCCACTGTTATGTACCGAAGTATATAATATCATGTCTATGTGAATACGCACGTACAGTTACTATGTACCTACTCATCGAACTCAAAAGTAAAGTGAAGAAGGAAAAAGTCACACTCGGCCGAGCGTGACGGACGAGGCGGCGCGGCGGCGCGGCGCAACAATCGCAACACAACGACGATACAATATTATATATTATTATTATTATTTATAAGTATGGAAATCGCGGGGTGGTGCGGTGTGTTTCGTTTCTGCGTCCGCACGAACCCATGTCGTGATTTCCAGTTTTTTCCCCATACGTATGAGTATTAATCGTAGGTACCTATATTTAATGTAGAAAAAATAATTCACATATTGTAGGTATAATAAGTAATATACTTACGACGCGCACCTGCTCTATATATACCTATTATTGTAATAAATATGGTATTGAATCGCTCTTATTGTAATCGATTTTAAATATCTTATTTTATGTATTTTAATATCGATTATCGAGATTGAAATTAAAATCGAAAAGTTTCATCCTGATTTCAATCCCTGTATAGAGGTATTTATACAGTCATAAATCATAAATATTAATTATTGCTGTATTATATAGGAATATGTACCTATATTTTCTTGTATAATCTCTCAGGATTAGTCTTTTACAAAGGGCACAGATGATTCATATCGCTGTATGGTAACCGATAGTTATTATTATTATTTTAAATTTTGCAACCCCGGTGTTTTTCACGGTATGTGAAACGCTGCATGGACGAGTTTTCGTGTCATCGTTATTCTGATAATATAATATAATTATTATTATAAGAACGGCGTCACGATTCTAAACATAATAACAATAATACGTGTCTATATAATCACTCGTCGTTAATCATTAACATTATAATTTGTATTAATATATATATAAAGGCATTAATAATATTTTATAAAGGTATCACAGCAGTATAATAAATGCGTAATAAATAAAAATTTATAATAAATCACTATAGAGAGATACGTACTTGGAAAAAATTTCATTGTGGTGATGATTGGGAGGGGGCTAACCTGGGACTAACTTAACTACTTCCTCTCTATAAAAAAAATATTTCCAAAAATTTTAGCAACGACATAAAATTTAAATATTATGTTACAAATATTAACAATTATTGCAAAGGGGGACGAGGTGGCCGAGTGGTCTACCGCGTCGGCTGTGGCTCAGCCGGACCGGGTTCGATCCTCGACCATCGGATAAGTCACGGTGTCCGGAGAACAAGTGCCGCCATCCCCCACTCCGGGGCATAGCAGAAACCTACGGGTGTCCCAATAGAAATTCTGCCAAAAACTCACACTCACGTGTAAAACCAACCTATAGTTCCATAAAAACCTACAGTACTACCCCCTTCCCAATGGCCTTAGTTGCCGCGGGATAATAAAAAATAAAAAATAAAAAAATATTGCTAAATAAAAAAAAACCCCTTTTACAAGAAACTGACTAATGACTAATAGAATAACTTAGGGAATGTTTTTGAATTTTAATGAAGACATTTTTCTGAACTGATTTAAAAATTAATCTAAATATGGCACGGAGTCTGCAATCTACAATTTTATAGTAAAAAAAATAAAAAAAATAAATATTTTTAATTAATAAAGGGATAAAAATTAATTTTTAATGTAACGTTAATGTTAGTCTATCTGAATGTATTAACATAAATATAACAATAGATTAGAAAAATTAGAACAATATCTTTAATGGTAGGTACATATTTCAAAATCGTATAGAATTATTAAAAGGAATATCCGTATATAATATATGGTCAGTATGGATATTTTATTATGAATAAAAATGTATACATAAAAGATAAAAATATTAAATTTTGTATTTTTCCATGTGCAATAAGTATGTATATTCTATATTTATAGAATCCTATAGGTGCCTATATTATCAAATGATAGGCTGTTATCCTAACAAACTGACAAATCCTAATAAATAGTTAGTCTTACGACTTACGAGATTATTTTTAATATTTCAAATATTTGGGTGCCTGTGATTTGTTTCAAATTAAATCTCGTCATACCATCAAAACGAGGCCGCGGCGGGTTCTAACAATCGTAAAAACTATTTTAAGCGATGCAGCATATAATTGCTCATAGTGTGAACGGTGGTAATAAATTACGAAATCCTCAAAATGATTACATGAAAATCGGTATACCAGTATGGGCTTTCGATAGAACGAGCGTTGTCGTTTGTAGCCATCACGTTGCAAACAAACGTTGCTCTGCTCCATCTCGATTTTCCGGGTCGCGCACTGGTCTCTGCCACTCATCGGGTGCCATCGACGCATCATGAACATCGTTTTTAATCGAGCACAATATATAGCCTAAAATATCAAACTTAAATGGAGTAGTAGCGATTGGTATAATATGAACGATTTTTATTTTTATTTTGCAGATCATGATCGGGATCAAATAATTTGTCATTTGTGTTTTAGGTACTGCAATCAAACACTGTGCAACGTAACATATTGACTATTTTGTTTGACAAATTTGAATTTTAAATATACAAAAATAAAAATAATTATAACCAATAAATAATGTTGATCTATGAATTAACGGTTTTATAAAAGCGTATTTGTAATTTGTTATAATTGTATTAATAAAGAATACAATTAATAATTAATGTAATAATATTGGGTTACAGTTTTGTGATTTATCCAACTGAACTGCAGTTTTTATCAAGGTAACGTGGCATCCTCCTTATTATATCCACACTATTAATTAATCTTAATTTATTAATTCGCGACACTAATAAATGCTGAATGCCGATCTAATACGTGTTCGCTAGGTACCTATGCATATTATGATAGTTCCAGAATGCCTGCGTGTATAAATGTGTGTTACAATATTTAGATAATGTTTAAATGAAAATACAAATCGTTTTCCCCATTTTTTTTTTTTTTATTATTTTATCGTTTCATGAAAATTTTCAACATAGGTATATTTACATAATATTGTATGCCTAAAATAGTTTCTTATTATATATATTATTTTTGTTTGTTGTCATGCGTTGCATTATTGGGCGGAATAGAATCGAATTGGCATTAGTAAATAAAACCATGTTTATTTTAAATATATAATTTTAATAAAATTGAGCAGCACCGTATATTTTATTAATGCATTATATTTGATATCATGAAAAATATTTGTTGTAAAACTATCGTGATGTCACGGCGTTGATATTCATTCATATTTATCGCATATATAGTAAAATACACCGTTGTATATCGAACACATTAAAATAAAACAATAATCAAAGTATAAGCGTATAATTTTTTCGAGTTAATTACGAGTTTAAGAGCATATAAAATTTCAACTATTGGATTTTATTCAACTGTGCTGCTCACTAGTCTTTTCTAGGCTCACTAGTCTCTTCTTGCTGACCATGCGTGTATACGGATAGGATAACCATATAAACTTAATATTATATATATATTGGTTTTACGTATTGTATATGAAATGAATGTAAAATTAATTTTTATTATCTGTTTCACGATGCAGTTCAATTTATAATCAAAGGTACCTAATAATAATGATGCATATAAATTATAAAACCTTAACCATGCTTCGTTCCACCCTTCGTGTGCATTTCCTTTTAGAAATGTTTTTAGATTCTTTATAATATGTAATTGTATACTTAAAACATACACATATATATCTGGGATTGGATGGATATTGCCATATTGGTGCCGAAAGTTGATTCCAAACACGTACGGCATAAATATTAAAATATGGCATAAGTTCCATTATTTTCTTAGTGGCGTAATGTTATAGCGGTACTGCAGCGGTAGGTATACATAAATAATTAGACAAATAACTGAACAGGTGGCTATAGATTGTATGATATGTATTTATAGTTAAATTTGTAGCAAATTATTGTGGTTTTCTATACCAAATATGTGGGCAAATGTTAAAGTATTCGATGATGTTTTGTATTTTGCCACAACATATATAATACACATGAAGTTCAAATTATTATACGAAGCTTGTGCGGTGATCGGTGTCCATAGCAACGGTTAAAGGGATAGAAATGATGATATGGATGGACAGATGGTGAGGGTAGAAAATGGTTGCTGTGGATACCAAAGAGGAAGGGCACTAGTATAAGATCAAAAACGAAAAACAGAAATATCTAGATAGGTACCTACTAAAATATTGAAAAAAACTGTTAAAAACTAAATTAAATTTTTAGCTGCAAAATATTACATAGCTATAGCCTATAGGTAATGCAGTTGGATACTTATTTATCCAACACCTGAACATTTTGCAATTAATCATTAATTATTATTATCAAGTACGTGTTATTATTGGTTGTGATAAATTTTAACGCGAATAATTTGGTTATTGGATGTATTTTTTTATTGTATATACTCGTATGATATATGATATGTAAATTAGTTACGTGTAATAGTCAATAGGTGTGCTTACCTGCAGAAGCGTGTGAAGAGTTTTTAATTATAGTTACGGTGGACAACTAATAAGTAATAAGCATACGATTAACCTCGTATTCGATTGTCGGGTCTTCAAAATTAAAATTGCAAATCGTATTTTAATATAAAATCAAAACCGGAATAAAACCGATGAATTATCGACATTTAATCATCGATTCGTTATATTGTAGCGATTGACGTCTATTACAATAACATAGGTTAGGTGTGTACGCATTAAAACATAATATATAATTAATAAAATACAGTAGTACCTATACTAAAAATATTCCAAATCGATTTTGTTAAAACAGGTGTCTTATGGCAAATGTCACCATGTTTTATTTTTAATTAAAAGTGTATGACAAAAACTCTAAAATGAATATAAAATATACATGTCATGTAGGTATACGAATTGTCGAGGTGTTATATAAATAGGTTGTTATAATATTTAATATATCATGTAGGAATTGTTATGATCATTGATCACACAAGCTTGTTTTCCGTCGCTGTTATATTCTTATATGATGTCAATTTCTGCCGCGAAAAAGAAGTAATTTACGAAAATAACATACTTTTAAATACCTGGCGTAGTATCGCTAAAATGTATAATTATTTCAAATTTAAGTTTCGACGAAATATATAAAATTTGTGAAACACAGTTTTTCTATAATGTCTGCAAAATTTCTGGTTTATTTATGCCCATTTTCAAAATAGGTACTCACAAAAATAAAATATAGATAACTAAAGTATGGATTTTATAACAATAAAAAAAACTAAAAAAAAGCAATAAAGCTGTCTAAATATTCCAAAAAAGCTTTAAAAAAGCATTAAAAATTAGTTTAAAAAAAATATTTATCACAAAAAAGTATTAAAATTGTTTATTATAGTTCATTAAATTATTTAAAAAAAAGGTTTTACAAATAAAATTATTTACAAGCCTCCAAGTTTTCCTTTTTCCACAATTATTAATCTGTAAATTAAATTTATTCTATTTAAGATAATTTATAAAAAATAAATTAAATAATAGTTATAAAATGATTTTTTTTACCTATATCATAGGAGTTGCATTGGGCAATTAAAACTTTTTTCTAGTTTTCAAATAAAAATCGTCTACGATGATCGGACAATATATGATTGTATTTTGAAAAACTAAGTAAATAAATAACGAAGTATACGGTATTACAATGAAAACAAAGCTGTATTTCTGAGTAGAATTGTGTTTATTGTCGTTTCAAAATAAAATAATCTACCATATACGTATCTAAATTATATCGATAAATATATCCATAAATCAAACATAACGTGATAAAATCAATTGAGCCAGCTATTACCTTGGAAAACTCATTATTTTATATAAAAATAAAAATTAACATTTCAAATACGTTTATTTAGAACAAATTTTGAGAAAATGCCCAGAAAAGCATAAATATACAAAAAATGCAAAAAAAAAAATGTTGTGCATAGTAGTATAGTAGTATAAATTAAATTTGTAGCTGATATAGCTTCGTTTTAGAGCAATAGAAAAAAAAACGCAAAATCCGTACTCTATAGACTATAGGTAACTTATAATATTACATAAATGATGTATACGCATGTAATTTGACATAGCTAAGTATTATTATATTAAATTACGGGTCTCAAAGAATTATAGTGATAACAATTACACCATGTTCATATACATATTAATATTAATATAATAATACAATGTGCCCTTTAAC
Organism: Diuraphis noxia; assembly: GCF_037042655.1. Lineage (NCBI taxonomy): Eukaryota > Metazoa > Arthropoda > Insecta > Hemiptera > Aphididae > Diuraphis > Diuraphis noxia. The sequence continues at coordinate 55,062,121 of NW_028301714.1, read as the reverse complement.
GTGTATACCTTTATATATAATATACACAGTCGATCTCATATTTTTTTTATTAATTATTGCCGTGGGGAGAGATCATATTTTATACATATAGCGTAGATACTATGGATTGATTTTGTCTAATAGTTTATTACAGTCACGTTTTTTACGCATGTCGTAAAGTTTTCTCTTAGCGGTGGCGTCGTGTAAAAAAATTATAAGCTCGTAAAAAAAATTAATCGCGTTAAACGGTAGCCGGATGGACGACGCTTACCCGCCGTAGGTACACCTACCTATAAACCGAACATATAATATATTATTCGCGATTTCGATTTCCCGTCGTCATTTTATCAGTCGATCGTATATATAACTCATAACAGCTGCCAGCTAGGCTTCGGATACAATTATTATTATTACCTATATTATATATACGGCGCAACGTTGGCATAATAATGTAATATTGACGACGACGCAATATACTCTTTTGGCGCGTTGGTCGCCGATATGTTTTGCGAGGGTTTTGCACATTACAATATTATTATGTACCTATATATGACTACACCCCAATATTCTCGTCTGACCTTATTAATATTACGGTACAATAACGGCGACGATATATTTCGCGAGTCGTACAAGCTTATGCACACCTACGCGTACGCACACACGCATAGAATATTATACTCGTCGATGGACAGTTATTATTACACAAAAACTTACGCCTCGCGGATCGGCGTACGTTGCCCACGAAAACCCACGAGCGTCTGTCGCTGGGTCCCACCGCGCCGTGCGAGGTCGCGTCACGAATGGCGTTTTGCAAAAATCTCGTGCTCGCCGACACTCGCGCACACGTTGTCGTAGGTGTACTAAAACCATGCGAAGTGTTGCAAATACACTTTCGTTAGATGATAACGACGACGATAAAAACAACAACAACAATTTTGTAAAACCATTTTCGCAAACAATAATATAATTATAGGTATTATATTGTACCTATTGGAAATCGTTCTAAAAAAAGCACTCAAGCACATAAAAGGAATATATTATAAATATTATAAATATATAAATATATTTTAACAATATGTTGTTATGATTAGGTTACTACCTAAATGTACAATGTATAGTAATAAATAATCGAAAAATAAAACCTTACTCTTAAAACAGAACTTAAATATAATATTATACTAATCATTTAGGTCTAATATCATTGAACAGGTCAACAACAAACAAAAAATTGACATTACTCAGTATTTACACGCTTATACATGTAGGTCCAAACATTTACAATATAATATTACCATTTAATCATTATACACTAAACATAATGACGCTTTCAAGATTCTTTAATAAAAATTAGCTATACCTGCTGCATGAACTTGGGACTTGGTTCATAAATTAAATGATGACTTTAGTAATCATTGATAATCAGAGGTTTATATAGATTTATATTTTATTATTTAAACTACACGATTTCATATATAATAATTTATTATCCATATGAATATATGTAGAAAAAAATTATGTATTTATATTATATCGATATTTTACTATTTTAGTGATGTAGCCTAGGAAATATTCATCGAAATTATTCAATTTTATTAACTAATTAATTTATAATAATACATTTTATTTCAAATAATTTTCACATGCCTTATTATACTCGATATGAATTTATATTTTAAATTGTAAATGTGAAACATTGAAAATTATTCTATATTTTATAGGCGCATTAGATGTTTTGCGCATGTGGCTATATATTTTTACAAATTATAAAATATTAATTTACTAATATTAGTGTCCCCTACTATTATTTTTGTATCATTGAATCCCATATCTTTAAACTTAATAGAATTAGTATTCAGAATCAAAATAAGCGATTCATTTAAATTTTGATTTTGATGCATTTTATGTTTTAATTATAATTAAAAAAGAAAGTGGGTGAGCATAGTTGGTGAATACTATAATTTATAACATAATTTATCGGTATGTTGGGTGCTAAAATTAATCACTAATATAAGGAGTTGACAAAATGGTTAGAAAAGCTTGTATATATTGTATATATTATCGCCGCCAATACGTCTGATAAACAATGTCGATTACGAATCGATTTTGAATTTATATCTTCGTTTCTCTTTTCACTAACCTCCATCACACACACCCTAGCATATCTATGCATATTTTATTATTGGTGATTCGTGCCTACGGGTGATATAATAATTCGGACAAAACTACATATACATTATCATATACGACTACACGAGTATTCAGCTTATATTATCATTGTGATACGTATAGAGACGATTCGCGAGAGTAGTTTCTATTTATTTACGACAGACGATTACATGACGATTTGTACGTATTCGCACTACGCGAAAAAGCAATATTTATATATTATTAATATACCTATATAGTATTAACCGCCATATGGGCGCGCGCGTTCGAATTAAATCGAATCGCGCTTGTTTGCATTGTATTTGTGCATACACCTTATGTTACTGCCAACGCAATACGACACACGCACTCCGTATTTGCAACAACCGTAGTACAGTGCCTATATTATGCTATTAATTATTACGTATTGATATTATAAAGGACGTCATGTGTATTTTTAACATCAGAAAACACGACAATGTTCATACATTGAAAAAATCCTTGAAAATAAAAATGTAAAAAAATTTCAAAATGTAATTCATCAGTAGGTGCTAACCTAACCTGATTTACACTTGGTAAATAAATTAAATTGAAATACTAAAAACCTATCACGAATGAGTCAGTTTGAATAAAAAGTATAATATAATATTGCCATTTCGGCCAATATTAAACTATTAAAGTGATGGCAATAAGTTATTAAATTATTACATGTAAATAATATATTTTATCATACTTTTAGTGTTTTTAAGTAAAAACATTAACAATGTTTATTGTTAGACGTTTAAAATATTTTTAATTTTTCCTTAGGATGTTTTCAATAAAAGAGTTTGACATCGATCTGTATAAAAATCACAATTATGATATGTGGATATAATATGTCTATAATTCTATATTATGAAACATTTTCCTTGGAAACATTTCGGATTGATTTCGCCCAATTCCTACACCACATGCGTACGTTAGGTTAGGTTTGTTTGAAATTATGCAGATGAATAAATAAGTAGCAACTCATATTTTCAACACTTGTAAACAGTTGACAAGGCTATATTCTTCTGTATACAGTATATATATATATATTATATATGTATGGACTACAGACAGGTATGTGCCGTGTTATGGATCAGTGGGATCGAATTCTAAATAGTAATTTCCGACCCACTCTGTTTACCTTAGACGGTCGTCGCGCCATAGCCGTCGCCAATGTACAATACATTGATATAATATTATTATTATATAACATTTGCCATTGGATTATTATGTATTATATCGGTTCCAGTTTCGTGTACACTCCGCGGGACCCCGCGTATTTTATCCATCCGTTTTTAAAGACCATTCTGTGTCTACAACCATATTATTATCATAGGTACCTATATAATTTTGTTTATATAGAGATGTGTTGATACTATGTAAGTATTATATAATATGTATGTATGTATTTCTTTAATCTAAAAAAGCTCTTTAAATATCAAATCAAATCGATAGTTATATTAAATTTAAATATTATGAAATAAAAAGAAATTATCAAATATTATAGATAAATTATGACGAATACATTTTCTTCAATGGTATTTTTTATCGTACTTATTAAAACTAGTAAACTTATTTGTTTTTATTTAAGTTTTTAATTTATTAAAAGATAAGTTGTTGTTGAACGGCTCCCACATTGAAGCAAATCAAGTTATAAACTGTATCATTAAAACATTGTATCACATTTATCTTGCTATTTCGTATAAATAATTTAAATCCTATCTTAAAAGTGTTATAGAAAAATAAAATATATAATACAATTTGTCACGTCATACTATATTATTATATTAATTATTAAAATTTTATTAGTATACGAAATCTCTACAAAAATATTTTTATTACCACGGTAATTGTGTACCTAAATTGCCTAACTACGACGCCGTGCGTTCACAATTTTAAATTCATTTAAATATTATAGCTAACTTGTGAGATTCAGGATAGTAATATTTAAATCTATGTTGTTAATTATTATTATCACCGCGAAGTCATTAAAATAAAAACACAAAAATATAATAATGTATCATAGCCATAGGAAATGTGAAAAATATGGCAATTCTATAGGTATAATTTCCGTACATTTTTGGGGAAAATGAATAAATAATTAAATATTTTCTATCTATATTTAACGCGTATTTGTTGCAAAGCCAGGGAAATGTTTTACCTTGTCAACTTTCAACTTATTGAGGATAATTATCATTTACCAGATTATAATGATCTTTACCTTTCTAAATTTTTAAAATATAAACTGTTGTTTTAATTATGGTTTTCTACCTACTGCGGACTTATATGTACATACATTACACATTTAGTCATATAAAATTTAGCAAACATTTTATAATATAGTAGTCAAGTAGTCAACCTTGTCTGCTCCGTGTGCACGTGTATACTGTATACCCACAACATAATCAATAAATATTATATGCATAATGATGAAGAATAGCTAAATATGTATGAATATTAGGTAAAAGAAATAAAAATCTGCTGAAAGATCTTATACGTCAAAATATCGTGGAAGTAATCCACTGTAAATAGTGATAAAATATCAAATCACTTTTTTATTTAGATTGTGGTTATATTTTGTAAATATAACTCAAATATAAATATACTACATATTTGTACATTAGTTTCTGTGGACTCTCTTTGTGTTTGAATAAACGCAGACCGAGTCATCATTATATATTATGGTAATTTCTTCATTGCCCACCTGAAAATACCAGATAATCGATAATGTAACAATATTTAGATATTCTAAAGCGATCGTTAAGTATACAAAACATATATGAATGTAATTTAATATTTATAAAACATGAATACCTATACGTACAACATTTTATTTTTGTTAAAAGTCCATTGTTTTGTGATAAATAATCATACGTAGAACAATTATTGTATAGTCATGGCCGTGTTAAAGTGACGTTCTGTTATAATGTGTATACTGTATAATATACTATGCACAGCATGAGATAAGACATACAAACGGGTAGAGTGAAACGTAAATAATTATTTACATGTCTATGCGTATCACATGCCCTTATGATATTGTGTTATGTTTGAAAAACACGTGAAGTCAATAAAATTGTTTGACATCGTTTTTAACCTTCGGTACTGGGGAATCGGTTTGACTAGATTTGGATGTACTAAAGAAGCATGGGTGTTAAACTAATTTTAAATATTGATAAAAATCATTCAAAATATTAAAATGATTTTTTAGAGATTTTCTAAATTTTTATTAAAATAGATATACTCGTATATTTTAAACTATATTAACTACTATTGTAGTTTACCGTTTAGTACCACTACTACATTTTTATGATGTACGTATGTATATAACATAACAAGTCAAATATTAATAAATAGTGAATTGTGGAGCATTTCATTAGTTATTAATTTATTATATAGTAATAATATACAATATAAAACTATACGTAACTTATAATTAATTTTATAATATATGTAGTTTAAAAGTAACTAATATATTTTCTTATCATATATAAAGGCCTATTTCACAACTGTCAGTAATAATGGAATGCGTTAACTATTTCTCGTAAGTACAGAAATCAAAATCAAATCTTAAAAATTATGTAAAAGGGATATTTAAATTTAAAAAAAAACCGAAAAATTATATCAATACTATTATATAAATTGAAATGTGAAAAAACAAAGAAGCAATATTTAAAATTTTCATTTCGAATTTAAGCTTTAATTTTAATAGTTAATATTATATAGGTTATGTTGCATAAAATTGTATTTTATTTAGAATAAAATTTAAATGATAGCTGAAGCATCCCTAGATTTCTTTCTATAGGAAGAACCAATCGGCTATTGTAATATTAATCAATCTGTCTAAATAATTAGGTACACATAAATGGCAGTAAAAGCAAATAAATATGTAAGTATTATTTTATAATCGTAATATATCTTTACTTAAAATTATAGAATGAGAAAAATTTAGATATAGGCACATAAGACTAAGCAAAAAATTATAGTCAGTACCCAGCAGGCAAGTTTATAAATTATTATACAACTACCCTGTGGTATAATATGACAACATGTCAAGAGACCTATAAAAATATGTCAGTTTAATGAGTTCAGAAGATAAATTTATAGGATATTGACAACTAAACCAAACCTAATGTGAGGGAGGGAATCATGCATTGTCGTGCGTCAATTAAAAATAATAAAATCCGGGCGTGACGTTGACGGGAAATCCGGCGTGCGTTAGAAAACGTTCGTTTCCGTTCGTATATTGTGCATTGTTGGTATGCTGCAGCACGATTGTTATTATTATTTTTTATTTTGTTCTTGAGTAGGTACATTAAATTTTTTGAGTGCTGCATGAAAATAGGACGCGGAGAATGGCGATTTGTTAAGCGATATTAGTCTAGAGTCCGGATTTATATGCATTTAAAAAGTGTCAAATATGATAAAAAGTGGCTAAATATACAATTACATGCATTATGATTTATGATACACTTTATAAAATGTGTGTGTGTGTGTGCTTTTTAAACCACACTTTTATACCAAAAAAAATTCTAAATAAATTGTTAAAAAATCATTAAATATGCATGTTATATGCATTTAGGAACAAATATACAATAACCCTCGAAATATGTAAAATATGAAAGATGAAATTTGGTATTTAAATTCGGTGTGTAATGAATCATAGACATTTTAAACTCCCATAGACGTGAATAGTATTCACTGAATACACTTAGTACAAACATCCAAATGCATATAAATCCGGTCTCTAAATATTACTAATAAAATAATTTCAGTACGATATTTAAATTCATAATGTTGGAACAGAAAATTTGAAATATTGGCGAATTATTACGTATTAAATTTCAATATAGTTATCACATTATATACATTAATGTGTATTAAAGTTAATTTAATAAATTTACATGTAATGCGACAAATAAAAACCTTATTCGAAATTAAGTACATAAAACATTTCTATTATTGGCAAAAAGCACTCGGACAAAATGTGTGTCATTGCAGACGAATTATTTTCGATGAACTGTATCTCATTTGATGAAATGTTTTTGACCAACTGTCCTAGACCGATACGACAGACGTATACAGTCATAGACAGCTTGCGGTGGCGTCGTCGTAGACCCGGTCGATATGCGAGCTGTGGTTGTCGCGCACTTTTGTCGGGACAGGGCGGGGCGAACAAAGTCCAGCGGTTCGCAGCGATCGCCCCGACAGATGGCCGACACGAAATTATACACTGCAGGCGGCGACGCTACACTCGACAGTTGTTTGTTTTGCGCGGCCGGCTGGTACGGCGGGCCCGATCGTTCGCCCGCTCCCCCCCGAGGGAGCGTTTCCAATTTAATTTCCTCGAAAACTCATTTGCCGTTCTCAGATACGATCGCGCGCGTGACTGTTGGAAAACCTTTACAGGGTGATTCACCAAGCATGCTGGACCCCATTTGTATCCTTTAGTAATGAAATTATTCAAATAATATTCTGGTTTTTGAAATTTTCAAATATAATGCCTACACAAGACCATATTTTTGAAGACTTTAGATTGATTTACTTTTACTAATCGAGCGAGGAGTGTTCTCCTCAGGCAATACCAACCTAAGTTTTTCAAACGAGAACCCATCCTTTTTTACTGTAAATGATCTAGTGGATATTATTTGAAAATGTTAATGCTGTAAACCTATTTTTCAAAACAAGTAATTTCTCAATTATTAAAATATTAATCTCATAATCACCGCAGTCTCCATATTTTTCAAAGCCATTAAAGCGAACCTACAATATTTTAAGTACGAAAACTTAATACATAATTCAAAAACTACTTGCTCGAATTTCTAAATCGATACCTAGGAAACTTTTTCAGAAAAATTATCTGTTTAATAATTTATATTGCATATTTGCATTGTCCAAATAAAAATATAATTAAACGTACGAACATACATGGAATCTCTGCAGTAAAGCTTAAAACCTGCCAACCTACGAAATGATTTCTGTATGTATAAATTAATTTCTATCCTCGTTATGTCCATCCATCAATAATTACTGGACATAGGGGTAGTTACGATTGTTAATTTGGTTAAGATTACCCAAATGTGTTTTCTCCGTCTTATGAGTGCGTGACATAGTAAATTTTACACTCAACAGAACACGTTTAGCTCTGTTAGTTTAAAATTTAGATTGACCTTTAACAAAATTTAAAGATGAGATTATTTTCTAGACAACCTCGTAGGCTTTAAAATTAAAATATGATAGAAAACCTATGAGGATGTTTTGATAATATTCTTACCATAAATTTTGTTAATGATTACTCTGAATTTTAAACTAACAAAGCTACACGACGTGTTCTACTGAGCGTAAAAATTGCTATGTTACGCACTCTTAAGACGGAGTAAACACATTTGGGTATAACGTCCTCTTATTAACAAGAACACTGTTATTATTCGTTACGTTGATAAGTATTATAATAAATAATAATGTGGTTTTAGATTGTTGTTTATTTTTAGTGTGTCAAGACGATTGACCAACAATTGCAGGTCTTTATTGTAGCCTTTTTATTAATGTAGAATATAATATAATAATTTATATTTTATATTTTTAATACTCGGTAGTTGCTGTTATGAATTTATTATAAATTTACTTAAAATAAATTGTCGTTGATTATAATAGTATTTATTTGTAGATAAGCTTCAATATTATATAATACGTATATTATAAACAAATACAATATGCCCAATATCTCGAGTTTAAATAGTTGGATATTATTTTTATTTTTTTAAGGAACCCGCTAAATGAGCGTACGATTGAGCCTTACCAAGCCACAGTTAGATATTTTAAGTATTTAGATTTTAGATATTTAGATAACTCATAAGTTAAAAAAATTAGGTTATCAAATTCTATTAAAATTTTAGGAAGGTATATCGGTACATGAATCTTAGTTTACTGTTTAAAATATGCTTAGAAACGTGTTCAGTTTTTTATTTTACATTCAACAACTGTTCAAAACTATTCTATACCCTTGTATATTATTTTTTGACTTAATCAAGATGTGAAGTTTATATGTTTCAATGACTTTAACCTAAATCTAGAACAAAATTACTGACAAGTAACAGTAATACACTTATACACCCTTGCTATTTAATCAAGTCACGTTTGTATTTATTAATATAAAATGTAACAAATGTCAAGTGACACGTGTGTCTGTGTTCGTTAATAATTTCCCATGGATTGAATTTGAATTTATAATTTCTATTATTATGTTAATTGGTAAAAAAAAAAAATGGAGCAAAATCCAACAAATTAGTCTCTCATTAGAGTTCAAGAAAAACTACTTAGATATTAGAAAACTTCTGAATCTATTAAGTGATGCATAATATCTCAAATTTAAACGGAAACCAATATTCAGCTTACTTTTAAAAATACTTAATTCCATATAGGAACCGTTTTATGTTATTATTTACTACTTTCCACAAGTTCACAACATACATACACAAACTTTCAACGTAAAGTTATATTTTAAATAAAAAAAAGGTAACTAAGTTGCTACCTCAGCTATCTAGCACTCAGATATATATTAAGTATCAAGAAACTAGAGAACCGCTGTTACGGATATGTTAAATTTTAATTCAATAATCGTGTATACGAAAAATAATTCTGAGCAAAGACGATCTGTCTGCCTATAATATAACAGAGTATAAATTCAAAATTGTAAGATATTACTGTGATTTAAGTGATTTATTATACATTGTACTATAAGAAATTATAGTACCAGAGCAAGTTAAATAAATTTTTCACAAAAAAAATGCATTTTAATATGTCAATACTATATACAATAAAATAATGTACTCTATAAGTTTTAAATATAGACGAATTGTTTATGAATATCTTATTCAAAATAATTAGCAGATTCTCATGATTTTTACAAATGTTAACAATAAACTAGCTTCAGACGGTCATAACAAATTATCTTTTTTTTAAATTCTACTTACGACAACTTACGAAGAACTTTGTATTACACATTCAACATTTTTGACCTAGGAAAATATTATAAAAGACATCGTTTCAATAATGATTTATAGTTTATAGTAATTTTATACGATAAACCTATGTAGTTGAAGCCTTTTTTCAAATAAATAAAAATAAATGTATGCATATATATTGTATACAATACATACATTTTGATTGAATATTTGAATTGAAGATTTTTAATACAAATAACAATTTTAAAAAACACATACAAATTAAATTTCAATCGTTGTAAAATGAATAAATCTTTTTTTTTCTTCTCGAAATTTTACAACTATATTTTAATGAATTATTATGTAGTCTACAGTCGACTGCGGGAAACGAATAAACGACTCTCTATCACGATACGTGTGTGAATGTGAATAATAATAATTATAAATACAATTTACAGAACCTCATCAAAACACAATATCATTATGATAATGTGTGTGGAAAAAAACTCGTTGATTTTGTCTCTCCACAGTAAGTTGTCTGTTCTTGTTCACTGCCGTAGTGAGATTGCCGTGCGTACGTTTAGAGCTGGCCATCTAAGATGAGTAGTGGAGTTGAGGGATTACGATCAAATGACGAAAATCTAAATCTAAAATATTATAACTCATTTTTCGGGTAATACACTGTTCTTATAATAACTGCAATGGTCTTACATTATAAATATTATGCCAACCGGTCCAAACAAGAAAACGGCGTAATTAGGTACGTGTATATTATATTATATACATTCGTGTTATTATATACCACCTTCGTCATCATCTAGTGGTCATGCGATGTGTAATATCATATTATTAGGTTGCCATCGGCGGTTCCGAATCTGAAGTCCAGCGCCGGCGACAAAATTTACAGCGTGCACGAACGACTGCATGTACATGTACCTATTAGCTCAGTTCACGGCGATTAAGAGAACTCAACAAAATTGTGCTTGCGATCAAACCACACGATAACCCGTCCACGGTTATTTCAACAAGAAAAATGTACTAAAAAATATAAATTAGGATTAAAATTATCCAGGCCCTGAGGAAATTTTTTTTAAAGAGCCCAATCAAAAATATTTTTTTTTTATAATTGTGTTTTTATTTTCATAAGACATTAAACATAACTCTTATAATAAGTAACAATTTAATTTTAATTTGTTTCTAGTTTTTGCTGAAGCGAATTTGTGTATCATATCGTATATAATACCTACGTTTCCCATTACACTGACAATAACGTATTAAATCAAGTGTTTTACTATCAAAATCTACCCTTACTTTTTTTAAATAAATATTTTAATTTCAATAAGGTAAAGAAACGTATTAGGCATTTTCTTACATACACGATATTTCATAAGTAATAAAATTATAATATTAGGTATAAATGTCTGATAAAAAAAAATGTCTAGTCTTGTGGCCTGGAAGTCTCGCGACTCCCCTATCTCTCTCCTACCCAGAACTTACACAGGACTTGTATTCAGCAATGAGTTCTATCAAAGAATAAAAATGTTTCCCTCCACATTCAATTATTCAAAAGAAAAAAAAAATTATATTTAAACTCACGTACCTAACAAAAAATAGTTTTTTAAACATAATTAGGAATTTAAAAACTTCAATAGTTTAATTTATCGTTGAAATAACTAAACTCATATTTTACTAGTATTAAAAGAATGATCTATGGGCCTGTGGTATGCTAGGTTGACACTGCAACTACCACCCACCTAAATGAATGGGTAGCGGGAATTGCTCTTTTCGTAAATATTATAAAGAATTCTGTCCGCTGGTTGACACTTTTTCGTTACTATACTCGATTTTCTTCATCGTGCATAATAATAATGATAATAATATATTTTGAAAATTCGTGACATAGTATCAGACATACAGTGGTAGTGGTCAACGATGCCCGACGGGTTTCAAAGAATCTTCTTAAATTAATATTACTCGTATTACTATTATTACTACGTGTAGGTAAGAACCGTCATAGGTTAGGTACTTATATTAATATTGCGCGCCAGATTCTGACTAGGTGGTCTCCCGCGCCCCGGGAGAAAATCGTATTTATATCATGTCACAGGTGTGCTCTTATATAATAATATAATATAAGATCATCCCACTAATATAAAATGCACGAGCTGTTTTTGTTTACTATTCTTAGGTACATTACATTATTATTATTAATTTTTATCATCATCATCATCGCTATTATATAAAAGTGTACTTTTAAATTTACAATCTATAATAAGCATGGGTACGGTCACAGTGTAATCGGCTCGTTGCGAGAAGACTTGAAAGCGCCTAGTTAATGGATAAAATTACTAGGTGTGTATAATATATATATGCATGTATAGCATTTATAATATAATATATACATTCGAGTTGCGTGAACATGAACAATTTGACGTTTCAAATTGTCGGTGTTCCTCTTGAAATTTTCAAAATACTCGATGTATTATTACTTATTAGTCCCGTAAACTTAATGATTTTAAAATCGAAAGAAAAAAACGACGGCGGGCATAATTGGAAAATCGTAGCTGATACATTTAATATCGATTAACAAACACGATTTCTAACATGCATTTCATATGTATATTCGATGACGAACTGTTTAACGATGACAAAATTGTGGATTAAATTTATTATATCAAATAAGAAGTAACGTAAACATAGTTTCAAAAATATATAATGTAGCGGTGAACCAAAGAATTTCATAGTTAATAACTTCTGAGAAATTGGTTAAATCTATCAAGTAAAAAGTGAGGATTATAGTACCTATAGAAAAAAATTAGAAGATTTCTTCAAAATAGCAGAAGAGATGTTAACGAAAAAAAAAACAGGACATAACTTTTCGTTCAGTGGGAAGGCGTTTCGAGAACAAAAACAGCAGAACGTGAAGTTTAAGGGGACAAGTTACAGCTCCTGCAGTCTGTGAAGAGACGAGGCAAACATATGTTTCTTAGTTGACGGATATAGTTATAACTAAATAAATGATCTAATTAGTATACTTCAACTATAACGAAATTTTATATAATGTATAATGGTCAGTGAAGAGTGCTGTTTCCTCCATTATATCCATGAAAGTTCATCGTTCGCTGGGCCCCGGAGACTGCATATGAATATTGTCTACGAGCGTATGACGTAAAAGACCACTAGTAATGTTTACAATTTAAAATTTTTCAATCCCATAAAATTGTTTTCAAAAATATTTTTGGTTCAAAACATTATTAAAGTGAAAAAATGCTTGAAAGTTTTTAAACTGTGTTATTTTGAAATTTTTGGCTATAAAAGAATTTTCGGATTTTATAGGGTATTACTTGCCAGCACTATAAATAACCCAATATTTTTTTTCTAATGGCATTAAAATTGTATTTCATTAGTAATTACAATAGCGGGTACGTATTACTTGAATTTATGACCTAATTTTGATAAAGTCATTTCAAATGATTCACAATTTGAACAATTTTGTTCATCCCATTCAACTTCGAATTATCTCAACTTGACTCATAACAGCAAAATATAATACAACCACATTAATATGATACCCATAATATTATGATTTCTTGGCGTTGAACGTGCGACATTGTGTGTTAATAAATAAATAATATGTGTATATTTTCGCTCAAAAATTATAATATAAAATATATGTATTATATATATGTATGTATTGTACTTCTGGAGTGATAAAAATTATTGAATTATAACATTAACTTTATACTACAATTATACAATTTTAACGTGCGCATACGTGTATGTGTATAAACATTTAATGTCGTTTTAAGGCGTGTACATTAAAATTTTAAAACGGAAGTACGTGAACAAGTTTTTTTTATGTATTATTTCCAAAGCCGAAAAAAAATCTCTTTCGCAGTCGAAATATTATCATGTCTGCAGGTTCAATTCAAATACATTATAATATATACTGTACATTGTTTAATGAACATAATATACATTTGGACGTTTATCATATTAAAATAATGTTTCAAAATGAAGTTACGTCGTGCAAATAACTTCAGAGTGCGATAATTATATTTTCGGTAATAAAAATATAAATTCATAACGCGTTGAAGCTATATCATGCCCAAAAACTGGTATCTGCAATGCATTATTTTACAACATAAAACATGGTTGTACAAAAAAAAATAAGTAATTTCAATGCATTCGCATTTTTTTTTTTTTTTTTTTGCTTAAATTAAATATAATGCATTTAGATAGCAGTTAAAAAAATGTTGTTCGCAGAGTACCTATGCATAATATAATATTATAACATAGAATAAATCATTAACATAAAAAAATGTAGCGCAATTCTTTACAATGTTAATGTTTCGCTAGGTGTACATAACGATTTTATTCATTTATGAGCTTTACTTTTTTATATTCTAGATTAAGTTTTTTGTAATAAAATTTGGAAATAATGTTTCTCGGTTTGAATTGGAAATACTTTTATAAGCTACATATTTTGGGAACAACTACAATTATAACTACTATCGCAAAAAAAAACATTTTACAAACTTCTAAAGTTGGTAAATATTTTATGAGGTAGTTAGTATACAGTACTTTTTGCTAAAATACGTATGTATTCATCTAAATTATATATTTAAAACAATCATTAATTCGAGTAGAATATTATATTGATTTTATGAATTGTTTTAAATATTTATCGTATGAGAATTTATACAGTTTTAAGGTCAGTACATTTTAATATAATTAAATATAAGAATACAAAATCATTTGTTGGGTTGAGATTTTGATATAATTTTAATTATTTTCAGAAAAGCGAGTGTTATATGTTGGTTTTATTATATATACATTCCAAGTATTTTTGAATGAGGATAAGAAGTTTTATAATTTATTTTTTTTGGAAATTGTTGGTTTTCAGGAAAACTTGTAGGGTTATTTTGGCATTTAATAAACCCTATTTTATTGTATTTTTTAATTATAACAAGGTTAAGAAACTATAGTTACGTAAGAAAAGTATTTTTTTTTCATATAAAAATGTTTGATATGAAAAACATTTATTTAAATTAAATTACAACATTTTTATTTTGTTTTTAACTTGTTTAAAATATAAAAAATTAAGCGTATTGTTTTGAATATTTTTTTTTTTTTTTTTTTGACAGAACATTTTTCAGGGCATTACGTTTACAGTTCTAATGATAATACACTATTCGATACATATATACATATCCAATACTATGTTTATTTCATATTCTTGACAAAAACATTATTAGCTATGTGTAATATAATATATTAATACATTTTTGGCACGTGTGTTTCGGTTGTGTGGCTCTTATAAACATTTTCTTTTTTCGTTGCGTGTGATTAAGGGGTTTTTTGGCTTCGCGATAATCGAGAGGAGAGCCCTGCTCTAACTATATCCATAATGTTATGTATATGCGCGTCCCTTGCATGCGAGAAACATGATTTTTGACTTTATTCCCACGTGACATTTCACCCGAGAAACGGCTATATTGCATTTTATATTATACATGTATATATATATTTATACGACTTTTTCATCTGTCCCGCGGTCGATTGGCGGGTGCAGTGGGGGGTTGTTGGAGGTGAGTGGTCATGTAGGGGTAGGAGGTGGTTAAGAATTTGCAATAAAAGGGTGACCGACCCCATCGCGCGCGCACCAGGACTTAATACGTTCCACCCAATAAATGTCTCGTAAGCCAATATGCCCATCAATCCACCCCCGCGCAGAGCATACACCAAATATTTGCCGTCTGACTCACTGGAAACGCACCGGAAGAGACTTTAATATATAATATACGGCACATAATATTATATGACTTCCGTTTATAATTGCTAAAAAATTTTAATATCGACTTTTGAAGTCCGACAATTCCGTATAAGCACCCATCATATGATATTATGCATGCATATTTTACATTGCACGCACTCAACATAATATTAAATTATTTAAATATAACCTATCTCCAGAAGATAACAACGATGATATATTATTATTGTGGTATAATTATTTCGTCAATAATTTCAATATACTAAACCCGATTAATGATTTATCGTGATTTAATATTTTTATTTTTATACCAATATTATTATATTAAACAGCTGCTGGTGCAGGTATCGAGAAGATCTGAAAGCTTTTGTATTAATTTTAAACGAAATTATATACATCTGACTAGAAAAATCAAACGATATCAGTAGTTGATTTTATTTCTGTAGTTATATATCTATAATTCTATAGTAAGAGACTAATCGCATTTAACCGTACTTATTTTGGATAAATATATCCTCGTTGTGTTGCAATTCTATGCAAATTCACTGACCACGATAACGCTTACTAAACGCGTGTTTTATTCAAAGATGAAAATATTCATAAGAATATATTATTACCTTACGCACAGAGGTCAATGAACATCGCCTCGAGGGGTTCTTAATAATAAAGCACATTATCTTAATATTACAGATAGTGATAATGCGCTCTGTATACATGATATATCTCTACAAGACATACCACCTATCGGACAGATCTGAAACATAATTTTAAAAATATTCGTGTATATAGATTCATGCAGATGATAGTAAACTGTGTTCGTGTGCGGCTATAATATTATTGCTTGACTCTAATCTGCGTAAATCATAATATTTTAACAATGCAGTACGTTTCGGCGTATATAGCACAATAAACGCTTTCATAACACTTAATAATATTTTTTACAACGAATACCGCTGAATATCGTTAAAGTCTAAATACGAATCTCTTAGAAGTTCCCCGGAGTGATTGATAATAAATAGATAATTTTTATAGAAAACAACATTCCTACTATTTCAAAAAACTTTCAAAGCAGCGTTCAACCCTAAAGCAATTATCTATATATTATCAAAACGTCCGAGGAATTAATACTAAACTAAATATAATTCATATGAACGCTGCACTATTTGATTACGACATAATTGTATTATCTGAAACCTGGTTATCTACTTCTATTAATAATGCTGAGCTTGGTCTCTGTAACAAATACTCAATCTTCCGATGCGATCGTTGTGATGTACATGGGGCGGGTATACGAGGTGGCGGTGTATTGATAGCAGTCAATAAACAGTTTAGCTGCCATTGGATTAATCACCAAAATATCCAAATCGAACAATTGTTTATAAAAATTAGTTTTAAGTCTTATTCACTAATTGTATGCGCCATATATATACCTCCGAATTCGGATTTACATGTTTATAATTTGCATGTTGATTCTATTGATTCTGTATTGTGCAATAATTCTAATTCTAAATTTTTAGCAATAGGTGATTATAATCTTCCCGGAATTAATTGGCAATTTATCGATAAAAAAATGAAGCCTCAATTATTTAATATTAGTTCTATTAAGTCAAACATTTTGTCGTGCTTATCTCGCTCCAATTTAATGCAATATAATTTAATTTATAATCGCACAGGCTCTTTACTTGATCTCGTTTTTTCTAATGTATATAATATTATTGTGTCGTCTGCACTTAACTCACTTGTACCACTAGATTTTAACTATCATCCAGCTTTAGATATATGTTTACCTGTCGTGTCAATTGATTACTTAGATTATAAGGAACAAATGTACGATCTTAGGCACTGCAACTATAATTATGTTAGATCACTTATAGCTACTGTCGATTGGAATGGTATTTTCAATAATCTATGTATAAATAAAGCACTTGATATTTTTTATTCCAATATCTATGAAATTATCAATTCAACATGCCCAAAAATTTGTAAATCATCTTCTAATTACCCAGCTTGGTTTAGCTGTTCTTTAAAAAATTTAATATTCTCAAAAAAGATAGCTCATAAAATATATAAGCAGCTCCCAAACAGATACAATTACAATACGTTTTCTAATTTACGTGCTCAATGTAAAATTAAAAACAAATTAGAATATGTAAACTATATACAAAAAGCACAAAATTCTGTCTCAAATAATCCAAAATATTTCTGGAAGTTTGTTAACAAAAATCGGTCAAATACATCCCCTCCATCTGTCATGTTTTATGATAACACTAAATTCTCAGGTGGTGACGAAATCTCAAACTGTTTTTCACAATATTTTTCTAGTGTCTTTAACCCACCTATTACCCCGTGTCTCATACTCCTGTCATGAATGATTTGTCCTTAATTGACTTTAATTTATGCACGTTATCTTTAACTGATATTTTGTATGAAATAGACCATCTTACTAATAATACTAATCCTGGTTCTGATAATATTTCTAATATATTTTTTAAAGAATGTAAATTTTTTCTAGCAGTTCCGCTATTATATTTATTTAATTTGTCACTTAAATCTGGTATTTTTCCCACTCGCTGGAAATTGAGTTATGTTACTCCAGTCTTTAAAGGTGGAGATAATTGTCAAATAACAAACTACCGTCCCATATCCATTATATCAATAATTCCAAAAATATTTGAAAGTATTCTTGTTAAAATATTAACTCCCTTATTCAAAAATATAATTATTGATGAACAACATGGTTTTGTTTCCGGCAGATCTACTGCTACAAATTTATTAGTATTCCAAAATTACATATTGGATGCATTTAGTACAAGTTGCCAGGTAGATGTAATCTATACTGATTTCTCTAAGGCATTTGATAAAAAAGACCATGGTATTCTGGCGGTCAAATTACATAATTTAGGTTTTCGAAATCCTTTTTATTCTTGGTTAGTCTCTTTTATTTCTGGTAGAAAACAATATGTTAAATTAAAAAATTATGAGTCACCTGTATACCATGCCACCTCAGGAATTCCGCAAGGTTCTCACCTAGCTCCTCTCTTATTTAATATATATGTAAATGATATAAAAGTTACAAATTCCCGCTTACTATTTTTTGCTGATGACCTAAAAATATTCCGAATAATTAAATTAAACGAAGATGCAAACATGCTCCAGATTGACCTTAATACACTTAATGATTGGTGTTCTCTTAATAAACTATATTTCAATGTCGATAAATGTAAAATTATAACATATTCAAAAAAGCGCATAAATCAAAATTATAAATATTATTTAAACGACATTGAATTAGCTAGAGTTTCTAATATTAAAGACGTTGGTATTTTTTTTGACTCTTCGTTATCGTTTAATGATCACTATGCATATATCATAAACAAATCATCCTCAATGTTAGGCTTCATAAGTAGAACTTGCTCTGATTTCAATAATCCAATAGCTCTAAAATCTTTATATTGCTCATTTGTTCGCTCGGTGCTCGACTATAATTCGGTCGTTTGGTCTCCTTACATGTCAGGTCCGACCGAAGCTATTGAAGCGATTCAAAATCGTTTCTTGAGGTTTCTTGCTTTTAAATGCGGTGTCCAACGCCAACGGCACACATCCTACTTACCATTACATTTATTAACCAATTTAGAATCTTTACAATTAAGGAGAATTAGACTCGATCTTAATTTCACTTTTAAATTATTGAATGGTATCATAAACTGCTCAGAGATACTAGTTAAATTTAACTTTTTGGTTCCTGCTTCTCATACCAGGAATTCAAATACATTTTATATGCCATTCCATCGTACAAACTATGCTAAAAATGTCCCCATTATGAGATTAATGGGCTTTGTGAACAAATATAACGTAGATTTGTTCATTTGTAATAATATCACCTTTTTTAATATATATCTTAACAATAATGTAAATATAATTTGATTTTTTTTTTTTTTGTTTGTATGTAATATGTATACAACTTAGATTTCTATATCAACCAATTTACATTGTCTTACTATAAGATGACAACTTACGCTACTTACTCTGTAAACAAACTCGATTTTTGTTTTTTTTTGTTTTTGTATATTGGGCTTTAGCCCGTTTAAATTTTCATAAATAAATAAATAAATAAATAAATAATACTATATGGCAGTGTGTTTAAATTTAAAGGCTAAACGAAGCACTTATGCTCATTGAATATGAACACTTAAATTTTTCCTTTTCGGAAGAGCTGGAAAAGAACATATTTTGTTTATGATTTTTGAATTTTAATCCTTTTAATCGTGTGAGTATACAATACAATTTATAATTTTGTGGTGACATGTATTTTCAACATCAGATTAGAATAGACCCCAAATTTAAAGTCATTTTTACATACCATATTTACCACATTATAATTCTTAAACCAGAAATTACTGTTTTACAATATTACTAAATCAATATCTTTCTAAAGTTGGAGTTCATTATTAACTATATATTATGTAGATTATTTTATTTATCAACTACTTGTAGAAAAGATTAATTAACGTAAAATGTGGTGATATATCGTTGTATCTCGGTTTTAATAGAGATGATACTTCAGAAATTCAAAGAAAAATCTGCATCAGGGCAGTAATTCACTTTATGAACAATAGTTGAAACGTGATGGACTCTTCACCTATAGTTTAGCACTTTCTATATTTTTGAAAGTGATTCTAATTACTTTCTAAACTTTTTGATATAATATATTAATAATGTTTCTGAGATCAATCTTTGAAACTCTCATGTAAAAACCAAATAGTATACGAGTCGAAAAGCTAAGACATAAGGTCATTGACTTTTGTTATAGGTGAATTTAATTAACAAACAATAAATGAAATACTGTTTCGTTAAAAAAAATTCAATATCAGCTCATATTAGGTTAGATCGAACAGTATATTATTTAATTTTTTAAATTTGTAAATGTTAAGCGACTAGCGATGTTAAGTTTCAGAAATTTAATATTCAAGATATTTTCAAGATTTTTTTAATGACAGACACAAAAAAAAAAACACAAATCATGGTAAAATCAATACATTCGTCGCTCCGCTTAGAATCTAAAATTGTATTAATTTAAATGTTTTCTTTTTAAACATAATTAATATAAGGTACAGAGTTGATGATATTTAATATTTGCGCGGTAGTATATCATGCGTATTTATATTTAATCGCAACATAATCAATATAAATAATATCAAATAATGATATTTTTTACTTGGAAATTTTCTTCTGACATCACTTTCTGTAAGACCTAACTTAACCAATGGCATCGCCGTATATATTTTATGAATTTTTGATTTTTGTGAACTAATACGAAGCTGTTGTATGAGCTAATCTATATATCTGTACATAGAAATAGAAAAATAAACTAAAAACACTATCCATAGTTTTGAGGAATCTATTGATATAGATTAAGCCATTAAGGACACTATAATAACATATTATATTGTAAACGTCAAGAAGTTTCTAATATGGACAGTAAGTAAAAAAATTTTTTCACATTTATTTACATAAAATTCAAATACTTACCATTAGTTTTTATGATATTTATCATAATTTAATATAAATTATAACAATATGTTAAAGTTTCAAGTTCAAAAAAAAAAAATTTAGTATTAAAGTTATTTTAACGTGTGATGTATAATTATTAATTATTATGCACTTTTCAATATTTTTGTTTTACCCTTCTAATATATTATTCAGTATTTTGTTGATGTGCAAACGTTGTGAGATATTTAAGCACAGGCAAACAAACGATGCGCAAACGACGACCGGCCAGCTATTCACCCACATTTTAGGTCTCCACCCGATCGCCCTTGACTGCATGTACTTGGCGTTTTCATAAGCGATTAGTACTTTTATATTATATAGTGGCCACTACACGAGTATTACGCGCAATGTCATCGTATCATTGTATTTATATATAATAACAGAAAATGTTATTTATTATCATATAGGTAGGTACTCGCGACGGATTAAGCCTTTTTAACGTTTCCCCGTCACCGCGTTGCCGCCGTTATAAATTCGTGCTGACAATAATATTACATGTATATAATAATATATTACGCGTTGTCAATCCTTTTGTACTATATTGTTTCGTCGAGATTTTTTTTTTCTTCTGAATTGGCTTCACCCTCGAAATAAAACGCCATGCGCTCGATATGTACATTATTGTATACGCTTGTATATTTATATATACATAATAATAATAATATAATATATCCGTCGCACATGTCGCTAGGGCATCACAGCACCGGTCCCGCTTGGTGGCGGTGGAGGGCCCGCGCGCGATGCCATTGTTTCCGCGGCTTTTTAATATTGGTAAATGGACGCGACGAGTGCGTCGCAATCATTACCGATATTGAAACGCAACTCGTCGTCGTCGTCGTTTTTCTACCCAATATGTCCAGCTTGCCACGTAAAATTTTATAATAACGCGTATGTGTATACGCCAATGAATAATAATACAACAATGTGAAGCGCGCAGATGGCTGGACTATACATTTATATGATATATATATATGCACAAAAAAACATTGTATTATGCGTATACGATGACGTATTATGTATATTGAAAAAAATATTCGAATCATTATTGACGCCGACGACACCTGTTATGATCTTTCGCATAAAATAGTGATAAGCATCATATTCGGCGCACCCTTCCAAATCGAGGGTTGCAGTATTATTATTGTTAGCACAAGTCAAAGTTTTCTGTCAAATTCCGTATGTTGTGTAGGTTCGTTCTAAATAACCCAAGTCCGACACTAAATTAAATACAGGTCTATACTCTGGCCATCATGCTAATATTTCTCTCCTGCCGCCTTGTTATCCCTTAAGTAACGAATTTATTTTTATTCATATTATTTTTATTTTAACATAGGTTTTGCTATATTTTGGAGTTTATTTCTATGAGTCTAATTTTTGTAAAGTTTTATATATTTCCATTGAAACAAAAATCAACAAAATAATTAAAAATCAAAAAAATTATTTATTTAATTATTATCTTCAATATGTAGATAATTTTCCCCTGTTTTATACCCAAATAAATATTATCTATGATTCCTAAATTTTCCTTACCAAAAAAAACTATCTAGTTTATTATATTATAATAATACAAATAATAATAGTAATTACAAGCGAACTATATTTATTATTTTTATTTTTAGATAGGTACAATTCAAAGATCTAATTTTAAAATATTTTTTATATGAATTTCTTTTCACAATATTATACAAAATTATTTCTAAATGATGAGAACCAGTATATTACCTGTAAATTATTAATCAGGTATCTTTTATGAAAATGTTTATGATATATCTGATTCGAAATTCAAACGTGCAGCTAATTAACTTTATATAATATGAATAATGATGGTAATAAACTAATAAGTTATTAGTAATAACTAATAATATTTATTAAAATTGTATAATTAGTAAACATTTTTCGAGTAAAATTTAAACACGAAGGTTGGCATGAAAAAATAATTTGATTTTTGGTCGAAATTAACTTTACTACCTTCTACTTTTTTACTAAACTACTATAACTAATTATATATAACACTCGAAATTAAATAGGTGTATTTTTTTCACAGCACAGTTATCGAGTATGGACTGAAATGTTTTTAAAAAAAATCACTTTGCAAACAATTTTATGTGTTTTTGGACGTCTGTTACGATCATCGGTTCACAGCTGCAGGCCGACGTCTTAAGCACAACGATTTTCGACAACTCGTTTTAACGGGTCGTATACTACATGCATGTGATTATTATTATACACGTAAGTATGTATATACAATATTATATACATAATACTTAATGATATGTATAAATTATAAGGTGTACATATCTTTTGAAAACGCGCACTATGACATGTCCTCGAATACGCAGTTTTGATTTGTTTGCCATATAAATAAGTCTTCTACCGCTCTAAAATCACTTAATGGCTACACCTATCTATAATAATATATTAAACATAAATATTCTACGAAGAAGGCAAAAACGGGTTTCTTTTGTACTTATAGTATCGTCTCCGATATAAGAGACTTAAGCAAATCTTGGTGGATTACTTCCTGTATCCCACCAGCCCTCTCTTCTACACGTCTAGATTATATTATACTACGAGCTACTTTAAAATATAGGTACCTAACGAAATAAACCATGTTTAGGTACGTGCTCATAAAGTTAAACACTGTTCTAGACTGGGCAAGCATAATTCACTTTTTGTTTAATTTTTTTCCAAATATAATGTATTTACGTTTTATTAAAATTAGTTATAATATTTAAATAAGATCTACAATACATGCCACCAAGGCACCAACAACTTTCTTCTTGTATAGAGATGCATTAACAGTTCAATTAAAGAATTAAGGACTTAACGGCCCAAGATCGATCAATCTAAATCTCTAAATAGGTATATTTTGTATAATTTAATATGTTTAAGTTAAATATTAAATCTATCATATTGGAATCATTAAACGTACGGCTCTTTTTGAATATATAATACAGGCGCTAGAAGTGCGGATCTATGGTATTATTTGACCTAGGAAATATATATTATGTGGCCCATAATAATCTTTTTAATACTTATGCAGGTATTTACAAACAATTATACTATTTTTTCAACGGGCCTTAAATAATAAGTAACAAATTCAGTAAAAATCAATTAGTCATAAATTAATTTAAAACAATACGGCAATATAAAGGATAATGTCTGTTAGCAACTTAATGTGATAATAATTTACCTTAATCAGTTTCCATTTAAAATATCTGACACTCAATAACAAAGCAACATGTGATGCAATTCACTTTTAATACTATTAATTATTAATATTACTACTTAACCTATTAATTATAAAATATTAATAAAATATCTCACACAAAAACTGGCTTAATCCGTCTCTATTTCAGGGATATTTCCGATAAGCCATATGCCTATGATGTTTTAGAATTATTAAAAGATCGCCGTAAGAAAAATAGCTGAAGAATATGACACATTTAAATTATAATAATATTTAAATATTGTTTAGGGCTATAGCCCCTCTTGTCCTAAAATTTGTATTTAGTTATGTCCATAAAGCATACTATATACCATTTAAAATTCAGGGATTTAAATCAAATTGAAAATTTCAATTTTCATTTTCATTATATTTATTCATATCAGTTATTTTTTAAATTAATATATTGATTTTAAATATTTTTAATTTTTATATCGTCAAACTCTATAGATTTAGTTGTTTTATAATTTATAATTAGACTTTAAAAATAATTTTTCTTTTAGATTCTGAGCAGGAATGTATTGATTTTATCATGATGTGTGTGTTTTTTTTTGTGTGTGTCATCACGTTTTGGGGCAGTTAAAAGGCTTCGATTTTCGATTTCAGTATCTCATTTGATCAGAAAGTGAATCTAGTTGATACTTTGAGGGGTCAAAAGTAAGATATTTTAAATAATGGGGATAAACAAACTAAAAATTAAAGAAAAAACGGGAATTTTTACGCACGCACAATCAGTTTTCGACAAAATCAATTTTGGTTTTTGATGTAACTTTAAAATAAATGACCATAGATACATGAAATTTTCAACGAATGTCTATATATATATAAGTATATTCTATCCACCATGCAATTTTCAAAAAATTTCAAATTAAGTTGAACTATTTATAGGTATATGCAATTTTCGATCATTATTAGTTTTTTTTTAAATAAATATCGATAAAAATTTATTTGTTGGTTATAAAAGCTTGAAAATTTAATTTAAGACAACTAACACATTGTTAAAAGTTGAAAACTATTTAAAATACATAGGCGTGATTTTTTTTTGTAAGCATTTAAATTTCAAATTTTGAGTAAATGCGTAAAAATTATGGCAATGTTCAAATTATCTTAGATAGAAATTCATAAAAGTTTTTCTTATTAAATCTAAGATTTGAAAATTTTATTCAAGATTCTTTATAAGTTTTTCTACCTTTATTAAAAAAAAAAAAAATTGTCCACCGGAAAGTCAAATATTTTAATAAGTATTAATAATAAGTAATCTAAGTATCTATAAGATATCCCAGACCTCTCTTCTCATAAACCTCTCCGCTCAGAATCGTTTTTCGTATACAATGATATAATATCATTGGATTCAAATTTCATTCCATCCATTACATTAACAACTCACTTGTAACCTACTGTACAGCAGTGCGATATCCACTTTCCGCTTTTTTTTCTATTTAAAATATCACTTTTACTTTTTTACGATTTTAATTTTGATTTCTACTTATGAGCCATACCTGTAGGTTCGTTGTCCATGCTTTTCATACTTACCATTACATTGGCTGTGAAGTGACTAAGTGAGCCTAAGAAAATTGAATATTAGTATGCTTATTAATATTATAAGTTGCACTTATTGGTTAACAATATAATAGATCAGTTAGACTTACTGAATTGTATATTTTAATAAAAATCGATTTGTGTATACAAATCATATTAAAAATAACAATTATTATTTTTATATACATATTTTTTTTTTAATTTCAATACATATTATTTTGAAGTTTATTAAAAACTATCTCAATTGTTATATACAAATTTACAGTTCAATATAGTCGTAGACATAAATTACATAACACACTTAGGTATGTATAATAATGTTGTACCTATCTTATTCGATATTTCTGATTTGTCACCACAAACGAAATGATAATTCTCTATGTCCCAACTGACAGTATACTTATTCTGCAGCGAACTAAGACGATTATTGTAAAAAAACGAATATATATAATATACCTACAGATGCCATAAAACACAGTAGATGTCACCATCGCGCATTCAGTATTCAAATATAGCCCTATAAAATATACACTGCAGGATTGCCTTCATGTTTACAAATGCGTAATATACGATACATTTTATAATAATATAATAATAATATGCTGTGATATACAGCCAAGACTTGTATTGGTATTTGAACAGAAAAAAAAAAAACAAATGATAAATGACGTAGAAATATGCAACCGTATAGAATGGAAAGTACGTCATGATTTATGCCGATAGGTGAGACAATACTGACCTGATTTGACCCCTCAACAACGACCGTACTTACACAGACGACGACCGCTGTATAATATTTGCATGATTTTCATTCCCCCGAGTAACCTTATGCAGGTGGCTTGTACATCGCGCATCACACAATTCAACGCAGTTTTCTTTTTTACGGGGTGAAAACGACAAACCTTAACTAACTCGGAAAGTTACATATAGTTTTACCAAATGTAAAAAATTGGGGGAAGTTGGTTTAACTTTTTTTTTAAGTACATTTATAAGTTTATTGAATTATCTTTAAACTTTTTATCGACATTTATAGGGGAAAAAATATTTGAAAAACTTGGAAATAAAAAATTATTATTTATTATGAACAGCAAAGATATTTTATTTTGAAAATTATTAGAAATTTTTTAATTTTGATAATCCAAAGTACCAACTAGATCCATTTTAATATTAAAAATTGCTCCAAAAGTTGAGAATGGATAACAGACAGAAAAAATACACATCAATGCGCTCATCGCCATTAATAATATATGACTAAGTGTAATACTTGTCAATTGAAAAAAATTAAACGTTGAAACATGAAAAGTTTTGTAAACCTATATTTGGACAAAAAAAATAATGTGTTGGTCTCATTTATGGAGTGAAAGAGTGGCAACAGACTGAAAATCGGGTCTGCTCTTTTCTCTCTAATTCCTTCAACTATTTGAGTTGACAATATATGCCACTGCACACGCCTTCATTTTTGTTTCGTCGATTAAAGTCGCGTTTTGCCTATAAAATACCTATTATAACAGTAAAAACCATCGGTTTTAACACTGGACATCATAATATATATATAGAACACGATATTTGTTTTAAATCGTAAAGGTGCGTCTCTTCTGTCGCCCACGAGTATAATTTGCTTTTTATACGTTTCCTTTGACCCGGGCCGACGACGCACAGCTGCTATTATCATAAAGGTACCTTTATACGACATTATTATAGAACAATAAAGTGTAATAATTTATTGTTTTTTAATACTGTACAGCGGGTTAAAACTCAATTTATTCGATTATTATTTTCACCACGTAAAAAGCAATTCTGGACCCACAAAAAACATAATACAGATATTGTTTGTACTATACGGGCACAGCTTTTACAGAATACGACCGGTTTCCACAACAACGTAGTGTACTATAGGTCCAACATTATTTGTATGTACTACGTAGATAGCAAATTGCTTAGGTCTTTACAAAACGATATGAAAATATTATTATTCAAAAATTTAGGTACCTAATTATGTACTCATAGATCTCTAAATACTCGGATGGCTTACACGAATAATTTCTATAAGATTCGTCGAATTTGTTTTCTAATTCTGTCATTCTTATATAATATTAACTAAATGTCTAAATTTGTATGTAATATACTAATATTTTACTATAATATATTATGCATTAGACATATTTCAGCTTAAATTAAAAACTCAGTAATTCTAATATCCAATTCAATATATTGATGTAAGACCAGTTGAACATTGTTATATTCAAATTATTTCTAGTCACCTCATCATAATATATATATTTATGTGATGTATTATATTGCGTTGACAATGTGTTCGATCATGGTTCAAACAATAAAAAAATAAAAGTAATTGGTTGTTTATTTTGTTTAAGCAACTTAAGCTCGATTTTTTTCATATTATTAACGAATTTAAATTTAAATGATGATCCATGGTAATAGGTTAGGGAGATATTGAAGCTATGACAATTTAAATATTTAATTAATTAATATTAATCCTTCAACATTTATTATTTGTAAAAATGTTCTATAATAAATACTGGACGCGATAAAAGATTCATTTTATATTTTTGTAAAACAAAAAGACTTTAATCCTTAACATAAATATTTTAATTAGAAAAAACAATGATCCACGTTTTGATTTGTTGTAAAAAACGGGAGTTCTCATTTGAAAAAAAAAAACAGAAGTTTTGGTATTGTCTCGTTAAACATTACAAAAAATCTCAAAAATTTTAAAATTTGATCTTCAAGTAAAATTATATAAAAGTCAAAAGTCTAAATTTGAAAATTAATTCAATATGGAAGGAAACCACGGAGGAGAGGGTGATTGGCTAGCTTGATAAATCATCCTGTAATGTTTTGGTATATTCGTGGACAAGTCTTAAGAGAATAATATTGTGTGTATTTTTATTCGCGGTACAAAAACCATCAAACACCCCACCATTTGGGTCGGGGTTAACGACGGGCTCATCCGTTCCGGGCTGTTCGTCCGCAGCTTTCATCGCTTAATATACGCACACGCATAATATATTACTATGGATAATAAGGACACACGCCAATGGGCTTTCGACCGAAAACACGACGAGAATATTATATATATAAATACATACTATATACATCGTGTGATACAGCGTCGGACCGATCGTTTAACCAGATTACCGATCCCTCTCCCCCCAACAGCATCCTCAGCACCCCACTACACCACGTCAGCACGACTGCACCGGAGCAGTGTCGTCGCAGCCGAATTTGATTTGCGAAATCTTATTACGATCGCGCGTATATTATTGTAAATTTTTATTTATGTCCCTCTGTATTCGCAGCCGTCCCGCCGCCGCCACATGTCCACCTCACGGCATCAATTTGTTTTCGAAATGTACACACACACATACAGGACTTCGCTAAATAAATTGTCGATTGTGTCACGCTTGCAGGGGTCGAGACTTGAGGTTCTGAATATATATATATTATATATTATATACATTGTATAATACGCGATGCAGTGTAACGCAATTACTGGCATTGAACACGTGTTCGATTCCACACTGCACACACGCTTAATAATATTATTATAAAATAATGTGCACTTTGTGTGTGTCTGTGGAGCTTGATTATTGACGTGCGTCGCACCAATCAGTATACGTCCGAGTTCCGGATTGTACAATTTGTACAGCATTCGTTGCTGCAGTTTTTACTTATATTATTGAGATACGAACGAAGCGAGTAATATGCGCTAACTATACTATCAAGCTCGTCTTAAGAGCAGTGGTTGAATTTAGGGAGGATACATGAGAACTGAACTTCTCTTCATTTTTCTTTATACTATAGAGTACCCCTTTATCATATTCATCAAGGAATAGGGTTATTAATAGATTAATTTGATTTGACACGCTAATTGTTCAACTTAATTTAGAGTTTTTTTTATCTATAAATACAAACGCATATCGACTTTTTAAAAGTATGAAATACATATAATATATCACAAAATACATACATATAATGTTAATAATAAAAGTGATAATATGGATCACAATAATAGTTGTTACCAAATTAAAAAATTAAGTATTTAAGGCCAAATATATCAACATTATTTCAGCGCTGTACATTTATTTTGTTTTTTAAAGATCGACAAGATTTTACGAAAAAAAAACGAATTATTCGATGCCTTTTAAAATAAAGACTTCAATATTATACTACAATAGAGATTTCCTCTAGTTGAAACTTATAAAACTCTTCATGCCACACGTCTATCTGGCCAACTTTTTTTCTATGTCTCTTCTTTATACCTCTATGTATGTGCCTGGATTTTTTCCAATACAAATTTAACAGTTCCTTCTTATACTACACAAAACCTCTCTTCGTTATCCATACCCACTCACACAGCTTTTCGTGGATAATGCCATCCAATAGCCACTAATCACTACACTGGATGTTTCGTGTTAAAGATATCAAATACGGTATTATAACTATATAAATATACTTTTTTTCTCCTATTTCACTGCATAGCCGATATTTATTGAAACCTTATTTATATTAAACATTTTTAATTAATTTTTATTTAAATTATGTTTAATGATTCACAATATCTATGCATGAAAGCCTTGCCGTTTAAAAACAATTAAATATGTTATTTAATAATAATAATCGATTATGAATCTCGGATTGATCTTTTTCGTAGACAAGAACTCATATTTAAGTATATAATATATAGTATAATAATTATTTTTATGTATTCAAAATCATTATTCATCGCAGCGGGTATATAGCACGTGACTCGTATGAAAAATCGTTACTATTATTAATCGCGTTTATCCGACTATAACTGAAGCTGAACAATGAACACGTGCAGTACCTAATAATACAAGCTCTGACGAATTCGAGAATATAATAACTAATGAGTAATAACTACAAAATTCGTTCGATTATATACTATATTGTATACTAAACTGCAGCAACAAGCAGTAACGAAATAAAAAATATCAAATTCTACCGTCAACCATGGTTATATTATTTATATTATTTTATATAATATTAAATTATATTTAATATTTCAATATATTATCATATATCATTAAATCATATCTAATATATTTTACTATTAATTTATATTTGAATTATTCATGTTTTGCGATGAATACTTATTATAAGTCTTTACACATTTACATAAAAAACTATTTCCATCTATCTTTTATAGTTCGCATATAAAGAAAACGCTATCCGCAAACTAAAAACACAAATTAACACTTTAGAAGTTGTGATATAACTTTAACCATCAAATGTTCTTATAAAAATATTGGAGATTATTATCTATATCCTTGAAAATGGCAATTTTCGGTTAGATAACATTTTTTTTTCTTTGAATTTTCAAAGTTATTTTATAAATTATTTTTAAAAAAAATAATAAATTATCAGATAATATTCTCATCAATTAACTATGAAAAAAAATTTATTTTAAAACGGTTCCAAAACACTTTGGTTTTGATTCGCTTAAATTTAATTTAAAAAAGGCGGGTAAGTCGTGGATGTCGCTCTGCTGTACAGTAAGTTAAAAATGGGTTACTGTAATGGATGGAATTAAATTTGAATCCAATGATATTATAGCATTGTATACGAAAAACGATTCTGAGCGAAGACGGTTTATCTGTCTAGGATATATTATAGATTATTAAAAATTTTCAAATCTTAGATTTAAAAAGAAGATTTTTTATGAATTTCTAGTTTGAAATAATTTGCGAATTTTCGTGATTTTCGTGATTTTTACATATATTGTCAAAATTCAAACTTTGAATGCTTGTAAAAAAAAATTGTGCCTACGCATTTATTTTATTTTTCAATTGCTATTGTAAAAATATGATAGGAGCTATGTATTAAATTTTCAAATCTTAGATATAAAAGGAACATTTTTTATGAATTTCTCGCATAAAATAATTTATGAATTTTCGTGATTTTTAAGTATGTTGTCAAAATTCAAACTTTGAATCCTTGTAAAAAAATTGTGACTATGAATTTATTTTATTTTTCAACTGCTATTGTTAAAATGTGTTAGAAGCCTTGTACTAAATTTTAAAGTTTTTCTACCGAACAAATACATTTTTATCGATATTTATAGAAAAAAAAAACTAAAAATTAAAATGTCAGTAAACAGCTCAAAACAAATCTAAATATTTTGAAAATATTATCAAATATAGAAAATGTCTATATAAACATTCAGAGAAAATTGCAAGTATCTGCGGTCATTTGTTTTAGTCTTTTAGAGTTACACCAAAATAAGAAAATCACTAAATGAGAAATCCACTGGAAATCCAATGTTGTAAAAATTTAAATTTCAAATGCTCATAAAAATTTAATTTGAATTTCCGGTGGACTTTTTATTTTTGATAAAGATTGAAAAACTTGTAAGGAATCTTGTATTAAATTTTCAAATCTTAGATCTAAAAAGAAAAACTTTTATGAATTTCTATCTAAGATAATTTGAACATTGCCGTAATTTTTACGTATTTAGTCAAAATTTCAACTTTAAATGATTATAAAAAAAAAATCGTGCCTACGAATTTTTAATATTTTTTAACTGCTATTGTTACAATGAATTAGAAGCCTTGTATTAAATTTTCAAGCTTTTCTACCGAATAAAAACATTTTTATCGATATTTATAGAAAAAAAAACTAAAAAAGTTGAAAAATTAAAATGTCAGTAAAAAGCTCAAACAAATCTAAATATTTTGAAAATTTTATCAAATATGTAAAATGTCTATATAAACATTCAGTCAAAATTTCAAGTATCTTCGGTCATTTGTTTTAGAGTTACATCAAAATAAGGAAATCGCTAAAAGTGAAAATCCAATGTTGTAAAAATTTAAATTTCAAATGCTCATAAAAATTTAATTTGAATTTCCGGTGGAATTTTTATTTGTGATAAAGATTGAAAAACTTGTAAGGAATCTTGTATTAAACTTTGAAATCTTAGATAAAAAAAGAAATTTTTTTATGAATTTCTAGCTTTAAATAGTTTGTGAATTTTCGTGATTTTTACGTATTTTGTCAAAATTCAAACTTTGAATGCTTATAAAAAAAAATTGTGACTATGAATTTATTTTATTTTTCAACTTCTATTATAACAATATGTTAAGAGCCTTGTATTAAATTTTCAAGCTTTTCTGCCTAACAAATAATTTTTATCGATATTAATTTTAAAAAAAACTAATAATGATAGAAAATTTCAAATGCCTATGAATAGGCAATTAAAGGTTCAACTTAATTCGAAATTTTTTGAAAATTGCATGGTGGATAGAATATACTTAAATAAACATTCGGTGAATGTTCTATGGTCATTCGTTTTAAAGTTACATCAAAAACCAAAATCGATTTTGTCGAAAAATGAGTGTGCGTAAAATTTCCCTTTTTTCCCTTAATTTTTAGTTTGTTTTTCTCAATTATTTAGAAAAGTATTAAGAATTTTTTACTTTTGACCCCCCAAAGTACCAACTAGATTCACTTTCTGATCGAACGAGATAATGAATTCAAAAATCGAAGCACTTTTACTGCCCCAAAACGTGATGACAGACACACACAAAAAAAAAAAACACACATCATGGTAAAATCAATACATTCATCGCTCCGCTCAGAATCTAAAATAGGATGTATACGATCACCATATTGAAGCAGCGAGTTTTGATGACCGTTGCATTGTTTTGTATACTCCTATTTGGCTAGCGTCCTCTTAAGCATTTGAATTACCATGTATAAATATTTTATATTTTATAAAACTTTTCATAGGTACTCGAGTATACACCGTATACGTTAAAAATGGAGGATTTAGTATATATTTGTACAGGGGATGTTATGCACTTTTGGCTTAAGGATGAAAACGATTGCCTAAAGGTTAAAGACCGTTTTTTCAAGGCTGAAGTGGTTTTAGCCTTTATATTTGGTGGCACAGCTGGCTGATGTCTTTTGTGTTCTAACTTAGTAAGGTAATATATTATTAAAAACATTGAATAATGGCCAAGGAAACAGTATTTAAAAAATTAACCCTCCCCCCCACACTCGTTTATTGGCTATTGTAGTCTATGGACTTATTTTATATTTGATAATGACTCAATTTAAAGGAATACAATGTGAATCATAGTAAGTAGTGAGTCGAAATATGTTCTTTATTAGGTCCATCTTCAAACTCCAAAAAAAAATATAATTGATGCATCATATGACTAATTATTAACTGCAAATCCATAAGGGACCTCCGATATTTGTAGTTGCACCCCGGCCTCTAGAGATTTAGTTACAGTACTTTACTTAGGTTCAATTAAATTTTAATTGGGACATCATTATACTCGCAACGCGCGCTTTATACGTGCAAAAAATATTGTTTTTCAAATTACCTCTTGGCCATATTATATGTTATTCATTACTCTCCTCTCCCTTGCCACACCGTCATTAACCTTGCGCTATCCTCCCATCAGTATGATCGCACTAAGTCCAGTGAGGGGTTGTACGACATTTTGTATGGCCAAGTAGAAAAAAATTAAAAGCAAATATATTCTGTACCTACTATTTTAGGTTAGTATAACAACAATCAATATGGCGATAAGTTTGTACTATTTATATAAGAAGAAAACGATTAGTAGGTATCTACAAAATTATTATTACTAATTTAAAAATGTAGATACTACAGGTAGTCGTATAGTTTGATTTCAACTAAAATTGAATAAAATGTTTTTAATATTGTTTAATTTTCGTGATAAATACAAGTTTACGTATCCATTTCTAATATTTTTTTGGAATTTAACTTAGTGGTATAAACATTTTTCATAATGTACCTATCAGCGTATGAATATTGTACTGTCAACAGTCACCAAACTTATGATGATCACAAACGATAGAGCAAATGGTTAATTTGAATAATTGAATTTCATCTTTTAAAATATATTACCTAGTCTAATTTTCACCGTATAACGTGTTTCCGGTGAGTAAATTAAATAATAATATAGTGTACAGAGTGTCCACATTAAGCAAACGCGCCTGTTTATTTTCTCAGCTCACTGCAGGTATCATATTATATTATAACATATAGTTGCCCAGGAGAAGATCAATTAATGACTATCACACTATAATTATTATCGCCATCGTCTGACGCGCAGTGTATAAAAACATGGTATCGAATTTCGATACATCTAGGAATACAATATTATACATATAGGTATAATGAGTGGCAGAGTGATGGAAGGGAAGTAATGTGGTGGTAGAAGAAACATAATACATAATAATATAAACCCTATAAGTCATTAAATTCGGCTCGTGCAGCAGTGTTTGTAAGCTTAAGAGGACTATATGCACCGACGACGGCGAGGGGTGGAAAAAACGGTATCGCCGGAGGTCCATCTGACTATCTATACTTACGTGCATATTTTTATTATTATTATATCGTGTATATACACACACTGACGAGAGAGAGACACCGTGACGAGTTTATAAACCCAAGTGGTGACGTCATTTGGCACGCTGATCGACCAGCAGCACGTATTATACATAATACGCACACAATCGCTAATCCTGGCGCGTACAATCTCTTGAGGGTTGTTTCCGCCACCGACACTATACACGACACAGCATAATAATATTATACATATAGACATGTAGGCGCTACAACCCTCCGTATAAGTCTTTCCGTCAGATATATAATAGCTTTGCCGTGTACTCTCCGCTTATGCATACACACACACACACACACACACACACACACACACACACACACACACACACACACACACACACACACACACACACACACACACACACACACACACACACACACACACACACACACACACACACACACTCATAAACGCGACGGACGAAACAACATTATCGAAAAACACCCTCTCTCTATGATTTTTATACGTGCGCATAAAAATGATGTATATCACAATATGAACGAATAAACCACGTGACTCCTAAATCAAAACGGCAACGCACGTCACGTCGTCATCGTCGGACACGACGTCCGTCCGTCACCCGTGCGATGTGCTCACCGATAAACAAAATACGCGATATATTGTACAGATAGTTAACGCACCGAACAATGCACGATCAGAGGTCTATTGTAAGAGGCTAGTGCGTAACTTTTCGAGAAAAAAATCATATCAATTCTGGTTGTCTGTTTTTAATTTGCACACGACAACGTTTCGATTTAAATTCTAAAAGAATTAAGCACTTTTACGCTTGTAACATAACGTCTATATATAACTGCGTTCAGGACATGGAGAAAAACTTATACACAATTCACACAACCAGTCATTCGCATTATAGTGATGCGATGTGAACCATCGTCTGACGGTAACATAATCAGAACCCGGCCAGAAGGATCACTATCATGTTAAAAAAATCGTTGATTTTCATACAAAGTCACCAGCCACCATAATAATATACTTAGCTCAAATAAACTTTTTTAGGATACGCATGACTTCAAATATTATTCAGCAATAATATTTTTCCGTAGATTTTTCTTCCTAATATTACACTGTATATACGTATAAACCTAATCGACGTATTTAAATCAGTAACATGAAACCAGGAAGACAACTTAAAAACATTTTATTTTATTATGTTATTTTTTCAAACTAACTAATACTAAATATGATATTACCATAATACCATTAAAAACCCCAACCCAAATATTGCTATACATTTTTAGTTAGATTTAATTATTCATAACTAAATCATATTATATATAGCTTTTGATTTTATACTGTTCTCGACAGTCAACAAGATTATTAATTTTATATAATATTGACAAAAAGTTCTGAATAAGCTTTTCAGATTTTTTTTATCATTCATTGCGACAAAAATTGTTATAAAAAAATACATAACATGATAGTTATAATGACTTATTGATTATTCTTTTTTTCTTCATTGGCATTACAATTCTTTAAGAGTTTTTGCTGTCACCAACACCAACACCACCAATAATATTGATTATTACGAAATCCAAATATGCCAATCATTAATGATTATTTATATATAAAATATGATTTTATAATATATGATATGAATGTAAAAATTTCAAATAACCTGTACGATAATGCAAATTTTTCTCAGTGAAATTCATTCTCATCTGTAAGGAAATTAAATGGAACTAATTATTATATTATAACGTAATGGAATCAAAATATATCACAAAAATGTATTCGATTTGACTTCGTTGATTTATTGTGTTGCAAATCGCAATTTTAACACGTGGAAATAATCAAATACTTTCTACATTCGTCTGTGGTATTATAAATTACCACGAGATAGCACATAATTATGACACATAACATACGAAAAACAAACATCAATACACCATAGGTACATTGAAGGACACTATACATGTGTGCGTGTAGTACAATAAACAATATATGTATAGTTTAATGTATATTGTCAAGTTTAGCCTTAAAAATTAAAAA
Organism: Diuraphis noxia; assembly: GCF_037042655.1. Classification (NCBI taxonomy): domain Eukaryota; kingdom Metazoa; phylum Arthropoda; class Insecta; order Hemiptera; family Aphididae; genus Diuraphis; species Diuraphis noxia. Next base: position 55,024,504 of record NW_028301714.1, on the reverse strand, counting down.
TAAAGGTCCAGGACCTTCAGTGTGTTCCATTCTGTTTCGTTTTTTTCAATCGCACATGAATTGTTGATAAACAATTAAAATATGTTTTTTGTTATTGTCATATTATATATTATACGAACTTTTCCCGATAATGAATCGCTGTAAAAGTGTAAAGTATAAATTGTAATACAATATTATTATTATGAATGTAAAATACAATATATTATATTATCATATCAAACAGAATTTTTTATATTACTTATATTTATATACATTGAGTGGTTTTATTCATAATTTATTATCATTTATACAATTAAGGTATTAAAGTTTCCAACTTACAATACTTAATACTTACTTAGTTTCCTATATCGAAAATATTATATGAATGTTGTTTGGTTTTTGACTTTTTTGAATTATATTCATTCTTTTTCCAAATTCCGAATTTTATATGTGGCTTTTTAAAAAAGTTTGAAAATCCCTCATCAATCACTTATAAAACATTTCAATCGATCAATACATTTTCAGCGTAAATACACTGTTCTTTAACGACTTGTTGTCAGCTGTTGTTCTACAAGATACATTCTTCTGCAGTTCAAACGTGGTCTTTGGCTTAAGAATGCGACATATTTGCCCTGTCTCGATAAAAATGACGTTTAAATATTACTGAACGCGAATAACGGTCCATTAGAACAATAAAATATCAGTGTCTGAAATCAAACATAAAAAATTCGTACACGTATAATGCGTATATAATATTATACAATGATACCTGTGCCGTGGTACACGCAGTGCAGAGTGCATTTAAAGACACAATAGTAATTTTATTATTGTCGTAAATTATGACATGTATAGGTGCCTATATAAATGTACGGGCATTTGAATTTATCGACAAAATAAAAATAAAATGTACTTATTATGTAATAATAATATTACGAGTGTAACGATGTCGTAAAATAATATAATAAGGTAAGTATTATATTAGACGTAATTAAATGGTTTTCTATTATATACCGATCCCGATATTAAACGTGCACCGCGCATTAGCGTTTTATTTTTATTGATCAATTATTTTTTTTCTGAATAAGCTCCATAAAACCAGCACCATAACGTATAATAATAAATAATAATAATAATAATGTGCATTATTTTACGACGATCTTTGTGGCAGACCTCATCTTGCATACACTGTGTAATACTATCGCAGTCAATCACACATCACAAAACATGATCACACGATCACTTGTCGTCTAAATCGATTCCCATATGGTCTTAATAGATGTTTTTTTTTCAGAAATAGTCATTTATTTTTTTATCAAGCAAAAAACACGTGGTTGGATTTTTCCGTTTTTGTTTTAAACAACAATCCAAGACTATTTTTTAAACCCTTTCACGAAAATCTACAATAATATACGGGAAACAACACACACGCATTGGTGATAGATTATCTCGACTTATAAGTATATTGTATACGTAGGATAGACGCAAATAAGTAATTTACAATATTTTGCCTCACACATTGTACATTATAATCACAAGTACACATAACAAAATATGGATTTAAAAAAAAAAAAAAAATGACCAATAATAATAAATTCGTTCTCATCTGAAGTTAATAATATTATGTCGTGGTGCAATAAAGCGCTGCAAGGACGACGATTATTTACTATTTTAGCCCACACGACAGAAGTCTGAATAATTTTTTTTCACTCCATATACCTAGTACGACATAATAATATTGGCCGTAATACGTAGTATTCCGGTAAAGTCTGGTTCGCGATTTACTCGAAAATGTTTTACTAAAAAGCATATTCATCAGCTATACTATACAATATTAACTATTACCATATCATTAAAACAAGTACTACCTATATAACATATTAACCACAACAAGCCGGGCAGGTAATATATATATAACCAATTATCATCATTTATCTTCGTAATAATAGCACGTGCTTGTAAATTATTTCAGTGACATGAATACAAATTATATTGAGGTCGCCGTACCTCTATACCTATATAAGGTCCGTTTGTCACCGACATATGGGCCCAGAGATTTCTTTGTGTTTCACAACGTGGGTAGACTTTAGACTTTAGAGGGATGGTAATTGGCGTATTTTCCTATATGCAGTGAACTAACCCTCTCATTCAATTTTCAATTTCACGAACAAGTAACAGTATTAAGTTATTGGCTCTATAGAATTCTTCCACTCTCTTGTAGCCGGTTGCCAAGAGACCATATTATAGAAGAAAAAAATCACAAATCCAAAACTAAATATTATCATCATCTATGAGCTCTGCGTCCTAAACTTAATCAGTAATCACAGATTTCTACGACACTGTAATAAAAAAAAGTATAGGTAGAAAATCGTGATAATACATAATATAAGTATTATGTATATTATGTACTATATAGACACCTACAAAATAAACATAATTCGCCCAAAACCAATTTCTCTCCTACGTCAAACCTATAATATCACTAAGAGATTTAACATCCTCATCGAAATTTTTCCCTTTCATGAAATACATAATTATATAAATTTCCAAACTTGTGGCATTAATTCTCGAAGCTCAGACGCGTCCGTTAAATTATATTTCGTATCAACTTACTGACACGTTTCATTCTTCTGACGTATGCCCAATATACATTTACGTGTTCTTGCATATTTCGCCAAAAACTATTCACTCTTTAATGTCTCCCAACACATTAATGTTACAAACGATTTTAAATTTTTGGTTTAGTTCCAAGTTTCTTACTTATTTATTTCATAGACTTAACTATTATTTATTTTATTTATCATTGTTTTTGTATATTATAACTTATAAAGAAATAGGTAAAATAAAATAATAACTACATAACACACAAGGCGCTGCGGCGATGAAATGCGTAAAAAAATGAATTAATTTCGTTTTCATAATATGTGCAATGTGCATAAATAATGAGAGCTCGAAAAACTTCGTTATCGACAGCGGGTAAAACGAAAAACAAACAGATGTCCGGTGTTCCGGTGGCAATATCAATCCCAACGCACCGCGGACAAAGATGCTGACACGACATCTGTTTGTTTTTCGCGAATAATATTACATTATTATTTATTACTATTATGATCGTAGCTTCGAGGCCTGTTCAAATTTCAGTGATTCGACTGTTTGACTGCAGCTACATCTGATAAAAAAAATGGATAAAAGTTACACCCCGGTAATGATATTATAATATATTATTTAGAGGCTTTTCATGGATGATAGGTAAAAAGGATAACAAACGGATACTTAATATTTATTTATAAAGATAGACCATAGACACTCGGACACTCCATATTTAATTGAGTACAAAAAAAAATAATAGACTTCTAAAATTAAATAATTATCGAACAATAAATTATAGAATGATGTGCTTTGAATGTTTCAATCAATATACTTCGTAGATCATTGTCATTAAGTTCGACATCACGGAACAATGTTAGATAACGCAGATCGTATATCATTATTCTCGTATGTTCTTACGTCTTGTAGATATTATTACATAGCTGTACACTTATTTGAATGGCAATACAATTATAGAAGATTATCATTGCGCAAAATATGCGCTCGTCATTGGTTTCATAGAACGTTTAAAATTTTTATTGACATTGTACTCAGATTTAAATCATGAAATATTATTTCGTACAATATTACCATACAATCGTGATATCGACCATCATATCGACTATGATTTTATTTTTGATTATTTTCTGTTCAGTACATAAATGCAGCTTTACATTTATTACCACGATTGAAATATAAAATACAAAAAATAAATCACAAAATATATTTACTTTGCATACCTACCTATTGACCACGATGAACAAATTTTTGTTAAAAAAATTATTTTCACATAGTTATCTAAAATAATATCGTTTTCATTTTTCCAAACACCAGCGAATTCATTCTTTTTTTATTTTTAACACAAATTTACCTTTTATTTTGCAGTTTTGCCTCTGTAATAAATTTGAAGGTAGCTGAAAGTGAGAATCCATTCTTATTAGAATTACCTTAGAATCTTTATTGACTAAGTACCTAAAGCGTATATGCGCTAAAATAATTTTATATTATACATATACTTGCTCAATAAATATTATCTCCTCGTAAGCATAATACCGTAAAAATTGGTTATAATTAAGTAAGTTTTAACAAAATGACACTTATAAAAACTAAAACGTGATGGCTTGAATGAAACACGATATCCATCGTATTATAATAATTATCCGTCTCTTAATACAAAATATTATTGATTTGTACAAATGAGATTCATCATTAATTTGTCATCAGCTTAGTTTTGTATCTTTGATAGTTTTATTATCTAATTTTTACGTATTATTCAAGAATTACGACTAGATACAGAACTCATTTATTTTATTCTACTGAAGCATATTAGTTTATAATTGTACATAATATAGGCTTCTAATTTTTATTCACTTCATTTATTTTTATTCTAATTTTATATTATTGTATCGCGTTATTTATTTTACATAATATTGCCAATATTTAAACATCACTGTACTTGACCCCATTAGTTCTTTACTTAATAATTAAATAATTGCACTATTTTAAATTTTGTTTTATTTTTTAAGTTTTTTCTGGCGCTATTTCTATTTTTAAATGTTTTTAATGTGAACAAATGGAATATGTAACTGTACAATTAAAATATCAATTATTATTTAGTTTCATTTGTGTATGGGAACATTTTCAAAAAATAATAATAATAATTGTCTATAGAAAATAATCCACTACATGTGTTTCATACAACTGATTTTTGTTAAACATTATTATACTCTCCACGTTTGGTTAACTTTTTTTAAACGTCAGAAAAGTAATTTTAAATGTGACTACAGTCCATAAAGTCATAATTTGTTGTATTAATTCAGCTGACGTGTTAATAAACGCGTCTGATCGAGGTACAACAGTTTATAATTCTCTAAAACATATTAAAACCCATTGATACCTACTAGTAATTATAATAATCACAGTAGGCACCTATAGAATATATTACACTGAAATAAAATTATTATAATTCTCGTTTATATTTGCTCTTATGTACTACATAATATGTAGGCACTAACTACAACTATGCAAATATACGTAACGAAATTCAATAATAGGACAAACATTATTATTCTAAATAAATTATACTGGTACATTCGACGATTTCATACAGAATGCAATTCTATTTCTTCGCCATATCATTGCGAAGTCGTTGGAGTAAAAGCCCCATTGCCTGCATTTTTGGAGCGCACGCGCGAATCCATAGACGATAATAATATAGAATTTTATATTACACGAACAATGCCTATGCTGCCGACCGAGCAATGCGTTTTCCGCTGTCACTGCCGACGCCACTAGCAACCCCAACTTTAGGCGCTCACGTTTACCTGCGCATGTGTGTACCCGGGGCAACCCCACAAACGCCGTTTCATTAGCGGAAACCTTTTCCGACAAGCTCCACCCAACGATCAATATTATATGTGCGCCCGCGCTTGACTTTACCCTCGCCGGCAAAAAGCTTTGACTTATAGGATTTCCGTCGAGGTCCCTCGTGACGCACTGTCCCTGTCTCTCTCTCTCTCTCACTAGCACCCCACTCGACTCCTCTCCTCCAATCTCACCACTATCCCTTCGAATTCCTCTCATGTACCCACCTCTCACGTCCTCTCCTTATTCAGGAAATTTTCCTCCACAAAGAACCTCCATCAGAACAATGTTTATAAGAATTATGTACGCAAAAGCCATTTGTCGTCCAGGGACTGGTATCACCGCCGCCGTTGCGAGAGATTTAACGTACTCGAATATTGATGAAAAAATGAGTATATCGTATGAGCCTGTAGAAATATCAACGAAAATTACAGTGATCATAGGTAGGTGTATATACAACAAGAATGTAATCTAAAAAAAATTAATATCAAAATATGTTTACATACTATAACTCTGTAATTTCAACCGTAGTAAGTCTGATGCATCCATTTCGGGACCACTGAAAATAATAATACAATAAGCTTGCAGAAAAAAAAATCTAATGTAAACTGTAATTACAGAAATTTGCCATACCACCTAACTTGAGCCTTTTAACTGAATAAAAAGACAAAAAAAAAAAAAAAAACAATTATTATTCATGGTAGTATATGTTCAAAAAGTAATATTAACTCTGATTTTTTTATGAATCACAGATCATAATAATTCATAGACTTACAAAAGTAAATGTTTAAATGATTATAAAATATTACAATATATTAATTTTGTAACACAGTAATATAAAACTGATGTTCAGCAATATATATGGCATCGCTAATACGTATAGTGATGGTATCCTTTAAAATAACCGTTTTTATAATTTAAAATACTCGAGTGACTGATTTTTTTAATACATTTTTTACGTATGATGTTTATGATGTGGTACGTACGAGTTTTGGACAAAATGTAATATGATCGTACCAAAAACCATTTATATAGGTATACTAAAATATATACTGTACTTACAGACGAATGATCATCACCGAAGTCCCCCGCTGGTCGTTAATGATTACTCACGCGGAATCATAATAAATAATGATATATGTAAATAACGTTTGTCTAATATAATACGTACCTATATCTATACTGCTGCGGAGACGAGAGATGAACGACTGAGAATAATGAATTCCCACGCGTGTTGACGTCGTGTGATAATCAAAAAATAATAATATGCAATACGCGTTGTAATAATAATAATAATAATAATAATGGCATTGCCATTTGCCCAGTCCGAAAAATATTTAAGACACCGTACCAAACCCGTTCTTGTTCACGCGAGCTTTTTCCGCCCGATTTCCGTGAAATAATTCGTCGCGTCACCATTACACATAACGGCGTACATCATCACGTGCCCACATACCCACATAATATTATTATATTGTTGTTATAAAAATATATTACATACGGACGATTTACTTGGCAAATTTTCAACGCTCTCAATTTTTTTTTTATATACATATAAATAAAATCCGTCCAGTAAATAATACTCATACGACAAAACACCTGCTGCAATTAACACACGAAGGTTATTTCCGATTGAATTCCTAAGTAATATTTATTTTAGCTCGAAACACGATTTCACGCAAAACTGTAAACGTATAAACGAATAAAACATAGAGTCGAAATAAAGGAAATAATATTACTATAGGTACACACAATATAAATATGACTATAAAAAATTGAAATATTTAATCCAAATAATGAAATTATAGACAAATAAAATAAATAATAATTATAAGTTGAAAAAGTAGCAATCATAACAGGTAAAGAGGTCAACGGTTATGTCTTAAATTCCTGTTCTTCAGTATTGCGATCGGTACAAAATATGTTTATTGTTATCAACCAATCATAATTATTATTATCATAATAATTGTTTATTGTCAATGAATAAATCAAAATATTAACATTTGTTACAAAAGATAATGACTACAATTAATTCAGTGTTCGTCAACTTTTTTTTTAAAACTAGGATCCTTAAAATAGTTGATTAATTTTTAATTTCCATGAAAAAATTTATCTTCAAATTTTTGATTTTGAAATTATTTAAAATTCTTACATCATAGAAATAATTATATTATCAAAAACGATAATCATACTTTGAAAAATTACTACTATAGAACTAGTTTTAATCAATTTGCAATCTTAATGAACTATTAAAATTTACCTTCATATTAATATGAATTCAACGCTGATATACTATGTTTATAAGGAAAATAGGATAATAGTAAAACGCCAGAAATATAAATTTTCTAGTTTTACAGAAAATTGCATATAATATGTATTTGAAAATTTGATACTTTAAAGTATGTTTTTTTATTAGTGTATACGTTTTTAATGTAAAATATGTAGGTAAAAAACTCTTACTTGTAATAATATTATTTCAAACTTCAAATAAATTTATATTACAACTAAACATTATGCATTTTTAGTAATAGTGATTCGTTATATTTTTTAGGTATTTAAACATTGTAAAAATACTTGGTGTATTGAAAAAATTATATTAATAAACTAAAAAAAAAAATGGTATTTGAAGTACTGTTTTTGGAATACTTTCATTGGTTAATTTAAAGGTTAGACTTACTCATAGATTTAATTATAATAACCTACATAGTACATACAATTTATTTGATTTATTAAAATATCCATTTTAGTTATTACTTATTAGTAATTAGTGTTATGTTATAGATGTATAATTGCACGATAATTATTATATATATGTATAGTTAGTTAATTTTAGTATTGTTAGTAATTATAGCTGTGATGTTCAATATTTATCAAGGAACCCGGTTCTAATAAATTTTTGAAGAGGAGTTAATTATTTTGTACACTTCACATTAGTTTTATATTAATGAAGTGTTATACAATTTATTTTGATTTAAAAATATAGATACGCTCTCAAAATATAAATTAAACTATTTTTCCAGGAAATCTGTGTGGGCAAATACAATTAAATAAATGGCATCGCAGTTATTTTACTTAGGCAGAAAGCTTTTGCCGATATACCCTCATGCACGAGGGGATGGTCTTTGTCAAAAGGGCGTTTTGGTTTAAACGCCCTTTTACTATACGAATTAATTGAATGTTTGTAACGTTTATAAACATGTACTCTTCTGTTTAATCGGTATAATGATATTAAAAAATGATTAATAAAAATAAAATATCGTATACACGAGCTTTTTCTAATTCTCACATGTACTCATGTACAAAAGTATAGAAAGAACATTAAATTATTAAAAACGAAATCATAATATGTCCCAGTTTATGGACACTTGAACTCTGATTCAAACGATATTCAAGATGAAGCAACTTAATATGTTTATACACATTTTGTTTCAAAATTGTGAATCTGTTTGATAATATAGTAATTAATTTGGGTATATCAACTCGATATATTTCTCATTTTTCACGATAAACATTAGAATTGAAATATTACATTTATAATAAATTGGAATAATTATAATTTCACTTTAAATCGATAATAAAATAAGAATATAGTAACATTGCTCATATTTATGTAATTATTTTACATATACGTATACTAATTCGAATACAATTAATTAGTACCTATGTATATTGTATAAGCATTATGTACCTTTGACTACAATTTATTTTTAGATTTAACTGCAGTAGGTTTCTATATCAAATCAATTTTAGGTACCTACCTATTTATAGAACACAATATTCTGTTTAACAATATAGATCAATGGTTAACTATAACTTAGAAAGTTACAGTTAAAGTTAATGTTAAGACGTACTCACAGTATTAGTATTACAGCAATTTCGGGTTTTGAAATTGAATGCATCACATGACTACATGAGTATGAGTTAAAAATTAAAATAATAGCCCAAAACAGAAAATATAGACTTCAAAATAATCTTATAATAATATAATATTAGACGAAGTCATCGTTACCCGAGCCAGAATAGGCCACACCCACCTCACCCACTCATTCCTCATCACTAAGGAACCTGCTCCAGTATGCACCATATGCAACGTGACTTTATCGATCGAACACATCGTAACAAGATGCCCAAAATACTCCCTAGCTCGGAAAATCTTCAAGATTCCATCATCCCTTCAACTCGCCCTCAGTGAAGAAAACACCGAAGCTATCTACAAATATTTTCATCATATCCATCTTGCACATAAATTGTAAAATTGTAAATATCTGTATGTATTATATTATCTTGTACACTAATGTTATAACTTTAGGCTAATAACCTTTTGATGTTGAAGCCTTTACCTCAAAAAAAAAAAAAAAAAAAAAAAATATAATATTATGTTAAAGTATGACGTATGACAGATTCGTGATTGTTTCATATCCGATTTAATTTCTAGTTAAACAACAGTATAATAATGTGTAGCCAAACTTGGTACGAATACGGATTTATTTATTATCCAACAACACCATTTTTATATAAGTAGGTAATAAATTTACATGTAAAAGTCACATAGTTGGTCTACTTACTAAAGCCTACGACTGTGGTATGAGTGGAGGGGTCTATGACAAAACAAAAAATAAACTATAAATATATATAAATATTAAATATACATACAATATTTTTTTATTTTATTTTTTTATTAAGAAAAAAGCCTCGGTAACGTGACCATTGGCTTGTTTTTACATGATACAATATTTTATTATTATACTATGCTAACATTATTTTGAATCCAATATTAAATAGGTAACACATAAAATAGAATATTATCACATTAAAAAATCATAAAATTTTAAAACTTAATATCTAAAGTGAACATAATATAGTTATTACCGAAATCAGATAAAATAATTTTCAACTAAACACAAAAACCATACAGAGGATATGAATCCGTTCTGTTTGGTGATTAAAATCCACTGGAACCGTTATTCTTATACCTAGTTGCATTCTATTATACTTGTAGTATAGTTAAACATAAAAAGATATAATTTTTTGTCATACAAATTATCGTAGACAGACAATTTTTAAAAATATTATTACTAGAGTATAATCTTAGATTGAAAAAATATAAATTTCAAAGTGTATATTCGTCGCAACTTTTAGTTAATTTACATAAATGTATATGCACTTACCCAAATAGGTAACCCGTAACTAATATAATAGATTTAATCATGTTCATAAAGTTAATATTCTTAGTTTTAGTAACAAACTATTTCTCATGTATACAAAAAAAATAAAATAGCTTACCCTACAATATTATTGATCCATATGAATGTTTGATTTTAAATTATCATCAAAAAAAAATTAAAAATATCCAATTATCTTATAGAATACAATTCATAACTTATGGGTAGTCTATGAATTGATTACAAATATATTAAGGCAAAAAAAGATATCACACCAATGGATGTAACATACATAAGAAACTATTTGTGATATATGTATACACGACAAAAAAATTAATGCATTATGATCTCACCTTCCAATAATTGCTGTGTGATGTACCCGATGAGTGTGTATCGGTTTTTCATGCATACCTCAAACTCTTAGCGGAATTTTGTTCTGTATAATAATGATAATAATACTAGAAATAGGTGACGTAGACATTGCAAAATGATGTATCACGGCGGATTCATAATAATATTATACCTATATGTCATGTATGAATATATGATATCCTCCTACGGAGAATTATATCAAATTTATAAGTGTGGAAAAACGTAACGTAAATCAATTTTATAAACGATAATCACTTATATATTCGCAACTTATGAAACAGTATAATGTAGGTTAAAAAAATTAGCATTGGAAAATATAATATTATTAAACAAAAAATGTTCATTTTATCCACGATCCCACTGAAAAGATAAATCAAGTTGTCGGTATGGTCTAAATATATGCACTGAGGTCATGCTTAGGGTGAGGGGCAAATATCTGGTGGTAAAAATCTTTAAGGTTTGACTTTAATGAATGCATTCCCAATTGTGTATTTCATCTCCTCGCATAAAACAAAACACCTAAGTGGAGCGCACTGAAACATTGCAGGAAACTAACGTATAGGCAGATACCTATTACTCAATCGGTCATCTTAGATCAAAATAAAATAAATATATATATAAGAGGTACTTCGGCAGCTTAACAAATTTATATTTTGTCGTTAATGTTATTTGCTAACAGCCAGCCGGCTGGTTGACCCGTGCACAGTTGAGAGGTCTATACAAGGCGATCTGGCGATTTATGGTAGTGCGATGCCGTCGATCACCGTGATATAATATTATTTTGTTTGAAAATCTCACGCAATACTTATGGTGCGTGTGTGTGTTGCATATGGAAGCGTCGTCGGATCTCGTTTACAATTTTTTACTTATATGGCGTAAATTTTTTTTCGCACCCAGAAAGCCTCGGCCTTGGTAGACTGGCGTGAAGGAGTAAAACCAGCGCATTTAAGGCCAACGATTATCCCGCCGACTACGATTCGCGATTTATCGAAACTATATAATATGTACTCTATATAGATCATATAATGACGATGAATTATACGATACAGCCTCGTATGAGTGAACCTGAAAAGCGGTCGAGTTAATAACTCTGATGACTATATTTATCGGAGAAACTTCACAGCAACATGATTGTTACCAATTCATTCATTTTGATTTTTTGAAAATTTCTCACCGTTTTTTTTCGGCTATGTTTTAATTTTTCAAGCAAACTAATGGTACGAATATTTTTTTAGTCTCCTCTCCACATTAATCGACCACACGCACGATTAATATTTTATATTTACAACATGAATATCAAAGAGACGATATCGAACAGTCGTAAAAAAACAATATTTGGTTAGGTTGTGTGCATACAGCACGTATATACATTGCCTCGTTCCAATATTATTCTTTCGGACGTTGGCGTTCGATTCGATCGAACTTACCGGGGGAAAAAAACAATGAACAAATACGACCGGGGCTCACCATTATGCCCGTCGCCACACCGTATATAAATGCAAACTTAAAACACCCTATACCAATGCCAAATAATATCACACAACGTTATTATATATATATATATATATGTATGATTATATGTACAACAGAGTGATTCTCATTATATGAACCGAATATTTTATATTTTGTAAAAATATATAGTAATATGTGGCATACATTTTTTTACAGATTATATTTTGTTTTGAATTTGCATGTTATGATATTAAAATATAGTATCTATATAATGTTTACTAAAACACAACAAAACAAAATTTGGTTTGTTGTAGGTCGAACCTACTATTGTATTGAACTTTTAACTTTTAACTTTAAGCTTATCTTACTATTTTTATAGTTAAACAAGATAGTTAACTTGTCCATACTTGCTTAATAAGCTATATGTGTTATATTATTTAGTATCGTACTATATGTTATATTGTCATGTTAATACAAACGCCACGCTCATAAAATGATCACGATAATATTATTCATTATACATAATGTAAAATTTAGCTAACAGTCTTAATTTTATAACTTATAATCATTCACTGCACGACTACTAGCTCTTACTAACTACCTAGGTATGTTTAATAAACACGAACTCTCTCCTCACCAAGATGCCGGTCAACGGTTTGTCTTTTCTGTTTTTAGTATCTCCTTAGACGTTATGTGCATCCTTTCAAACTTACATTTTCAATTTCCATATCCATTTTCTTCTCAATCCAGTATCCTATGTATATAATCACTACTTACACCGTATACTACGATTTTTAAATAATCACGTCACATAATAGATATAAAATAAACCAATAATTGTCATTTTTGGTATTTAAGGTTGCATGCATACAATTTATTTTATTGCAAATATTTATAGTATTATCCTGAATTAACTGTATTACCGCATGTAAGTTAATTATTATTTATTAACAACTATTATAACATTTTTTTACCACCATAATTATATTTTATGTTTGAAAATTACCGTTTGTCATGAATAAATAAATAAATAATACATCTAATAATACATTTTATAATAAATATGTCACAAAGTAGCCGGGGAACCTTACTTATTAGTTATTACATTATAACTTTTCCAGGAAATTATTCATCATTCTTATTGAAATATTTTCCGAAGCTGGTTTGAGCACATGTGCAATCATGTGCAGGTTTTATCAATAATAATAACATGGCATGTTTGGTTTACAAAAATCTAGAATAATTATAAGTATATATTTTAAATGATAGGTGTTTTACTGTTTAGTCTTTAATAGGTATAACAGAATATTGCTGTTAATACTGTCCATCTAAGTTCACTCATGCTAATGCTAACTGTCGGATTAGCTGTTATGTATCATTAAAATTATTATTAATAATGATTTGGTCAACGAGTGTCTAGTCTCTAGTGGATAGATATATTTTGTAATGGTCAATTAAAGCAATATTTAAATACAATTTGATTATTCAAATAAAAATAATATTTGTACCCACATCCGAATAATTAGAACTATTTTGATTTAAACACATTTTTGAATAGTTGTAAAAAAAAAAAAATTATCAAATTTTCTTTTGGATGAAAGCCTATATAGCCGGGCTAGTGGATAATTTATGACGTATAGGATGTAACAATTGTATATTACAATATGCGCATTAGACACGCAGCGGATGTCGTGCGGCCATCATCGATCCATCGCCGTTCTGGATTCCGTCGATAATGATCTAAGCCGTACGCACAAAATGTTAAACATAATACTATAGTTTACTATACACACGTAAGTCGTATGTCATATAATAGCACGACGAGGAAAGTTTTTTTTAAAACGCCGCCTGTACTGCTGTGCGCACGCGGCTTCCCGGCCCGGCGCTTAATTAAGGAGACCGACCGACGGCCGCCCGCGCGCACTGTCGTACACGTGTTTGCTGCCGCCTTGCATTTTATAGTGCACCGCCGCCGTATATACACGTTATGTTATGTATTATATTATTATTATTATTATTATTATTATTATGTACACGACGCGCTCTGTATAGTCGTCGAGGGGTCCCCCGCGCGATGCACGTGCACGCGCACGTGCAAAATATCTTGATCCCGCGGCCGCCATTAAAACTAAACCGTTCATTACGGAGGCCACGAGACGACCCTATCTATAATACAATATATTACTGTGCATTATAAAATAATAATGTATAGTATATTATTATTACTATTATATACAGGGTGATTCGTCCCATTTGTTTCCTTTAATGAAGAATTTGATTAAATTCTTGAGATTTTTTTGAACTATACCTAATCACATAAGGATAGTATCCTGTGGTGATAAAAACTCTTGTCTTTCGAATTATTACCTCTACAATTTTTGCTGGAATTTGTCAAGTGGATAATTGTTTTTTTTTTTTTTTTTTTTTTTTTTAAATTATGATGCAGCTTCTTATAATTTAATATTCAGACGAGTTTCTCAGTTATTTTAACTATATACTAAGTAGTGAGTAAGGATAATAGTCCTTAAATATGGTTGAAAAAAAATTAAAAAAAAAAAGTATTTAGTGTTTATCAAACTATAGGGCCATTTTTAAAAATCAAATTTTGATATTAAGCCACATCTTCTAAACCCATTATGATGGACCTACTATACTAAATACACAAAGTCAAATAACTCAAAAACAAAAACTACTCGTTTCGTTCAAATTTTGATTTTGATTCAGCAACATTTTCAAAATAATTATTAACTATAATATAATTTACAGTTGCAAGTTCATTCAAAAAACAGTAGTTTATATCTCCTCAGAACACTCCTTTAGCAGTACAAAAGAACCTCTATAATTAGAAAATATGGTATGATTAAAAATTCATAAAATTTGATTTTGTATTACTGCAGTGTTAAAGAGAAAAGGGGGCGAGAGAATTTTATGTGAAACACTCTGTATATTATATTGATTCATATGCAAGTGGTGTATACGATATTATTTTTTACTCGAGTAATATTATACCTACGCATTTTTTCTAATGTGATTTTACTATCGCTATGGTTATTTTATATTTTATTTGAATTACTTTTTTTTTTATATTCATAATACAACTTCAACTGCTAAGGTTATTAGCTTGTAACAAAATTAAGTATTTAGTTCATAGTAAAATATACATAGTTATAAAATAGATTCTTAAATTAGATTATACATATCAATTTTTTTTTTTAATTTGATTATTTTGTTGGTGTTGTCATAGGTAGGGCTGAGAGCTTCAAAGAGGTTGTCAGGCAATTTTAGACTTTTTCTGGTATCTATATGGATACGGCAGTGGATAAGGAGATGCTTGACTATGAGAAGTTTATTTGAATTACTGTACAAGTTTAAGTTGAACATTGCCTAATATTAAATTTCTAGATCTATGAGAATTAATATTTTATATCTTTAAACAGTTTTCCTTTTAAATTAAATTACTAATTTTTGCAAATCTAAATTTTTAATAGAGTAATTATAGCATTGATAATCTATGATAAAGGATAAATAGATTTCAATAAATATCAAAATAATACATTTATATTACTTTTAGTTAAAAATGTACTAACAAGAGCCTGAGGGCTGTGGAAAATGGGTGAAAAAACATTCCCTGACTCATTAAATTTTTATAAAAATCAATATTGCACATATACAGAAGTTTACATTAGCTAGATGATTATTAATATTTTGTTTTTCATTTATTAAATTTTAATTATTTCAACATAATCTATGTTTTTACATTTTTTTTTATATACAAATATATATTATTCAATAAATTACATAATTAGGTAAGCATAATAGAGTTTTAAAATAATTTATAACTAATATTTTTAATATTAAATAATGAACACTTTTCTCATTTATAAATTTGATTTCTTATTTTACTATAGTAGGTAGCTAATTATGTTATGTCATTTTGAATATTATAGAGTAATGAAATTTTGGCTATCATACCTTCTAACTTTGAGGCATTTAAAAAAAATTATGTACTTGGGCAATATCAATTACATTTTGTTTTTTGCATGATGCATCGACTAAAATTATTTCTAAAAGCGTATCTGAATAATTATTATATCGATATTATATTACCAGTATATTGTCGTATATTAGCTGCGTATATAGTATGTTCCTGCGTTCTGTCCATGAATTATTATTATTTTATATCCGTTTCAACAAAATCTAAGTTTATATATTTATTTTGATTTAGAATAGAATGTAAATAGTAATGTTATAATGATTAACCGTAAAAAGTATGAACTAAAAAATATAAACTCATAAAAGACAGCCTGCCGAATCACTGGAATAGGTACATAAGATACTACTTAGCCAATAGACAGTAGGAATATATTTAGAACGAGATTGTTACCGACTACATTCATCAGTAGTCATTAACCATACGCTGGCTGCAATCATGTATTAATATTATTAATATTACATTATATTGAATATACATTAGATCTGCAAAGGATGGCGCTAATATTTTTTCCATATATTATGTGCCTTTGTGACTACGTGGGGCAAAAACAAAAAAAAAATAATGTAGTACTCTTTATATATAATATAATCGTTATGAAAGAATGAAAGTCTCGAGCTGTTCGAAACTTAGACGGGTAATAATGTGCGAAGACGACAGATGTTTATTAAACATGTTGACTAAAAATTATTTTTAGACTTTTTGAAAATGTCCAATCTTGTCTCATTCATTTGGATTGTATACAAATAATACCATTAAAAAATGCGTAACGCTCATGTTCGTACGTATACTATAATATGTCTATATGTATATTATATTATATGTGCGTGTTATATTAAGTTGTTACAAAAGTCACTTCTACGCGTCAAAATCTAACAATATGTAACGGTTTCCATTTAGTTGTTTTAAAAATATCCTTTGGGCATATTATTTATAAATTCAATATGCATTATATTACCAGGAAAGAATTAGTGAGATAAAATGTCCATTCAATTTTTTAAATGTAATAATTTGACGACAATTATACGAAATTGATATAGCTAATAAATATGATTGTATTTATTTATTTTCCTTTCACTAAAAGTGTACGAATATTTGAGTGAATATACTATAATATGATACTACTATTAATCGTATCACCAGTCAATGTAACAAATTTAACGGGATTTCGTAATTTGCACAACTGCAAGTGCCAAGTACCCGAAAATAATATTTGTAATTTGCACCAAAATGAGTATCTACATATATGCGTATTCGATTGATCATCAATTATTTAATATTTGTTATGCTGACTATTCGACTAATAACTATTGTTAATAATATTAAGAATTTATTTGCAGCATTAAAATGCATGCTAATAAGTAGTGATATAATACAGCAGCTACAAAATCTCTATAAACTCATCTTGTGTTGAATAGTTAAGTCCTAAATACAATCCAGATTTACATATTATAATCTAGTAATTTTCGAGCTATTTTAAAATTAGTTAATAAAATATAAATCCCTTTAGTTATCTCCCAGCTGGTATTCATTACACTCTTGGAGAACCTGACTAGACGGTTCATGCGTATAGCTGGTAGAATACCTGCTATTAGCATGTACGACTCGAATCGTAATAAATTCACAAAGCAGAGGTGTCTCTGTTAAGGAGTCTTTCAGCAGGAGTAACGAGAATAACTCATACAAGCCATTTCACTGACTGTTTTTAACTTCTCTCAAATTTACTTATTTCACAAATATTGTATGGTTTATAAATACTCAATAAAGGTCTTTCCTGAAAATAAAATAAAATTTACTAGATATCCAAATGTGAAATTGTTATACTAAATTCCGTTAGCTCTAGCAGGGCCAACACAATAGGGGGATATGAGGCAAAAGCACGCTTTGGATACGATTTCAAATGTCCCATTCATGATTGTTATCTATATAAACTATAAATTATGTAAAAAATTAACCATTTTCTCTACATATATGTTATGGTTTATGGTGCGCTTACAATATTTTGCGGTGAAAAAAAGACATTTCATATTATATCGTACTTTAACGTCTGAAAACAAGAATACAAAAAAAAATTGAAGCGTTTGTTAGTCCACTGGTTAAAAAACCTTATTTTATTATTTGATGTACCTATTCTTTATGAATGGGTTAGAGGACAGCCCAACTAATATATATCTTGAGAGATTGTTTGTAATTGTAAGTTATATACAGCATTCGTGAACTTTGTCACGGCGGCGGTGCGATTTGATATTTCCGGCTATTTTTTTTCCCAACACGCACACTGTACTATACATATATATTTATACTATTAATACAATTTTATGATAAATAATAATAATAATATACACTGCTCCACGCGTGTAGTTCATTAATCTAAATGTATTCGAAAGGTGATCATATGCGAGACGAGCATTTGTCTACATCACATTCACGATATAATATTTTGTATAGTTATATTACTACGTAAGTAAAATAATCTTGTTATATTTTTAGCTCTTTCATAGCTTAAGCAAGTGGTATAGTTTAAAGTTTACTAGCTATATGCACAATGCATTGTTAGGAAAAACAATATCATTACTCTATTATGATATTATATGAGTCTGATCTCGATTTAGTGATTTTATTGTAACTTAAAAATATTATTCGTAGATACTTAGAATGTTTAAAGTATATTATTATTATATTAGGTACACACAACGGATGTTCAAAAACTACAGATCATTAATTTATACTTTAATAATGCATTCTTTCAAATTATGATTTTTACCACTTTCAAGCAGGGGCCGATTTAAACCGACAGGTTCGGTAAGGGTTTAGATCTTTAAAATATTTTTTAAGGGTTTCAATTTCAATTATCAGACTAATAATCTGTTAAATTAATTAGTGAATAATTTTTCTTAAAATGTTGACATATCAAAATCAAAATTCGAACAAATAATTTTTGAGCTATTTGACTCATGTAGGTAGATTCCTATTGAATATAATAATTCAATAATAATAATTTATATAATCTAAATATTGTATTGACACATTCTCAAAACATTATAGCAAAATAGTTCCAGTAGCCATTAAGATTGATTAGTTGTTGATTATGTATGTATATATATTTTAACTAATCGACGATTTATAAAATATTTTTTCTTTTGATAACATATACCTCCACCATACCACTCACAATACGAAAACTTGCAGATACCATCAGGAAGAGTACTAATTATTAAAATAATAAAGGTGATATACAGAACCACTACAACGCCGTATACAATATTTTCTAGTCTTATTTTATACCCAGCGCTATATTATTAGGTACCTATACATTTCATCGCGTGGTAATACGTATTTTTGTACTCTATTGGGACGATAGTGGTAGGGAATTGATTTTTTGGGAAAACGTTTTTAAACTATAAGAGCCTCGAGTGACAGGGGTGTTTTTTCTCCCCTCCATAAGCCACTACATGGAGACGTATAGAAAGTCGATGGCGCATACGTGCTGTATAATGTAGCGCATTTATAACAATCGAGCGTGCGTCGTAAAATGTATATACACGGACTGGCGACTGCCGACCGGAATTGAAAATGCAATATTCATGGCATCCGGAACTCAACGAAGGACGCGACTGCGGGCGAGCGAGGGAGTCGGCAGTAGTGCATCTCGAATTTCTTTCCCCGCGCCATTCTATGTTACCCCCATCGCCATAAGACCGCGCGCCGCTCGCGTGCCGGACATGACGCATGCCCCCGGACCGGAAGAAAATGCACGCGGCCGGATCCAAGATGGTAGTGGTGGCGTGTAGACCCTTTTCAACTATACCCCATTTAACCCCCCCCCCCCTCATCACGCCTACAATCCTAGGGGTAGGATATTACGTATATTACGTGGTATATATTATGATATTAATTTATATATAGGTATATAGTTTATACGTAGTGAATTCGATAGAACAAAACTCGCTTATAATATTATTATGCATACGCTTTATTATGCTTTTATAATATTACATCTTCAAGTTAGACAAGTCAGGTGTAAATAACGAACTTACCGTAGTCAAAGAAAGAAAAAATTTTAGTGATTATGAATATTGTGATTATAGTGATTATTTTGAATATTATGTGGATTTATAGGTACCATGTACTAGGGTCCAGAGTGTAAGATGCGAAGAGTCAAAACAAACATAATATATCAGATTGACTCAGTCAAAAATAGATTCAATGATCTGGCTATTATAAATAATAATAGGAAGATAATTATCTTATATGATGAATGAATATCGATAATGATATTTTATAGACTTTGCATTTAAATACAGTGAATAGGCTTAAATAATTTAAAAATATATATTATACTTATTCTATTTTTAATGAAGAGGAAGAGATGCTTTTAGGGCATGATTCATTTTAAAATTAGACTTTATAAGTCTCTCTGTGTGATTACTGAACTGCTGTGAAACTCAATTCTCATAATAAGGAGAGGGCTTTGCTACCACTGTTAATTTTGAACTTTGATATTTTAGGAATCTTATCCTTGTAACTATATTAAATCCTAGTTACATTCAGAAATGTACCAATAACTGTACTTCTTGACTTCAACTACCATTACACCAATCCTTGCACATAACTTTATCTTCTACAAGAAATGTGTTTGATATATTTCTCTTAACCCAATTTCATCCAGATTAAAATATCATACATTAAATATTTGCTGAATAATTGCCTGAATTATGTAAAATAACATAATAGAAAATTTAGTGTTTTAAGTGATTAGTATATATTTCTTATATTCAAGCATTTAAATAATTAATAGCTGATTCGTAGGTTATATTCTACAATATATGTTGATACTTTATAGTATTAGGATTTTTTTTTATTAAACTTCATAACAATAACTAGGAATTTTTATGATATACCCGAGATATACGAAAACAAGTTTTCATTATCACTATCTTATAATAATATTATATTTATTGGTCTATCGGTTCATTGCAATGCACATAGCCTTTGGTATGATACATTTTAATCTAAAAGACTATAACTAGCTGTAAGTAATTAACGTTATTAACTTTAGAAAATCGGCATATCAACCCAAAAAATGTACCTTTCGTAGCTAGTCTAAATTTGTTGAGTGAAATATTGTAATTGAATATGTAATTTAAAACGTAATATAATCGGTAAAATTAGGAATTCATGACTATACAAGTCCATAGAATTTATTTATATATTAGCTACTACGCTTACTTGTCTTATTGTGACACTAGAGTAATTTAAATTATCATAAATAATAAAAAACGTTGAAATTGATGACGTATAGCAACATATTCACGCTCAACGATTAAGTACAATTCATTCGACTTTTAACCTACATTATGTCTGCAACATTATGCAGCATCGAACATTTTTCATTCGCTTTTGTGTCATTCGATTACTACTTTTTCCGAGCACCGGGTGAATTAGAAATATTTTAGGGGGTGTTATCCGATTCAAAAGAGTTCAATACAGTATTTTGTGCACGCCCACACCGCCTCACGGAAATTTACTTCTGCTGCAACAATTGCGCCACTGCGAGTAGGCGCGCCCGTAAGACAAGTGTACAGTATATGCATATAGTATAGGCTATATAAATGTGTTATTTTGAACCGGATTTGTCATGTAATATTGTACATGAGAATATGCGACGGCAAAGCAAATAAATAATAGTAATAATATATCATTATGCATAAAATGCGTAAGTCAGTGTGAAGTTCCGGTGTGGTCCCACTTCGTCGTATACAGGTTGCTTCACCAAGCATCGTCAACCTAATTTTTTTTTAAACTAATTAATTTATTTTGATTTTTAGAATTTTCAAATTAGTCTAAGACCATATTTTCAAATTCTTAAGGTTTTTGTACTACTTAAGAAATATCCTGTGGCGATAGAAACTTCTGTTTTCAAATTGAAAACACTTCTTTTTTATAGTAAATTATTTAGTTGATACATTTATTGAAAATGTTGAAATACCTAATTAAAAATTCAATTTAGTTAGTTTTTCAGTTATTAAAATGTTTATACTAAGAATAATATCCCTTAAAAATGGTTTAGAAAATAAAGAAGTAATGAGTATGCCCGGTAAAACGCTCTATGTATACATTATTACATTTATACGATAATTTTGTTTAGTATATCTACGGTCTTAATCAAATCATAAAATGTATCACACATTCACAAAGATAATATAATGCCAACGCACGTATAAAATAAAAAAAAACACCTACCCTCGCACATCATTCAAATAGTAGACCATCTGTTATTCAGTTGAGTATTTACGATGGATAGATACCATCTTGAATTCTCTTTCTATTTGAAACAAACCAATATAATACGCCCATGGTTTGAGATTTTTGATTTTTACATTTTTGGAAAGAATCATTTTACCATAGGTAATATTATATTTTCTTTTTTTGTGTAATAATTGTACCGTTCACTGGTGCAGGTTTTGTAATTTTAAATACCTACTGTGTTTCGTTAGTTCTACAAATATATCATCAAATAAAATAGGAACGCTCATTCTATAACCGTCTTTAATTCCCGGTTTCAATATTTCTTAACGTATTTCAATACAACCCAGTAAACTATAATTTCATATACAATTATTTAAAAAAAGACTTTGGTTACCTACCTTTATATTTTGTGTACCTATTGCAAGCTATTTTTTTAATATTGGCATCTATACATTTATATTAATTACTCATATTTTGATATTAGCTTAATATTGGCTAGTAGAAAACTATATACTTTAAATAAGCTGTAATTGTAACGACTATCGTGATTTAGTTAAAACATTTTTTTTTTTTTATTTCTCTAATCCTTGATGCTTCTTAGATTTTGTTTAGTAACCTAAGGAGGGTCATAAACAAAAAGTTTACGGGCTACTACGTTTTACAAAAAGCTACACAAAACAAATAATGATTAAGTTTATGCGACGTAAGTTATTAATATTTTTATATAGATATACCTCTATACCTACTTCCGTTTGAAATCTAACGCACATGGGGTTATTATAAACGCGTGGGAACATGATTTTATTACTTTTGACGCGTTATTTGCTATATACAATTGCGTGGTATATGTCTATATCATATATTGTCCATGCATAAATATATATATATATATATATAATATTTATATGCGTGTTCATATAGGTGTATATTCACACACTATATGCAACCCAGATTTAAATAATACATATACCTATTTAAATCATGATCGTTTAAAATAGTATATATATAAGTAATAAGTACGTAGGTATATTATATATATTATATATAAACACTATAACATTTTAATTTAAAACTTATCATAATTTCTGTATGTCATATATGGCACTTTTGCAAACCCGGAGTGGCCTACGACGGTGTGAAAAACATAGTAATATAATAAACGGATGTGAAGGTATAATATTATAACTATGTCGTTATGAGCTGCAGGATGCATATTATAAATATTCAAATGAAATCTAACAAAGTATTCTGAATGGAAAAAAGTGTATGACTCAACTTAACTATATAGTGAGATGTTTCAAAAATCGAAGAGACTCGGATATCATCTGAATTTCATTGTCTTGCCATGAATAATCTTAAACATTGAATGAGCTTTAAAATTTCAACACCAAGGCTTGACTAATAACTTATTAAGTATTTTTTTTTTTTTTATTATTAATTTTATTGTGTCAATACACCGAGTATTTTTACAATGTCATAATTTACAAATGTTGATTATATGTTTACATAGTATTTACAATTTTTAATTTTATTAAGTAGGTTTACAGATAAGTAACAAATTTAACCCAGTTATTAGTACTAAGAGGAGGTAAAAAGTAAATAAATTAACATTAGGTTCTTTTAAAAATAATGAGAAAATACGAAAAGAAAATGAAAAATGTTTAGAAAAACACTTGAATTTTTGTTTAAACTAGTTTTCAAAACATTTTTTGCTATTCAAAAATGTACAATGGTGGATTGTTGAAATATTCTCCAAAATATTATATTTAAATGATGAATTAGCGATTCCTATGCGTAAAATAATAATTTTCAAAATGTTATGGAGCTTTTAAATATTTAGTAATAATTAAAAAATATTGACCTTATAATATTTACAAACTTATTATAAATTTGAAAGATTTCAATGTTATTTTAAACTATCATATTCTATAAGTACTTTATAAAATGTTCAAAATGTATAAACTAATTTTACTCTATTTAGAAATTATAATAGACATAAGACATTTTAAAATTAATTTTTAATCGGAATTTTTTTATGTTGTTTGAAAAAAAATCTTTAATTTGCAAAAAAAAAATTATTTTTATTTGACTGTATTATAATAATATAAATATAGGTAGATATAATATGTTATAGTTTTTCTTTTTTATCAGTGACTTTTTTCCCTCTACACATCATTACACCAGTTGTAACTTACAAACGGTTTGTTCGAAGTGACGTTTTAAAATATTGAAAAAATTCTTATCGTAAAATTAGTTATCACTCTATACCACTGAAGAGTTTTTTCATGTATAAGAAACAAAATTAATTATAAGTAAATTGTTATTATTAAACAAATTGCGCTCAGTTTGATGCTTGGTACATATATTATAGTTAGTTATAACTATAAAACGCTTTACACACGAATGTAATTATATCAACGGTGGTCTATAAAATGAACAATTAAACCTGCTAAAATAATATAATCGATTGATTTTCGTGATTTAATTTGATAGCTATAAAAATAAAACTTTTAAATTAATAAATAAGATACAATGATACGTATATATTATATATGATGCATTTTTGTAATCTTTGAAATCGTCTGATTCATATTTTGCTAAGTAATTTTTTAGGCGCTGTATACAATATTTCAGTATACATATCGGCATATCCCCGAAAGTGTATACATTATAATATATGTCATCTATATGTGTCCTATTATTTACGTTAGGTGCAGAAAATATTTAATTATAATATATTATCATGTCTTAAAAGTTTTAATATTTAAACGTATTAGGAACGCGTAGAATATCATATTATTGTAATGTTATAGCAGCCGGGCAATGCCTAATTTAAATATCGAATCGTATACGGCGTTATAAAAATATTTATACCATGTATAGTTATCGGCCATAAAACGTTCGTACAACACGTGTATTTGTGCCCACGCGAACAGTTATTTTACGACGACCACCAATACGCGTTACTACGATATTATACTATTTAAACTGTATATATTTATATACATATATACAATATTATATATATACCTTTACACGTACATATTATTATTGTAATGTGTAAACTTATAATATACGATACGACATTAGTGTCGAATACTATTTAGGAACCTCGCGCTCCGCTTATATCTTTCTGTCGAGATTATGGGGCTATTATAGAAGTGTACCTACCTACTACAGATGATGGAATTAAATAACCGCGGAGGACAGTAAAAAAAATATTATGTTACGTATTAGATATATTATAGGTATACGGTTATGTTATCATATCCATTTTCTAAATATTATACAGTCCTAAGACACTATAAAATTAAAATAACCCATTAATATAAAGAAGCCCAGAAAAGAGATTTGTTTTTATTACCGGAATATATACTTTCTAGTGTTTTCATGTCCCGCAGGCAAAAAGTATATAAATTAATTTTGTCGTTAAAAACAATATATAATAATATATGCATAGGTTAATATTTAGATAGTTTTTTTAAATATCTAACGTGTATTTTATACTTTAATGTCTTTATTTTAACCAAAATATCTTACCAAAAAAATGTATTTAATTATTATATTTCAGTATGTATTATAATTTATAATAATATTATATTTATATGTATGTGAAGTTGTGTAGGTATATTGTGTCGGTCTAGTCCATTAGGCTACCCGACAATCGCCCTAGGGCTCTTGGATATTTTTCAATACTGGGGCCCATAACCAAATGGGAAAATGTATATTATTTAAATCACTTATGCGTCGTGACTTGGGTCCCAATATCTAATAAATTGGTTAACATTGAACATTATAATAATTGAAGTCTGCTTTATTCAACATATTACACATAGCATGTTCCCAAACATATAGGCCAGCCGTGTAAATAATTCGCATGCAATAAAATTTGATAGAAAAATATTCAATATTTTAAAAATATTTTTTTTTAAACTTTTTCTCACAAGCAAGTTATAAATGGGCAAGACATTACAATATCTCATGACTAACTTAAAAATGTATTGAAATATCAAAGCACCTCAAAAAATTACTAAACAAAACTTACAATTTTCCTTATGTAAATTTGACTAAGGGAAGGACTAACTTCACACACCTTATATTCCCCTACTATATATAGTATATATTTATATATATATCAGATGTGGCCAACTTGTGATTCGCGTTTTATTGAAAAAAAAAACCACTATTTACTTACTATCGATAAAATACGATAAAATTATAAAAACTGTGAAATGTATTTTTTAATATTTTAGCTCTTGTTATCATTATATTTATCCATGTGGCTCGTGAACGTATCCATGTTGGCCGTCTCTGCTATATATTATTTAGGCTCCACCAATGAATGAAATCATTGTATGTATTTGTTTCTTCAACCATTTTTAAATTTTATTTTGAATAATATAAAACATTTATATTGTATAATAGTATAACTTACTGTAGTACGACGTTCTTCTTCCCAATGAACAATGAGATAAATGCTTACAATAAGATGTTATGAAGGAAAATATGAGGTAAAATGTGTAAGACGTAAACAAAAGATGCAAAATCCATAAGTATACAGAGTGTTTGCATGCTCACTAATGTTTTTTTTTTAAATTTAATGATGATTTAATTCTTTGAAATCGGATACCTATACTTAAAGGTTATGTTTTAAAATTGCTTAGTATTACTTAATGACTTGATGAGTGTGACAAATTACGATACAACTATATACGTTTCTGTTATTCAGATGAAAACCCCTTTCCTTTTTTACTGTAAGTTATTTGATTGATATCTTTTTGTTTTATTTTTATGTATCTAATTCAAGATTTGAACGAGAGGTTTCTCAGTTATTAAAGTTTAATCTTTAAAATAATTCTACAGAACTATAAAATAGATATTATATATGTATCTCGTATTTATATTATACATTGACTACTTTCACAAATTATTAAAATTGATATATTATTTCAAATTGCAGTAGGTTGTATCTTCATAGGACCACTGTTTCAGTATACAAAAAAAGTTAAGAATACTTTAAAACATAGTCCATGAGTAAATTTAAAAATTCCAAGAATCACACAATATATAGACAAAGGGGGTGAGTATATTATGTTAGATGAAACGACTTGTACATTTCCCAGCAACATAATATATGCTATATTTATACACATTGATTCTTTTGGACATCGAGACAATACGGTCTTTGGACATACGCTGCTCATACGATATATATACATATGTGTGTGTGTGTGTGTGTGTGTGTTTGTGTGTAGAATGTTGTATAGCGGTTATGCTTTCGTCGGACTCTTGTTTAATATATCGGACTCGGCGACTATTATAATGTATATTATATTAATATATTATTATAGCCTTGTAAACATTCCATCTGGGTGGTCAGACGTTATTATAATACACGCCAAGTCAGATATACAAATTTGTTTTCACGACGTAGTGAAACACGGCACACCGCGTGTTTTGCATATTATTATTTAGCATTTTTGTGTGACCTAAACACAACACTCGCACACAATATGCACACTACCTGCGTATGCGAGCATTTGCATACGATAAGTGTATACTACAGTACCTAAACATTATATTATACAGTATTACCGTGTGCCCATCCAACGAGCGTACAACAACATAATATACGTACAATATAATTCTAGGACTGATATTATTTACACCAGAGTATAAGGTTAAGAGTAAATGCTGCGCTTGAGAAATACAATTTTGGTGTAGCTTATTGTAATATACAAGTGCAACTTCTGTACAGATCGTTTAAATACGCCAAATTATAAATTAATGTTGTATGATGAAAACTCATTGAGGTTATGTGTGTGTTTGATCAATATAATAGTTATAGTTTTATGGGTTTTTCACAATTTCAGGCGTACGAAAATATTCACCTAACCTCACCGAATTCACACTGGGACAATCAACCGTATCTTTATATTTTTACCCCGTTTTAGAATATAGTTTAAAATAAATATACTTGCTAGCTACGCTCTTTGTAGGTTAGGAGTTCCTAAAATATTTGTGTAAGAGTGCATTTCAATCCAAGGTCTACAATTACCAATTACCTATATTGGCTATATCATATGAAGTGTAACAGCGATGTTGACAAATGTTTCAGAAATTTCAGAGAGTTTTAGATATATATATATATATCAGAAAAGTTTAAAAAGCTGTTTGAACCTCCTTCAAAAATATACTCAGTGATCAGTACTATAGCTAATCCACCTCGAGTGGATTACCCATTTGGTTGAACTAGTTCACAAAGTTAGTTAAATATTTGCCAATTTTACCGTGTACACTGCTGTTAGTCAGCTAGATTCACTTTAAGGCCGAAATGCACCGATATTACACCGTAATTTTTTTTTCGAATTATATAGCTAGAAAGTATATTTATATTTTGGTACCTGCTACTTGCTAGTTCTTATTTCTTAGTAGAATCTAATATTGTCTAGAGGCAGGCACATCAGTTTTTATTTTGTTGTAAATTATTAAGGCTTGTAAATACGACAATATCTTGATAATATATGCTTGTACAATAATAATTTCAATCGGTCGTTTAAATCTGCGCGTAAAAAGTCGATTTCGATAAATCACCACGTGAAATACATAATTGGTTCGATAATAGATTTCCGCTCTAATTCATAGATTTTTTTCTTTTTATATATTATATACTGTCATTCGAGAGAGCGGTAGCAAAATATTATAATATTGTATAGGCGCCCCGATAGTGATCGCCGTGTTACCGGATGTGGTAAGTCCGTTTTATAAACAATAGACACTGGTGGGCGCGCAATTGTAATTTTGTTCGAAACCCGACGCTATTGTTTTTTCCAAATATTATATTTTCCCGGATAAAACAATGGGGTGATTTTATTTTTCAGTTATATGCCTCGCATATATTTATACGTATTCATCTGTCTTGGCGAGTCACATCACACATTAATTGAATTATAATTGTTCAAATTTGTATAAGTAATTATAAGATTTAACTGTTTAGCATGTCATTTGAAGTAAAAATATAGAACAATTTAATCAAAGCATGTTTTCATATACATAATGTTAATATTATTATAGTAATATATTTTTGTTCTTATCTTTTCATAAAACAGTTTTTCTATAACAGTAATCACTTCACTGGTAGACAGACAAAATAATTATTATTTATGCATTATTTAATACCATACATTCAAGATACATGAGTTTTTTTTTATTGGTCGATTTAAGTCTTGTTTATGTAAAGATGCGTTAAATAATTTAACACACTTACAAAAATATTTAATTTATGATAAAAATGTACGACTTACTACTTATGTTTTATTTTGGACGAGTACATGTGCACCCTGCACAACTATCATATAATTCGATATAGACGTAGGACCATATTCTTTTCAAATAGCGTACATATTTGATCACAATAACTTACAATTTAAAAAAAAAAAATCTTCAACGAGAATAAATATAACGGGTCCGGTATAGCGCCCTATAGGCTCATGAACGCCAATACAATGATACCATTACTATATTTTTTTGTCAATATATAAACACAAGCGTGTCAATCACGATTTTCATTTCACTAATGGACAGCCACACGCGTTGCCCTTATACTCGCACACGACACGCGATCCCCTAAGGTCGACGCCTTTTTGTGGTGGACAAACCGTCGCAAAATTATTGTATACTCGCCCACATCATGATATAATCATTAATAAATATACACACGATCCCTATTTTATTGTGATACACTGTGGTATGTAAACGCATTAAGCTTTTACTTATTCCTTGTGCACACGTGGTCAACATAAGTAGTTTAATATAATATGTTCATTCAATGAATCTACGTATTAATCGTTAATTGTTAATCAAAAAATATACCTACCTACTGTTGTATAATATACAAATATATATATATTTTTTTAAAGTTTATTAAGACTTCAACAACACGGGTTTTTAGTCTAACAAATATATTGTGTTTTAATAAATGACAGCTATATAGTGTGTTCACGTTAAAAGGCAATCATTCGGTCAGATAACCCTGGATTGAAATTCTGTTTTGGTGGTGGGAGAGGGGGGGAGTGAAAGCTGCATGAAAAAAAATTTAAATTTTAGAAATTTTTTAGAAAATTTGACCGTAAGCGCGTACGTATACAACTTGCTTTTTTATAAAGCGAATTGCTCTCTACAGACTCAAATAGACTATTATTTAAAAAAAATGTTGTATTAAAATTGTAGAGCTATTTTATACCAAAGTTAAAAAAAACATAAAATAAATTGAAATTTACAAATCACACTATTCCTCAATCCTTATTTAGTTTTTAAGTTTTCCCAAGTCAGGGAAGTCTCTTTTACAAGTCTGAACATTATGAGTGTATTATACATATATGTTTTAAATAAATATAATATATTTGTCATTTTTTTAGTTTTCAAGACATGACATATTTATACAGTTCAAAAGTACGTACATATATTTAAATAAACGAAAATCAATTCAAAAAATAGTAGAAAATGTTAGTGTCTATAGACATATGTAGGTACAAATAATTTTTTACAGAATAATAAAATCTACTCTTATACATCATGTACAAGATAAAGAAACATAGGTAATAATAATTTGTACTTAAACGTATTAATTTTTGATTCTTAATTTTAAGCCTTTAACAGTTTGACGTAATATATTATACATCAATAGGCTACCAAACTCCTCTTTATTAGGTAGTATTACATCTTAATAACTATCAGAATAAAGTTTTTCCAAAACGGTTGAAGCCGCGGCAAATCTCATCGAAAGTAATTATTTATATGATGAATAGATAATACATAATATTTAATGAGAATGTGAAAGTTTTTATTTATAAAAGTTCCTGTATTTAGGTACCTATCATAATAATTTTCAAGTTTTTATTATTTTCACTAAACAATTTATTTTAAATGGTAATACGTCACGGTCAGTTACCATAATTTATTAATATCTAGACTAACTCACTCATTTTTTACAACGTACCTATTTGTGCATTTTTTCGTGGGAAATATTAAAATTATCTTTTATATTATAGTTTATCATACTGAATATATATATCATATATGGAAGACATGTATCTCGTGCAGTCGTGTATAAAGATCATATTTCACAATAATATGTCGAGTCAAGTAAAAGTCATTTTTTATCTTGCATCGTTTTGCATTATTTATATATATGGTATATTAAAAATTAAAATATGTGCTTATCAATAAAACTCATAGTAAATACTTAGATTCCCATACTTTAATGAGTATCATGTGACGTATAACCATATTCCAATCGAATAAAGAAAATTATGCAATATTATATAATAAGTAAAAAATACAACTCATAACTAATAACTTAGAATTTAAATACGATTAAAAAACTCAAAAAGAAAATCGTGGATCTTTATTTTTAAGTCACATACCTAAGAAGTTTTTAAAAAGAGTGAAATAAATAATTGGTATTAGTAGTGTATGGGTCCCTAAATGACAGAACCGTATTTGATATCAAAATGCTAACTTATGAACAAAAAATAATATTAGTTGAAGAACGTAGCTTATAATTATTGTGAGATAAAAATAAAACAAAGAACTCTGACTGCTTAATTGTTCGACACCAAGTTTTAAGAATTGTACACCAATAATATAATTTTAGTGCGTGCACCAGTCAGCGAGACAGCTACAACGACATCGACTCTCCAGAATTCATCTGCAGTTATCGAATTATTACAACGTTTAAGTCATCCACGCAAGGTGGCTTTAGAACTTGTAGAAACGTTTAAATAAATCGATCATCCATTTCCTGTGCTCAATATAGTACGAACGTATAATGTGTACATTGCAACGTTTTCGAGGGCGTATAGGTATTATATAATATGACAATGACACATAAAATATATATTATTTTATTACATACCTAGTGATAGCGCCGCGTAGATTACAGGGTGATAAATATCGTATCACATCGCACGGAGAGACGGAAAAAACGAAAAAATCGATAACCCACAATAATTTGTCAACCGAGGCTAAACCCCCGTCGAGGCGTCATATGGTGGTCACGTACGAGTAATATTACTATATTCATATTTATATATTATATGTATATGAACGAACGACCACGTAAGTTTTAATAATATATACCCTAAGGTATATAATACGTGTATTATATTATTATGTTATAAAGTCTTGTGAACGACGGTCACCGCCACCTCCTTCTGGACGCACTCCTCCGTAAACATTTCATATTATAATATACGTCTGGTGTGGTATATGTACACATGCGCGTATTTCCGGATATACAGGTAAACGCCAACGGTGTTATATATATATATACCTAGATAGATCGTTCTATGTATATACGAAAGACGAATTTCGTGATTTGAATTTCAAAACGCGTGTAAACCGGAAACGGCTTCCGGCTATAACGCCGCGCACCGGCTGTTCACAAATCCGAAATTGTAGTGCTGCCGCCCTCGCGCGCGCTTTAGTTATCCGGTATTCCATTCCACCCCTTTCTTTCGCACGTGAGAAACTGATATCGCTGCCTCCGCTGCACAACCAAGACGCGAACCAACCAGTCAATTACTGTCGCCGGTACGCATGCATTAATAATAATAATAGACACTTGTAGCAGAGGTATTAAATAATTTATGGCAATTTTTTTACCTCCCCCCCCCCCTTCAACATGGTCAGCCGACATGGGAGTAACTCTGCGTGCTGCACTATAGGTAGCGCATTATAATGTCACAATAACTATACCTCGATACTCAAAGTAGTATTATAATAGGAAGTGTCTATATTTTTAAAATATTATAATATGACAAAATAACGGCTTTTAATCATACACATCGAATTTCGCGGAACAGAAGAAAACCACTTTGGTGCAAGCGTCCAATATTTAAGTGTCTGCAAGTGTCGTTGAAACGTCGCCCGTCAATTTGACGAAACCTATGAGTGTTCCCAGAAAATATACGTCGAGCAACCATTTTGTCGGTGAAAATTCAATTTCTTCCAAGTAAATTAAAATTGTTTTTTTATTTCTTCCTGTACACGAAGCATCTCAATCTACGAGCTTACAATTTTTACACAATATACATAACAATAACGGATCACGGATGTTTAACACCGTTACAAACCATAAACGACGAACATAAATAGATAATACGAGATAGTAATAGTGTCTACTATCCACAAAATATATTATAGTTATTCCCGTGTAAGTACAACGTTAATACTGTTTAAGAGACACAATTTTTCCGAGCTGAAATGACTTCTGAGCAACCACACACTATAAAAAGCTTCGATGAAAGTAATATAATGCTCGTAAGTATTTAATAAGACTATATATATTATATAATATAATATAATATTTAATTAAGATCGTGTTATAATAAAACAAATCAGCCGAAACTCTGCACTTTCTTTCCCAAAGCTACATGTAGCTATTACTATGTTTAAAGTTTTAATTCAAAAAACTCCCCTAATATATCAGATTACTCAACCTACACAACACCTATACTTGGTTAAATCAGTTTAGTACCTATATACTACCTAGATACAATGTTTTATAAATCATTTCAATTTATAAATTTTGTTTTTTGAAATAATAACACCGGTCGTGCTCTCAGGTGAGGTATCTATCTATAATGCTATAATTTGATATTATATATACAATGTAAAAATTGTAATGATATAAACCGACGAGTTTCGCAAGGTTAGCGTTTTTCCTTTTAACAAGATGCAATGCGCTGATGATCTTTGCTACTATTTTCTATGTGTAGCGCTAAACTCCGTCTAAGATATAACCATGTATTATACAAATATATACTGCTGTAGTGTATACCATGTCTTTGGTATGCGGTATAAACGCGTCTCCGCACGATGTATTCTTATAACACGACATTTACATGATGGCTAAAATATTATTATTACAATATAATGTTACCGTTTGGCGGTTCAAAAACGGCGACACATCCTCTATAAATAAATTATTTTATTTTTGATGTTGGCTCGTTTATTATGCGTTGTAGTCAACAGTGGCGTGTCCGAATCCGATTTATTCTGTGACATTTCATAATGTTTTCGACGAAATGAAATGAGACGCGTCCTCGCTATAACAATATTAAAATAACTGATGCAACACCGAGCTGCTTATTTATACAAAATAACCATCCGTATGAATAATAGAGCCAATGCATTCATTTGTAATGACATCCACAAAAATGTTATCAAACGATAACTGAATTATTACAACCATACTGTTTGACAAGTCTGTGCAGCTATGTACGTTTTTTATAACTAAAAATGTTCATATAGGCGTTCAATATTTTATGAATAATTTGTTAAACAACAGTTACTTAAATGTTTAACAGTATTATTTAATTAAGACTTTTATAGCTTCACAGCATTATTTAATGAACGATTTGTGTATCATTTTGCAAGATGAACATAATAGGTACCTACCTACATAATTTCCAAAATATATTACGTACATTAATACATTTGGTAAAATATGATTTCGAGTTTTTTTAATATACGTGTTTTATTGTAATATATGACGTATTCTGATATTCAAGCATAAATATTATAATAATAATCAATGTAGATGATCTATCATCGCAACTGATTGAGAATTTTCGATTAATTAGAGTAGGTATATTATTACCTACGTTCTCTGATAAGTCACGAAGGAGGGTAACCCGATGCCTACATAATAATAATTATTAATAATAAAATGCAATAAAGTGTATATAATACATAATATCTACTTAAATATTAAAATATATAGGCGTTTTATCTTTATATGAGGGTGCAGACCATGATAATAACGGAAGACGCCCTTTTCGGCTATATACGTTTACTGGAATACTGCACACTAAAATATAAGGGATATAGAACCCGATATGTACGTATATTATTAAATTATACAAGGTGGTTATTTTAATAATTAATACATTTCAATTTGGTAACGTGTGACTAATATAACTTTCCAATAAAAAAAAACCAACTCAATTTTGTGACATCATTTTTGTGTAAAATAATTTAATTTTTCAAGTAATGACCGTCATTCTATTCGCTTCTTTATAAATTATATTAATTTATAAAAATAAATATTTACAAGTTTAGTTTTCAATGTATTTTTATGAATTAATGCATTCTAGGATCTATTAATACCTACATATTATACAATAACCTAAATGTTTTATAGTTTTACTAAAAATAATATGTACCTATCAATATACATACATATTTCAGACTTGAATGTGCGAATATAAAGAAACTAAAAGCAAATACACGAATGAGTTGAAAATATAACCTAAAATGAAGTGTCGTTTTTTTATATTTTATACATAAGTCACAAATTCGTATCCCTTGAATTTAAACACTGGGTACCCTACCACCATGGCACCATGTAATATGTATTTATTATATATCAATAACGTATCTTCGAGGTTAAGCACAGTATAATAATCTAATGATTTTCTAAACTCTTTTACCTATATTATGAGGTTTTCTTAGCAGTTGGTGTGCCTTTCATATAGGTACTGTAATGTAATGAAGCATTAAAATTGAGCTATAATATGGATAATAACCAAAACGATAATGAAACATTTTATTTAATTACACGTGCATTTAAATAATATATGCTTATTATGTTTCAGTATTAAAATAAACACATTGACAGGGACCCTATGAATTCTTTATGCACCGATGACACACCACGCGTACACACAAACACATAAACATTATATTAATGTGACTTGTAAGTTATATTATTAAGTTGACGTATGCACGCGTGTATGCACGACATCGGGCGCACGTGTGTTTTTGAGTTTTGAATCCATACGTGTCGTAACGTACGTTTTTTCTATATGATATTATGTATATACAAACCAGAGCTAACGTATTATGATAATGCTGTACGTATTATTTTGGTCTAATAATTGGGGTGTGTATAATTTTATGTCTTGTTAACATCTTGAGCATTAATAATTATGAATGAAAATTAAAACCGTTTGTGTCTGAAGCGCGTAATTATTTTCCTGCATGCAATTACATTTAAATATGCGTTGTTAGCGATCATTTTTAAATTTAATTTCCTCATTTATTTGTCATGGGACTCATAAATATTTATTCATTAGTACCTACAACTAGGTAATTTACGAATTTACCTATAGTCGTACAGATGTCTTCAAATTTTACATATAATCTATAGTTAGGCAAGTAAATTAACGATTTGAATGAAACGAAACCCTGCAGGTTAAAATAAAAATAAAAACTTCTTGCTGTCTTACTAAATGTAGAAACGGCAATTATTATTTTTAAAAAACATTAATAATTTAGAAAGTGTTTCTTTTACATAATTTTTAAATCACAAAAAAAACCATTTCGTTATCAATCTTAAGCTTATAATCTTTTGAATAACCATATAATAGCACATACCTTTATTTTCAATTTCAATTTCAAAACAGAATATTTATTGAAGTATTGTAATTATCAAAAGTCAAATTTTTGGCAAGTATAGTTATAAGTATTTGAATATTACTGATTAGTTTCTTTGATCAAGTCTACTAAGTTCACTTATGCATCCCTCCATCTTTGTACTTATTGCAAATATACGTTATACAGATTATTCAAATTAAAATAAATGTGATGAAAATAAATTTATAAATATTAAAGAGTAAGCGATGTAATTAACCAATATTTTGCGAGGTACCGCGTTTCACTGTGCTTATATAAACTTTAAATAGGTACCTACTTATAAATCATAATCTATTCTTATCCAAATTTCGATTTTTATATTCAAAGGAATAGTATTTTTTTGGAGTATGTCGTTTTAAACAACTTAAAATACTAAAATATTATCAAATTTTTAAAGTTTTTGAAATAATATGATGACTGGAGTCCCTTACATTAATTAAATCAACCATAACATACAAACTACGTTGTCTATATACTAATATACTCCATACTACAAGTATTTATAATCAATAATACCAATAATAATATAAGTATTAAGTAATGATAAATAATAATAATTATCCTCAATAATGAATTATCTGTGTAACTGCAATAAGTAACCAAAATAATAATTGTTATTGTTAAACGTCTTCAGCCGGCGTGCATTTAAGTCTCCGCAAACCCGACGTAGCATATCGATGATAATAATTCTCTATAGCACGTCACGTTATTAAATTATTTCCAAATTATTATTTATCTCTTCGGTACGAAATTACGATGTGTATATTTTTTACATCTATAATATAAATCTTATATGATACTATTTATAGAAGCTTTGTATTACACGACAAATCTGTTTTAAATATTTTTTTATAATCTTTAAAAAATTTGTTGTAAATAACATTGTGAGTATTAGGTATTGCGTACATCACAGATGATTATCGTTTAATTTACTAATGAACCCACTTCGTGAAAATCTCACACACAATTCACTACTAGAGAAAACTTCGGAGATACGTACACCTTACTTTTTATTTTTATACCTAGTAGTACTAGGCTAGTACCTATATAATCTTATGTCGTTGCAAAGACGAGTTGGTTTAAGACTCCGAAGTCACATTACCGTAGTGCCAATGTTTAATGCTATTTTCATGTGGAAGCAGTCCTAAAGGATTGAGTGAAATTCAATAGGATAGTGGATTACTTTATGCAGTTTGTTTTGGATCTGTGGATTTGTATGTTTTATATGAGGTGGGCGTTTTTCGTGAAATTTCTCTTTTAAAATTCTCTATGGTTTAATTTTTTTTTAGTTACAAAAGCACGTTAAAAAAAGCCAATCAGACGTTCGATATATTCTGAACAAAGATTATGAATAAGTAAATTGAAAGTTGGACACAAGTTACCAAGCTTTTGGTAATACTAATACTTTTACTTTTTACATTTAATTTTATGATAATTGTAATTTGAGCAACTTTCAAATAACTAGTATATATTTTTTAAGCTTATTAATACTTATTTTAAATCATTCATCAATTAACTGTCTTTAAATAAAAACATATTTCGAGAAAATTATTAAAATGAACTCAAAGTAAAATTAAAAATAATAACCTAATAACTGTAATTACGGATACATACAAAGTACAGTGTACTTAATCTTTGTGTGTAGTTATATTTTAATTGAAAATACATAATATGTAAAAATCAAGAATGTTGTAGATATTATACTGCAATATTAATTGTCCAGTAGGTATAGTTAATGTTATTAATATTATCTGTGTAATCGAAATCGTTATTGTACATCGAAAGTGTAGTGCAATGTATAAATGACACATCGTTTTCTGTCGTGGTGCAGATTAACAAAATGTATTAACAGATTTATGAGGCACAAATTG
Source organism: Diuraphis noxia (assembly GCF_037042655.1). NCBI lineage: Eukaryota > Metazoa > Arthropoda > Insecta > Hemiptera > Aphididae > Diuraphis > Diuraphis noxia. Next base: position 54,985,499 of record NW_028301714.1, on the reverse strand, counting down.
ACTGAAAAGATGTTATTAACTGGTTGCACAAATTATTACAAATTCTATATGATCAGTGCGAAATGCCATTTCCTCTATGCCTACACTTCATTCGTTTGGTGCAATAACGACTGCGTCACTGCAGTGTGAAATATCAACGTCGATACGTTGTCCACGACGCCTGCTGCACACTGAGTCAGGATTTCCGAAAACCCGGTGCGACGACGACAAAAGCGCATAATATATGGGTTAGGTCAAGGTGTTCGGCTAAACAATACGATGCGTACACACACTTCGTGTATTATATTATAGTATTACGCGTTTATATATTTTTACGTTTTTACGCGTGTGCGTGTATAATATATAATAATAATAATATTCACGGCGGGTGCCTTCGCCCCACAGAAGGCCTTTACTGCCGCGTGCAATATAATAGTATGCGTATAACCGCGAGAAGCGTCTTGCACTCGGACGGACAGATGATATTATTATTATTATGTTTTCTCAGAGCTCACCGGCCGGCCAGCCTAGGTGGTGTGTTTCGCCGTCTCACCACCGCGCGTGTATGTACTTATATGTATAATATGTAGTTGGTATAAGATATATATATATATATTATATATTATATTATACGTTTATTATGCACATGCCCATTATAAACCTACCGCAGCCGTTGCTTATACGATGACGACGTCGCCGCTGGGGTGGCGTCGGTCGAATGCAGCTTTTCTCGTCGTGTTTTTTTTTTTTTTTATATATTCTTTCTTTCATTCTCCATCTATACTGTAATACGTCTTCCGAAGGGGTAAGTTACGCAAAAACAGATGTTCCGGTGTACAGCTGCTGGCCCCGTATCGTTTAAGGGCTGCACCGGCACCGGTGAAGAAATTGCCACCGGTATTATTATTATTGTTGTAACACGGCTACGACTGCATATACTATACACGACCCTCTCTTGATATGAACAAAATAAATAAATAAAAAATAAAGACTGAAAGAGAGAGCCGCAGAGGGAATAAAAAACTCTTTAACCCCGAAATCAAATCGTAGCAATAATAATTTGGGCATATCGTTGCGAAAAATAGAGAGTGGCGTGTATACACATGCACACACACACACTATGTCAGTCCGTATATTATATGTACGCGTTTTCTGATTCTCTCACACGCTAGGGCAAGGGGTCGGACGTGCGACCCACCCTCGTGTGAAACCGACGACGAGATTTCGTTTTCGATTATTCGACGACACACACACACACACACACACACACACACAAACGCATTGCATATATTATTATATATATTTATTATATGCATGTAATAATATATAATATACAATATATAGTATACAGAGCCAGGTGCATCGGAAACACAGATTCACTATGTGCAGCGAATGTTCGTGTTTTTTTTATTTTTTAAACGTCATTATAATAATATGTAAATTTGTTATCGTGTAACCCGGCATCAAATCCGTCTGCAATAGGATTGAACGTGTTTTGACTCCCATGCAGCCGTGATATCCGCCGATGGACGCGCTCGAATTGATACTTATGTTAAAATGAATATATCACGCTGCTCGTATATAGATCGTGCAGATGGAGATCACGTGGGAGGAAGAGACAGAGAGACGTAGAAAATTGCCCGCGTTTTCCACAAATTACTATACGGCTCACACGATGTATATATGTTATTTTTACAATATATATTATTAAGTATACAAACTATTCACGATGCATAATAATCATTTTTCAAACGTTTACGATAGTATATTATAATCTAAGTACACGTTTTATAAATTATCAATGACGAAGAGAATAAATTTGCAAGTTGAATTTACAGCCGTAGTATTTTAATTTATTATCTTTATTATTAGATAGGTACATTGCATTTTTTATCATAACTTTAGGTTTCCGTCAGAATCAGGTGTTAAATTTAAACACCATGCAGTCTAAGTTTATTGTTATGCTGATTTTGGTTACCTACGTATAGAGACAGTATGATTTCACCAAGAATAGGTAATCACTCAATTTGTTTTTTAACTAATGGAACTTTTAAATAATATACTTAAAAAAATAATATTATGACATATATGGAATATGGAATAAATCTAAAATCTAGTAATACCAAATACATTGCGTGGCACTTTTTCATTGTCAAAGTTATATTGATAAATTAAAATGTTATTTTTCACAGTACTGATTTGTATTCAGTTATAGGTACGTCGCGTGTCGTCAACACGATGCTGAACCTATTCGTGAAAAGATAAGATTTACTGAATACCTAGTCATTTTTTTTTTTAATGATATATTTCCAATTTAATGTAGACAAAAGGCATTAGTAAAGTGTTCAATAAAATATATTCAAATAATTGTTTCTAGGAAATTTTTGAAATGTGTATCAAATGTTTCATTAAAATACTGAAAATATAGAAAATATTAAACTTTCGTATAGGAAGTTGTATTGCCAAAATTTAAGAATGCAAATTACATGGTTAGTAATATCTTAAGTACCTAGTTAGTGATATAATAACTATATTGAACATTGAGATTGGTAATTAATATTGTTTTTTTATGGAAATGATAAACCTTACGTGCAGGTAATACTATGATTGTTATTATACATAATGTGTTCTTTTAATTGTTTAAATGACTAACAAGGTTTCAATAGTCATACATTTTGTAATGCAGTATGATTTTTAAGTACACTCACCCCTTTTTATGTTTAATACATATATTCATTATATTTCATATAATACCTTAGACTATCTGAATATCGACTATATAGGTATTAGATCTATTATTCACCAAGGTTCAACTTGATTTTACAAAAAAAAAATTATTATTATTATTGGTATAATAGCTTCAAAAACTTAGATTTATTAGCTTATACAAAATATTAAATATTATGGTTTTTATATATTGAGTTGTACATATTTGTATTTATATTTTTGTGAAATGAGATGGTTTTATTGATATTGTCTTTGATTGGGCTAAGCAGGGCTTCAAAGAAATTTTCTGGCATTCCTAGGCTTTTCTAGCTTATATATTATGGTGTGCACAAGAAAGTGCTTGACTGTGTAAGAGGTTCTCCGCAGGTTTTAGCTACTTCAATTTCGCGATATTGAATGAATGAGGCTTAGGCCAGTTGCCAGTATGTGTTAGTATTTTTAATTTCTCTGAATTTCTTATTTAGTGTACGCCGTCATTTGATTTCCCCTAAATTGGTATTATAGTAGATGCTAATAATCATATGGATGTCAATAAGTGAGGGATAGGTGCTAATTTCCGTCTCAAGCTACTTTATCGGCTTTCTCAACGGCACTTAATTGGCGTTAATGGTACTTCTTGATATACTTAACACACAATTTTTAGGATAAAGCTATACACATTACTCTGAACGCCAATTTCTGTAAGGTATTGGCTGCTGAATAACCACCTGTATAGTTCTTAAATCGTGGTAAAATCTAAATAAGACGTTAGAAAAAAAAATGTATGTGATCGTTAAACGTCATAAATTCTTACAAATCAACTTGTAAAGTATAATTTATAATTATTTATAACTATAAAAATAGAAACGAACAACAAAATATTAAAATTACATACAACTTGAATTCATGAGTAGACGCACATTATTCGTTTAAAGTTATAATGTTATATTTGTCTTTGTTTGATTAAAATAATTTTTAAGTAAAAATTCAAATCTTAATATTTTTCTGGATTACCACCAGAAATCATTATAACGAAATTGCCAAATCGAATCAATATATTATTTTCATTTTTATGGTCGAGTTCATTATATCCAATATCATACATTATATGTTACAAAAAATATGATATTACCTCTATAATACATTTATACGACACAATTTGTAGTAATGGCCTTTTTTCTTTCGCTCTCCTCGTTACAGTGGCTGTCAGTTGCGTGTAGGTACGTGTTTTTTATATTTTTTTTTTCACGAAAACTCACTCTTATATAATAATAATAATAAATAATAATATATATTTCTTTATCGTATATAACTTGTTTGCCACCAATTATGGCATTGAACACAGCCCGCGCAGTCCCCGCGACCTTTTTTTTTATATTATTATATGCGTATATGTCGTATATATATTATATATATTAATACATATTAAATATATATTGACAGGTACCTTATAATAATAATACCTATATATAGGCACTTTATATATATACGGTCACGTTAATCGCGATGGAGCTCTCGGAACGGGTGTTGTATAGGTATATATCTGTTTATTGTGTTATATACCTAGCTGTACGCCAAGGTGGGCGTCTGGACAGTACGTATATCGTGGGTGGTCCATGCCGGGCAGCCTCCTACCGTTCCCGTCGGCCGCTGCTATACACACCGACTACAACAGATAATTAAAAAAAATGAAATTTACAAGCAAAAATCAATAAAAAAAAAACCTAGCCACACACACGCGATACCTTCCTAATATATTATTATTATTATGTAGTGTACAACACAAGCACGCGCGTGCGACAGATACATATTTTAATATGTGCGTCGTCATCAGACGTAAATGGTAAATATAGTATAATATCTACGAGTCTACGATATTATATACAGAATGATTCGCCGAGGGTTTTAATTGAATGTATTACTAAATAAAAAAGGAAGTTGAGCATTTTTGGTGAACCACATTGCATAAACCTATAAGACTTGACGCGATGTATGATGTATTGATGTATATACTCGTATATGACGGTAAAACGCGTAAAAGGCGATTTATAATGTGCCCCGTTATATCCATGTACCTATACATAAATGTACGTGCACATATACATATGACACGTCGTAGGTACCTACATAAAAATATATATATACCTCGAACGAGATACCCAGGCCAGTCATGGTGTGCATTGTAGGTACACTCATTTTCATATAGGTAGGTACATATATTATTATATACTATTCTAATTGCCTCGAATGAGTTTTCGGTCTTGGGGCCACACACACGCACACGGCAAACGGATCGGTTACGTATTACGTATAATGTATTATAGGTATCGATTTTTTTTTAATTTCGTATAGTCGTCGTTTTTATCCTTTTTCTCGGTGTTTTTTTTTTCATTTTTTACGCCATAATTTTGTGGTGAGCATATACGAGACGGCGAACACACGCACGATAGGGTGTCGATGACAAGAAGAATCTGATCACAACTATGTATGTTATTATACATATATATACACTGTTATTAGGTATTATTGTTATTGTACTGCGTCTGCATGCGGCGCGAGGACTGGCTGCGCTGAAGTACGACGACGAATCGGAGACAATACACATTACATATAAGAATATTATGTTATATCCTTGTACAACGATGATACTCGACGTATTTATCTCCCGACGTCGATGTGGGTGGGTCTGGAATAATGTTATTACGATATTACAATAATAATATATAGGTATTTTTTATTTCATCGGTCCGGATTGGTATATAATGCACAAGGCTCACGGTGCCGGTCGGATAATAATGCGACGACCGTATACAGTCGATTATAAATTTATAACAGGTACTAATATTATAATCGTTGAAAATATTTGGGTCGGTAATTGGTGAACTCTCGTGACTTTCAAATTTCGAGGTTTAATAAGAGCACCATCGCCATAAATTTTTGTCTCGACGTACGCACTTGCTGCGTTTGTGATGTAAATAAGAGTTTTCCCGAGTGAGTACCTAAACATCCTAAACCTTATTTGAATAAAAATGTCTCGAGTATGTCCCAATAAAATAAGATCATATTTTTGACATAGCCCTAATGCGTCCCGGTTCCTTTAATAGTAACCCTGTGTGCCAGGTGCACCATGAGAAACACTTCATGCATAATATTTAGTTAATAATATTTATCTTGAAAGTGTAAAGAGAAATGAACCTAACTTCTAGACCGTGAACAAGAGCCACAAGAATGCGCATAAACAATGTTAATTTAATTTATATTTTTTCTATAATTGTTTTTAATTACATAAAATCGGTAATTTGATATTTGATGTCACAGCTATATAGAGCTAAATATATAAAACAGAATTAAAAACTAAAAACACAGGAGGTTTAATGTTCCCCATAATGTTCCCTTGAAGTAGAATATTTGATTGCAATTCCATCCAATAAAAATTACTCTGGTAAATGTATAATTTCTACGTTTTCTACATCATATTTCTATTAAAATTATATCTGTCCTTTTGCTGCCTATTAATTTATCCACCAAACCAAAACAGCAGTATAGGGAATACTTAGGATTAATGACTGAACTTCAAAAAAAGTATTATTTCAATTATTAGTAAAAATAAAAATAAGAACTATACTTTTATATAAAAGTACACAATAACATATTATTATTTTTAACTCATATAAAATGAATCCTTACCATAAAAGGAAATATTTGAACACGTGTCAATACGCATGCAAACTCAAAGTTATTTTAATGGCTTTTATTTTTTATAAGTATAATAATTTTATTATATAGTGATCACTCCCAATAATTTAGCCACATTATCGGTAAAATGGCCAATACAATATATGTTATACAATTTTTATTTTTATTTATATAATTATCGACGAAGCGGGCACCCTGTGTGGTCTCTTGAAAGTGTCCGCTGTCGGGAGGTTTCGCTACACCATACACTTATACGTCTTATAATTGCCGTTTGGCGGCGCCCGACTGTCGGATACCGGTCCAGGAGTAGATTGTATTGTCGTCGTCGTCGTCGTCGTTGTCGACCGCCCTACACCCCGCCGGGACGACTGTCCGCAGCGTGTCACGACGACGATAAATCGTTCGCGGTTTGACCGCCGTTCGCAATGCCGTCGATCTATCGAAATCGAACTGTAATTTTACCGCGCAATGACCTGCACAGTTACAGCTCGCCTTATATATTATAATAACAGAAACTATATTATGGCCGGACAATATAATAACAGTAATTATTATTATTTAGACGTCCGTCATTCCGTCAGCCAGCAGGAGAACCTTTGATCGTCGGTTTTGCGATCGTTATCCTGAGACGGGCGGCACGGTGGCTGTTGCGTGTTGGCAGTGTTCACGCTGGTTTGATGGTCGGAGAAGCAGGAGAGTCAGTACTTCGAGGCGGTTATACCTATACGACTGGTTATAATATGAAATGGAAAAATCGATAAACGATAGGAACATAATATCGCTAGGGCAAAAATGTAAGACCGGCTGATTAAGTCCATCGCTTTCGCATCATCCGTATATGTTTTGAAATCGAAAAAAATCGGGACCGATGGCATATAATAACTCTCTAAATTTTAAAAAGTCAATATTTTTGTGTGTATGTAAACGATCCACAGCCAAATAAACTCGTAACGGTTCAGAAATTTAATACATAGGTAATATTATCAACATGCCATATCAAGAATGTGCACCTAGATAATGGTGTAAAATTAAAAAAATATCATTTTTTTAAATGCTGAACTTTGGCGAAATTCATACAAGAATATGATGGCTTACGAAAAACGAATATTTTATAGGTATTTTATGTATAATTGTTTGTATTAATTGGTCGAAACAACCCAAAATAACAGAGTTAAATGTCTGTTAATATTTTCTATGTATGCCTAATAGCCATAAAGTATAAAAATTGTGTCTAGTAAATATTGAATTTCATTGCAATGTGAATGACTACACTGTGATTCTAATTACACGATCTCAAAATAGATTCACAAAATATAAAATTGACAATTACGTGAAATATATTAGTATTTTACAAAATGAAAAAACCGTTTCCAGTTCTTGCAAAATGGACAACTTTTCATAGAAACATTAATAATGCGAAGTGGCTAGGACATATTTTATTTTTATACACCTACAAGTTTTGTAAGCAATAATTTTTGTAGATCTCGCTGGTATAATGTATTAATTATATTATAAAAATATATATCTAATGCATATCCTTTTATTATGTATATTATTATTTATTATTACCTAAACTATAAAATATGTAAAAGTTTGCAAATTCAAATTGTGCGGTCATATAATATTATTTATATAATATACTGCAACAGAATATTTATTATGTGTTCATTAAGTGTGAAGATAGCTTAGGTAAAGTTACTATAAATTATACTTAAATTTATACTTTGAAGCTTTATTTTTAAATTTTTTTTTTTTACAATATACTTCAGAGTGATGCAGAAAATGAATCACAGTATTTAAATTTCGTCTAATTAAAGCATAATAATATGAGCCTGTGCATATTTTAATATTCACGCTAAGCAGGTGCGCGGTCACCGGCCAATCATAATACGCCCGCGGAGAACATAATACATTATACCAACAACTGCAAGCAGCAGCGTAATAATAATATAATATGCAATCGGCTCGGTTGATATATTTTTTTCGTTCCCACGCTCGAACTTCGGTCTCTCTAGCCATCGCCGCCGCCGTTTACAAACGCTCCCGCGGTGGACCGACCGACGACGACGCCACTCGTGGTCACAGCCGCATCGCCTCTCGTTAATAAAAATCTGGTTTCGGATCGCAATCGCCCTCAGCGCAGTACTTACAAGATACGTTATTATATGACGCCCGTCCACCTGCCCCGCGGCCGAGTCTATTATATAACATTACAAGTACAATGCACGTGTAGGAAAATACTGCTGTTTAGATTTGTCTCTCAAGTATAAATCAAAATCACACTGACATTAGGAAATTCGCAGAAATTCGATTTCTTGTTTTCTGTTCCGGTTGGCCAAAAGTTCAACTTCCTATTTAAATTGAGTGTCGGTTCAGTGCAGTATTTGGGAACACCCCAATAAGGTATACTACTTAAATGCCGTATACTCTCAAGCTTTTCTTATAATATCATGGTTATTCTACGTATACTCTCAAACAAACCACATAAAAAAAAGAAATGCATAATTTTTTTTTTTAATTTTAGTTTATTTTTGACTATATATCTTTTTTTTTTTTATTATTAGAAAATATTTACAATCTGTATACTAGTAATACAATAAGTAAATTTTAGAAAAATGTTTATAGGGCATAGAGGCGTGAAAGAAGAGGGCGTCCAATGACACTACTTCAATAATAATTCATGTTTTATGTTCTATTTATATAATATATCTTATAAATTTAAAAAGTAGGTATCTATATTAAATGCTATTTGATATTAATTAAGGTTAATCGTAAGGCATAAATAAAAGTGTAGTAAGTTTTCACTAATGCGTCGCGCAACGCCCAATAACAATTCGCAGGTAATATTGACTAATACTTACAAAGTTACATTCAACAGAATATAATATATATATAAAAATAATAAATATTATAGAAAAATGAATATCGCAACAATCATTGTCGGTGATATTTCCCGTAATCGCCGACATCGGTCTTTTATTCTACTACATATTATGTACAATTTGTTTACACAATTTTTACAATTTTGTTTTGATATATTATTAAAAATGTATTAATATTTATTTGGTTGTCAATTTAACGTCACTCCAAAAAAAAAATAAAAAATTAATTACCTATATTTCGGTGTTATTCGACGTAGTATATTATACTCTCATAAAAAATTATGGGGACATCACTGATTGAGTGTGTAACTTAAGTACATAACTTAACGGCATTCAATTACATTAATTTATACGTAAATTAAGTTAATTTTTGAATTAAATACAGAATCTATAGTTACTTTATTTGGTCTAATAAATGTCAATAACTGATTGATGGTATGATATTTAAATGACCAATTTGGTATAGTTTTCAGGCAGTACATACCTAACTTTAAATAAATAGCTAAAGTAATAGCTTTTTGACAAAAAAAATTCAATATTATATTTTACATGTCTGAAATAATTAACTATACATTAACACATGCCATTTTTTATATAGGTAGTCAAACAGATTATTTTCGTTTTATTTTGACCCTTTTTGCTTTGTCTCTGTGGGGCTGTATTATTATACTTAGTTGTTACCTATATTTCATATTCTACTATTATATATTATGACTTTAATTGTAGTTAATTATGTGTTTTTCTTTCGTACAATATAATATATATATACTTGAAAATAAAAATAAAAACCGGTTGTATCACAGTTTGAATTATTATGATACCGTTAGGAAATATTGCAATAATTGTATTTAATCATTATTTCTGATTTGTACAATTAGTGTCAAACAATACTATTATAATCATATAATACACAGTTATATGAGCAATGAGCTTCTTGCAATCAAATTGGATTTATAGATTTTTTTTTCATAAATATGTATATTATCCTTTCGCTCAAGTTTCCGAGCGAAAATATAATTTATGTATATAATAACTAGCACGGAGTGCTAGTTTATATATAAAATTGAAAAAAATGGCCTAAAACTATAAAATAAAAACATCCGATAAACGAGGATTTCTTAATCTGTAAAAACGCCGACCCAAGCCAACGCTATTCACGCAATTACGTCCTCTAAGACACCCTATCATAGTAGTGGGCCTTATCCGAAAATTGCCGTTTTTATACCGCGAACTCACTATTTTTTAATCCCCATGATACCCGATGCTCGTCGCATAAACTCGCACAAACAAATATTTTTTTTATTTAATTGTCTCAATACACCAGGTATTTTTACTATGTTAAATATTAATTAATACCATAATATTACCTATAATAATATGTGATTCGCTCTCAAACCTGTTATCACGTGTACAGTCGTACATACTTCGCCGCTAAAGCCGTTCGTCTATACATGCACATGCATTTTCATACCATATAGTTATATTACATGTGTATATATATGTCTAACTCGATACGTCGATACATGCGGATTGTAACATTGTGTTATCCTCGGCCGCCCGGAAGACGCTGGACCTAACCTCTAGAATCTTTTATTGACTTCTGCAACACACCTGCTTCGATCGATCGACAAACACGTGCACGACGTATATACGCGCGTTTTTGACCTGTTCGTCGCAATCGTATACATAGAAACTCTGGATTTCTCTATGGTTCCGTTATTGGATATTATATTATTTATTCCTTCTCATAAATGACCATGTGTATGCCGTCCGCCTACTTTCCCTTGCGAAAATTACATCCAATTTAAAGGAACACTTCGGTGTAGGTTCCAAATCAAAATTAATTGGTTTCTGGAAAAACGGATCAAAAGCTTCAATATCTGAAGACCGACTTAACTAAATTTTCAAAATGGGTACCTCAAAGTTCGATGTAGGTATTTGGAAAACTTCGCTTTCTAACATTGAAATAAAAAAAATATATACTTTCAGACATAAGCTTAATCGTAATTTTTTGAACATCATTATTACGTATATATTCGTATCAATTATTTGTTCGGTCTCAGCACACACCCTAAATCTGGGACTGGTGGTTCGGTGTAGGCCTAATTGATACGGAAGACGTTTTGAAACACCACACCCCATGTCCGTGTGACACAAAAACTCTTTCGTAACGTAGTTCGATCGTAAATACGCGTATATGTGTCTATATATACAGGCCCGGACGAACGGCTGTTTCGCGTCGACATGTGGTCGCCACCGCCGCCAGGACACATTTTTTTCTTTTCCTCTTTTTTAAAGGGTTAGGAATTTTACTCGTTGTGTAATAATAACATCGAAGAATGCTAATATGCGACGCAGCGGCTACGCGGCCAAAAGGGATTGGGGAAAAGTGGCAGCTGAAGTATAATACATACCTATACATATTATATTTAGTATATGCCCTCGTATTACACACTCACACATAAACACACATGCATGTACACAAAAAAAAAGGTAAAGATGGTCACCGGCGAAGGCACCTGGACCAAGGGACCCTTTGTCAAAAAAACGTTTCTCTCCTTCGTTTTGCGCACCGCCGCCGCCGCCATACCACCATGCCACCGTCGTCGTCGTAGTCGTGGCATGCTGTATACAGACGACTAAAACATCTGCAAAAGGTGCGCGGGGCCGCCACCAAATGTCTTGCGAGACTTTTCGAACAAAGCTCTATTTTTGCAACAGTCTCACAGCTGCACAAGACAGCTGAACTGGTAAAAAATAAATAGCTCCATACCTAATAAAAACTGCAGTATAGACTCAAACACACTGCGAATCCGTAATTTCGTAATGACGACCAAAGTCTCGTTGTTGGCAATGATAATTTATATTATTGAAAGTAGTTTTTCGGCAATTCCAAACGACTCTATTGACTTTGTCAAACCCATTTACTGCACGTAAGTAATTAATGTGGATAATATTTGCATGTTTCATATTATTATTATGTAACATAATATAATTAAACTTTCACGTCCAACTCGAAATGAAGTCTCACCCGTATATTATATATTTATTTGATATAAATAGGTAGCATATTATTTTTTACTGCGGGTCGCTATCAAACTTTCAATCCAAAAAGACTTAGTTTAACCATTAATTCATATGCAAAAATAAAACGAGGAAATTACCCTGCTGTTTAGTAAGTATCAAATTTAACTTGTCATTGAGTTTATTTACAAGGATGAGTTTAATTTAATTTTAACAAAATCATTGTATGTGACAAAAAAACGATTATGTTTTCTACAAATATTTTATTAAAATTATATCGCTGTTAGTAAATTATATTTCTATTAGAAATCCACATAGAACAGTGTGTAAAGGGTATATAGATTCATGGTATAAATATTAATAATTAATGTAAATATCAAAAAAAAAAAAATGTATTGTATAATATAGTAAGTACAATAAAGATTCATGAAAAATGTGTTCCCTACGAATAATAAAATTCTTAATTACCTATAAAACTTTTTAAATAACTCAATATTAATGTTGAATCTCGTATCACTTCAATTTTTAAGGCTATTTTACTCACAAAAAATATGTTATCATACACAAATATGAATATTTTTTATAATATTTTGAAATATATAATTATTTCATGTCTAGAAAAGTAAAAAATTATAATACAGAATACATTTGATGAAAAAATCATGCCTCTTCAGTTGTAATTTTAGATTTGCAAAAAAACAGAATCAACTTAACGTAGAAATTCCAATTATTCTTATTTTGAAATTCACTAAATAATAATATACATGTTTTGCCATGATACCAATTACTTAGATCCAATTTTTCATCAAAAACCAATCTCAACATTGACTATTGAATCATTCTTACTACTGTAAATCAAAAGAGTCGTCGCTTTATTTAGAATTTAAAAATAAATTACTACTTAAAAATGGTTTTCTGCAACTATATTATTCCTAAACTCGAAAATTGCCATTTGGGTTGATATAAATGTGGTGGAAGTTTTCATCAATTTTCCCCTCAACAACTAACCGGGTTACTTGAATATTGGTTACGCTCAATAGATTTGACGAGATGTTGCAGAAAAAATATATTTTGTATACGATGATCGTATTACGATCCATATTTATTTGAGTATTTAAGATATTTAGGATCAAAGAAAGACCGCAATAATTTCACATTATATATTGTAACGACGTAAAAATAAAGAAATATTAAAAATTTAATATCCAAACAAAGACCACTCGATTCGATTAGGATGGCAAATGACAGGTGCTCATACTGCAATGATTAATGACGGATATGATGATGATTTTGTTAGATTATATTATATTTTAAGCTTAAACAAACTCACGTGAATGTTTGACACATTTTATCTATACATCTACTGTATTCATTAATCATTTATTGTATTATAGTTTATAATTTATAATAAGTATCTAAACTATTCATCCTATAATGCCATAATACATACGTCTACATAAAATATATCATAAAAAATAAGTCTATTTTTGTAGGAACTAAGTAACTTACACGACCGCGGTGATGATCGATTTATCGATAAGGAAAAGCTTGTTCCCTCGGTCAAGCCTCGTGTTTTTTCTACGACTTAGGAAGTTATGAAGTAGGTACCTACCCAACCTAGAACGTATTATACTGTAGCTACGCACGAGAGTCACATACAAAACTACCTACCTAATACCTACTACTTTTTATATATATACGATTATTATCATCATACACACACACACACACACACACACAAATAGATACATATACATATATAATAATCAATATTTTTTGATACAAAAGTTTCTAGAAAAATGATGACGAGCACCACGCGAAAATTGTTTGAAAAACCGCTCAGCGTAGTTAGTAAATTATAATAGTCTATAATGTGTTGTAATATTCTTCAAAGCGAACGTCGTCGTTCGAGGAGCAAAGCAGACGTGCGTTTATATTAAGTATACGTCTTAATTTATAATAGACTGCACTAGTCGTCCTTTTTAAAATACACTCGTCTCGAGCAATCTGGTTCCTGAGAATTCTTCGGCGTTATACAAAACAGACGTGCGACGTATGCACACCACATCACACACTGTAATATTATGCTGGAGCTCAAGCAGCAACGAAATCAGACTTATAGACTTATACAAATCAATATATTGACCGTATGGCATAATAATAAACTGTTTTAGTCTCGGGGCATTTCAACAACGGCTATATTTATGATCGAGACATAGTATGATAATATAATAATCTTAGGATATATCACACATTTTTTTTATATATAATATATTATAAAATATTTAGACATTTAGTGCACACATGTGTGCATACATCGCTGCAAGTGGAAACAAATAAATATGTGTTTTGACGACGATACACTATTGAGTATTCCATAAGTGGCGTTCACCATCACCACAATAGGTTTTCATACGGGTGGTGTGGGTTTCAGGGGGTTTTGAGGATTGGCTGACACAGTTGGCGGAAGGATATTATGGTAGGGGGTGGGGTAAGTTGACGCGCAATACTAAACGTGTGGACCACATTTCGGCTGATAAAAAAATGACACGTTTTTGAAAATCTGTCGTGGGTAATATTCTACACGTTATTTTATACATATGCGTATATGTTTTACAGGTGCCCTTTTTTTTTTGGCGGAGAGGGGGGTAGTTTGAAGGGAACGAAGACCGGAACCCATCCGGTCCTTCTACGACAACTGTATTATATACAATGCATTAAATTATTATTCACTCATGTCTCATAACAATCGTGTATTTATTTTATTGTATACGCTGCGACTTGGTCAATCTGTTGGATGCGTAACTCGTATGTCTTTATATAATAAATGCCGGTTTTTGGTTTACTTTCGCTTCGGCTGGCTTATTATATGCGTTCATTTTTTTTTTTGTTCCTTTCAAAACTTATTCTTCTCGGTTTCTCCGAAAATCTGTTCGAAATATAATAATATTGTTGTGTTATATTTTCGTTCATGTATATAGATTCTGCATCCTAGCATTGTGCAATTTACTATACACGCTAAATACAAAATATTATGATGTATAATAAATTAGTGTTATCTATTGGGTCCAATTAAAAAATTACACCATATGAGTGAAATAAGACATCAAAGTAGTCTATGTATTTATACTGCCATACTATCGGCAGTAGGTATCTTACTACAAAAATAAAGTTTAATGTAGTTAGGTTAGTAGTTTAAAATATCAAATTAAAACTACATGTTGTCATTCAAAAAAGTAAAATACTTAAAAAATTATAGGGATAAAAAAATGTTAAAAATATAATTTTTTAATAAAAACGTTGGTTTTTTAACAACTTGAAACCATGTAAAAAAATATTTGGAAAAAAGTAAATACTTTCCGAGATAATTAGTGTAGACACTTAAAAGAATCACCCTTTATAAGTACAAATGATTTGGGTATTTTAAGATTATACCTTGTCATTGAAATATATATTTAAGAATTATTGATGATTAGATAATATTATCATATCATTTTTTATAAACTACTTCATGAGAATACTATTACTTTAATAGCTATATATTCAGCAGATACTGCAAATTTAATAATTGTTAAGGTGGTTTACCGTTTGAGTAGAAAAATTTCAGTAAAAACATTAAATTTTTTTAAGTCATTTTGATTTTACTGATGGTATATAGTAAATAGTAATTGTTTTTACAGCGTTTTCCTTTAGAAAATGTACGATTTTCATCAATATTCCGTAGTTAAAAAATTGTATAATTTGTTTTTAAGCCTTATGGTTTAGATTTTACTATAGTTAAACTAGGATAAATTAAATCAAAAATTATTCAATTTACGATATTCCATCATAACCTCGTTTTTAATATATTTTTTGTAGATATCCACTAGGTATTTTTTCCAGTATAGTAGAAGTGCAGGACACTATACTTACAATAGATTCAATGTAGTCATACTAAATATAATTGTATTGTCGTGATGTGCTAGCAATATTTTTATTCACCTCTTCTCTGCCCGTCTAAACTTTAAACTGAAAATCTCACATTTAAGTAGGTACTAACTGATTCTATGTTATATTATATATTCAATATCCATGGATTTACAAAATGTATTGTTCCAATGATTCAATATATTATACTATATATACGGTCACCTATATTCATAGATAATATAGGTATATAATATATGGATTGGGCATCCATATTTCAAATATACATGCCAAATAGAATTTTATGAGCGAAGTGTCTATTAATTACCATAATTATATATGGTTATAGATGCTGGTTTACGGGAAAGACGTTCTGATTTTATTAATTTAATGAATCTGATATCTGCTAATTTTTAAATTAAATTTTAAAATTTTCAATTATTCTTTTTCTTTTTTTTTAACTACCCATATAATTAACTACTAATATGAAAGTGTTTGTAAGTTATTATTGGAAAATATAAAGTAATATAATATACAAATGTTCGCATTTTTATCATGTGGTTCCAATTCAAAAAAAATGTTATCAGTTTATCACATATCACAATGGTGATTATACTACATGTTAATCAAATGTAAGCATTTTGTCACCTATAAGCTATGGTGACCAGACGTACTCTTTTTCGCAGGACAGTACTCTTTTTTTGATGTGTGTCCTAGTGTCCTTAACAATAGTGTTAAGTACATGAAATTGTACTCTTATTTAAAAAAAATATAAGCTAATACGTGTTTATGTGTTTTACGGTTTTTTATATTTTGATTATTACCACCGTTTAGATATTTACAACAATGGACATAACCAAATAACTAACATAACTGAAGATAATTTTAGAAAATTTTACACGTGGTATTTTTACCTTTAAACAATAATTTATACTTTAGTTTAAGTTTACTTAAAAAATTTTAAATTTAAAATATTTTCATCTTAGACACACGCCAAATGAGTTGACATAATTTCAAATATTAACCTAGATATATCTCAATCATTTTTGTTCATATTATTACCTTTGTTTTGTATATATTATTGTTAATGACTTATTCTTGTTAAAAAAAATATTTATGTTAAAGGCCAATAACCTTTGTTGTTGAGGCTCATTTAAAATAAAAAAAAAAATTTCAAATAATAAGTTTTAATTGTTGATTGTAGGAAAAAAATAATAGAGAAATCAGATAAAAAACAAATTATACAAATAGAGATGACCCATGGCCGCTAATAGCTATGGTATGGAAAAAATGGGTAGAAAAGTACACACATTGGTTAATTATGACAGAGAAGGACCTAAGTTTTAAAATGTACATTTTTTTGGATTTTTATATCTGGTCACCTTACCTATAACTAGTATATTTCTCAATCACACTTGAATATGTCATGTAATGTGTCCCATCCAGCCATTCATATACATAAATTATCTATATCATATATTATTATCTATACGTGTTCATTAATATATAAGATAACTCTAGAGGATTAATTTATATTCCAAGTATTTTAACTACATGCCTACATCTGAGGGGATTTCATTTTACCCCATTAAATTTGTATTTGCATCGTATAAAATATTTTTCGAAAAAACCAACGACGCGTCGTCTCACCAAAACAACTTTGAAAATAGCGAAAGGCAGCATTCGCGGCAGTGGTCATGCTGTGTGAACCTGTCAGTAAATACTTAACTACCATTATTAAACATTAAAATAATAAATAATATTTATACAATATTATTTTTTGTCATATAAAAACAATAATAATAATGTAATAAATAATGAAGATGGCTGTCCCGGTCTCTGCAGCAGCAGACATGTAGATAATATTATTATGAAAAGTGTTTTACGATTTATATTGTTTTCTTATTTTTTTTCCTGTATTCGTATGAACATTAAACGAAAAAAAAACAACTAACAAGTGTAAAATATGTGATGACATAAATTTCAAAACGCGAAAACACGTGCAGCCATGAAACAACGACAGGCGCCCTGCAGTCCCGATGGACATTTCGAAAAAAACTAATCTCTTATGTTTGGTATAGGTACCTACTTATGTTATATTATACTCGTACACATTACACGCATATATAGTAATAACAATATTTCGACGTTTGTTGTTATAATAATATATTATGGTCGACGGTGTATCGATGTATATGTGTATAATATTATTATTAGGACAAACAGGTCTCCGGACGGGTAGCAGGTTTCTTTCGTGACGGTGTTGGTGCGGCGGGTGGGGTTTTTACGGGATGGAGCCAGAGATTAGCGGATTTGGATGGTTTATAAGCGAGTATAACACCGTGAAATTTTCTTTTCGTAATGGTATACATGTGTGGTGTGTGCATATATATATACATATACTTGGGTGGCTAATCCGGGTGAAGATCGGACGTCGAGATCCTTCTGCGGGACGTATATAATATATTATAGGCATATATATTTATATTATAAACACGCCGATAGGAGGAGGAGCTTCAGTAATTAAGTGAAGATTTACCTATCGATAAAATCGAAGAATTTTTGATATTATTATTATATTTTTTAATGCTGTTAGGTCGTTAGTAATATGTTATATTATACAAAACTTCTTATGTCTAAGATCTATATGTATATAAATCTGTCCCTCTGATCAAAATATAATCTAGCTTAAATTATAATTTTATTTCCAAAATTTGTTAATTAGCAGTTGTTTCATAAATACTTATAGTTTAGGTTGTACAATAACAATATGAGTATTTAAGGGATTGCATTTTGTTCGAAAATAATAAATAATATATGCTTAAATAAACAATAGTCAATAAATATACTCAGTTCTGATTTATACGTTTCTTACCACGGTTGGTTTATTAATTGATTAATATACTTATAGTTTAATGAACTTCATCTCCGCGTTTTCAAAGATAAAATTGAATGTATATGACACTTGAGCCTAGTGACACTTTAGCTTTTAATTCATGATATATACTTCTATTAAGTTTTTTTTTTTAATATTTAGGATATGTATAATATGTATAATATTATGAACAAAATAAATATAAATGTAATACAACTATACTATAAAATATGCAAATTGTATTATTATTAAATTTTTTCAATATACAAAACTGTCATAAATAATTTTAATAAAAACAATTATTGTTAAGAGGGTGCAACACCTGTATTTATGTTTATGGTTTTACATATTTTAGATTATTAATTATATATTTTGAGCTTTATAGTGCAAAATTAAAAGCATTTTTGAATAACTTATGTATGTCGAATCACAATCATTTTGGAAAAAAGAATTATAATTGAGTATATTATGAATAGTTCATTATCAATGATGGGGAATGGGGATAGAATAAACACAATACCTAGTTGTATTAAGTTGCACGTTTCAAACATCATCATAATATATTGATTTATTATAAAAATAATTAAAATTTAAAAATTATTTGTGAGTATTAACAAAATTTTGAACATAAAATTTTGGCGACCCCGAAAAATTGGAGCCTCGGCAGTTTTCGCCATTACCATCCCCTAAGAACCGCCTTGAATATATTGTAAAGGATTGGTAGCGATGTAGGTACGAAAAATTGAAAGACACAAAGTTTTAAAATGTTTTAGTATTTTTGCCGACAAATGTAGCTGTATAGAGTGTAAACGTTTGTCAAATGCTATCGACACCTGCATCGATGTCCTCCATGGGACATATTATACTAGGCAATTGTGGTGATCGGTATGCTATACGTATATACTATTCTATAGCTCGCTTTTATGTACCAGATATTATTTGTCGCTGTCATTGTCGGTTTGTGCTTATAAATATATAATAACATAATACCTACTCGCATAAATATTTTCCGACACGTATCACGTCGAGAAACAAAATTAGAGAAATAAAATTTAGAAGTACATCACTGACGGCTGCAGAGTGTTTATAGTATGATTTACAAATATATTATACCTACACGACAATCGAGTAAATCGCAATAAAATATTCATGTGGCCATTGTCCTGCAGGCGGCGTGCGGCGACAGTTGTAGCGGCCGTCATTGATACATTTCATTATTATTATTGTCGTAAAACCCGCAGTGCACACCGCGTGAAAATATGTGTGTGTGTTCTACAGATATTTTCGGCCGTTGTTCGTCGCCGATCGGATTATCGTCCACGCTGACACCAAAATATAATATTATTATACCCATTCATAATATGTATCGACCCGAATCTCTAATACTACAATATCGCCGCTGCCGACACCCGGCCGAGACACGATCGCATTATTGAATCGGAAAATAACAACGTGGCGACGATAGGTGCTGTTTAATAGTAAGACGTTTGGACGACAACAGCCGACGGAATTTCTGAAATCGTGTGGTTCACGAACCGCGAACCCACCGGTGATACACGCACATGCCCGGTATCCCTCCATACTATGTGTAAAGGTATGTGCTGACCGGACGACAATATTATAAACGTTTCCCGGTAAAACTCTTTCCAGATAAATAACTCAGGCGTACTCGTTTTCCGGCAAAATCAACCTTTCCGTTTACCACCTGTCCAGGCAGTATAGTACTTAATATAATATAATATATATCAATTTTTCGACACAATTATATATATACCGACGGTCAAAGGGTTAGGCTGTAAGTGAGAATTTTTATTTTGGTAGAAAAGTGGAACACCCAATAAATCCGATAGTATAGTTATATTATATGTTATAGCCAAGCTACCTATTTATGCATATCAAAGTCGTCGTCGTGTGATTACAAATAATAATATACTGTCACATCATATCGGTTACTGTCTGAGAAGCAGAAGAAGCTTTTGTAATGTCTATGATGAATTATCCACTCCCTCGGATTAGCCAGTACCCATTAAAAATAATTAAAAATATTGTATATCAGTTGCGATTTGAGAACAGTATAAGAAAAATAATAACATCATTTACGTTATTGGTACACTATACGTGTAACATTTACCTTCAACAATCGGACACGGATCCGAATGTTTATTATCGGTCATCGGTAGTTGGAACTCGATGACTACACCCGTAAACAATTCTAATATTATAGTGTAGTTATGTGGTTGATGACCGATGATTTTGGAAAACAGCTGATAATACTTAAGTGCTGGATGTTCTTGGCGCCACTGATTTGCTGTTTAATAAACCACACCTTTGGGTTATGGTTATTATTAGTTTTTTTTCATATACATAATACATAATATTATAGTTAGGTACTAACGATTAAAACAAAACCTTTTCCTACAACGCAAGTACACCAAACCCAAAGATAGATTATAATATAAGTATGTCATCGTATGCTTTATAAACTTCTTTTTTTTTTTTAATTTGAATCAATCACCACCATTTTTAGAGTTAATTGTAAACAAGATGATTTTTTTTTTTTTAATGGGCACAAAAAACATATATCAGAAACTGAACAAATATTAATTGAGTTATCAGAATTTAAATATTAAGGATAATAATTTAACCCGTGTCAATATGTTCATAAGGTATTAGTTTATGATAGTAATTAAAATAGATTTATTAACATTTTGTGTTTTGTAAAATCTGTTTGACTATGATAAGACTAAATTAATATTACACATATTTTATGCATTATTTTATATAAGATCATTATTATGTTCTAACATAGTACATAATACTAAGTTAATTCAGTCCAATAATTTATTAATTAAAGATAATACGTTTATATTTTACAAGAAAATCCTTAAAATGTATAAAAAAAATTTTAATTCGTATTTAAAAATATGACCGTTAAGCTTAAATAACGTACCTACATAAAAATATCAAAAATAAAAATTTGAATAAATGTGGTATTAAAGAATAAACGGTGCAGAATATTAAGCAAATACACCTATGCAGACGATCCACACTACGTATATACCGACGAGTACTATAATACAGTATACTATAGGGATAGGGATATTAGGTACCTATAGTAATAATAATCGATAATGTGCAAATGATAAAACTATTAACAAGTTAACAGTATGCTAACTACTATAATTATTATAAACTTAAGCGTCTATGGTGTAACTATTTATGTATAATGAATTATTTTTCTCGTTTCTGAAGACTTCGGACACTGCGTTAAATCGTTTATCATATAATAGGTATATTATACACATTAAACCTTAACGTCATATAATGGTATTCTAAATTCTAATATCTAATATACCTACTCCGTATTATAATAATATTAAATACATGTTAAAATCGAATTTACCGATCGTTAAGTTTATACACCGAATACAGTAAGTTGTAGTGTGCATTAAACATTAATTATTATTATTTTTATATATTTCATCATACAGAGACATATGAGTATTATGTCTTATTCGCTAATACACGATTCTATAATAACACAGGAATCGTAATTAAAAACGTTTCTTTTGAATTCGTATTCATTGTACTTAAAGTATGATTCACGTACGTTCTTGTTAAGTGCCTATACGCTTTCTGCTGCAGAGACAATCATCGAATTTTATTTCGTTCGTTATTTGTACGATTTTTGATCTGACGGATCAACCAGAACTGTATACATCAACGTTTGTTAAAATGCTTGTGAAACCACCGTTACAATACTAATTTTTTTTGTTTTTTTTTTACTGAAACAATATAATTTTCTGAATGTAACAAAACAAAAAATGTCAACTTAACTCAATTATTATTGAAGTATTGAAAAAAATAAGTTCAAACCAGTAGGTAGCATGATTTGTAGGAATTATAGTATTTTATAACCCGAAATGTATCCATACTAATTATAGGTTCCTCTTCCTTGCAATATTTCAATTAAACAAATGAATCACTTATATTCTTGTACTCATCCAAGTTTGGTCAGTTTGGATTTCTTTGACAGGAGAAATGCATGAGAAGGTCCACAACGTATATGAATATTATAGCCATTCAACAGGAAGTTCAGCTTATGAACTTAATATTTCTGTTCGGAGTATTTCTCGTGTTGGTCGCTTCCACACGATTTAAAGTATTTATTTACAAATTATAGCCGAACGGATTGCATTCGACGTTCTGATGAAATTACAAAACTCGGTACGGACAACAGAAAGTTGATCTCTAAGACCGATGCCGTAAATATCAACCGTTCTAATATCTTAATCAAGATTGATAGTCGTCCAAGTGGTTCACTGTCGTTGTTATTTAGATCATGATAATTAGAGAAGCGTGGCCTTTCTTGACCCATTTAAACATCGTCTTCCTGTGTTAACGACCAACACGTGAAAAAACTCTGACCAGAAACATCAAATTCACACGTCAAATTTCTGTTAAATGGTGGTTGATTTTGGTGTCGGCATTGCACTCATTGCAGGCGCTCCGAGAGCATTAAGGAACAGAGCCGTTTATAGAGTCAATGTAATATTATTTTTTATAATATCTTGATTGGTTTATAGAACACTGAGTAAAGAATATACGATATTAATGCAATAAGTGCACACAAAGAAAAACCATAATATCTACTACTATATCTATTATTACGCTGCAATATCGATGTTGACTATATTAATGAAAAACTGTACAAAGGTAGATAAATGGATAAGGCTCTGTTTAGAGCTTTTAGCGGTCATTGGTACGGATGTTTTAAATTTAAATACAATGACATAAAATCATTGTATAGGTAAGAATAATGGACTTAGTGAAAGCAGACCGCTTATAGTATTGCCAACCAGGTAAGTTTATTTTATAAAATTATTATTATAAAATTAATCTATTTTACTATAATTAGGTATATTAATAATACATAATAAATTAATAATTAATATATTTATTACAATTAATAATTTAATACAGTAGGTTGAATTAATTTTTTACAAAACATTGCGTTTCAAAATGACATTGGATCCATACGATATAGTTATAAACTTAAAGTATCAAACAACAACAAATGATATTTTTATATTACCTACAACAAAATAATGAAAATCGTGGTTCTTCGTTTTAATATCTAATTTCATCCAAATTTAAACTTAAAATACTAATAGCTATAACAAAATCATGTTAATAGTTTTTTAGATTTTTACAAATATAGGTATTCATCGTTTTACTCAAAATCTAAAATCAAGCAATATTTATATTTAAAATAAATACTAAATACAATTGAATTTACTTTTATATTTATACTATCATTTACACACATTAACAATAATATTTTATTTTAAATTACAATGTATATGTATAGTTCTGTAAAAAAATTGAATTCAATTTGTTGTTTCTTATAAAACTGTAATGACTAATGAATATAGTTATAAAAGTTTTACCAAAAAGATTTAAAATATAACAAATGCTACCTATACAATTATTACCTAGATATTTTAATAGTAACTCCGTCGCAAAAAAACAGATATATATTTATGGAATATTTTAAGTGGAGGATAAGTAAACAAAAATTGTAATTAGGTAATTAATACAATCAATAGCATTTCAAGTTCACACATTATTTTCAAATATTAGAAAACAGAGTAAACATTAAAATATTATAGACTAATATCATAGTTCATAATTTAATTTTTTAATAATATGTTGTTGTTGTATTATTAATCAAAATATTTTCGGGGATTTTTTTCTTGGGACTTTCCAATCTGGAACGAATTGTTATTCGATTAAGATATTTACAATTTTGTAGAAATAGACACAAATGACTATATAGTATAAGTTATTGTAATTTTTTTACTTAAAGTAATATATACATTTTCATGGCTGATAGCAGTAGTACTGTCGCGTGTGCAACGATTTATAATATTATAATATAGGTATACGTTTAGTTTTCCGCCGAGACGAAACGATTCGTTTTCACCGCCCCATCGTAATATATTATAATATAGGTACGTATTACATATATTATTATTAACAGAACGGTAAAGTCGTCCCCGTTCGCATTTATACGAGCATTATTATACGTACCTTATCTCGTCGACAATCGCGCACGATTTCCATATATACTCGCGCACCTGCCCGATCGATAAGTCGTTTTATGTATAAAGTTATAACTTGTAACACAGGCGGATACTCTCGTAGCGAGCGTTTAAATGTTATAAACCTATTTTGAAAAAAAAAAAACAATATCGAATATAATATCATCGCCACGCAAATAATATTATATAGGTTTATACTATAATAATATTGGTGATGGACGTATATGTTACGCCTTCAAGGATCCATTGATTTGATTTAATTCACTCGTTTGTATAGAAAGTACAGCCACGTTGGGCACGTTAAAAAATTAAATAGTTTACGACCGGCCCCCACGTGCATATGTTCCATGTGACTTGTTAAAAATTTAAAATACGGTTTATATATTTGAAATATGTATATATAAATACATTTAAAAAATACTTCAACTACTATCAAATACTTAACTATATAGGGCAATTTTTTTGTTTGGTTTATATATATCTTTTAATTATGATTAAATGTAATGTTTAAATTGAATGAAGTCAATACTGACAAATCTCTACATAATTTTGCACAAAACCATAGTTGGTGATCTTTTCGTTTTTTTCTGTGATACAAAATCAAGTAGAATATTTATAGGTATTCTGGAATCGTGTGAAAACTAGATTTATCTTTGTAATATAAATCGTTGTTACCAAACTATTCGCCAATTTATTCATAACATAAAGATACTTACTCACCATCGTTTGTCTTACGTGTTTTCGTCTCGGTTTACCAATCCTCTAAATTTTTTTCGGAATCTCAGTTAATGGATATTTACTGTAGTAATATATATTTTAACTACAACTTAACAAGCATGTTAATTGTTTTTATCCATTTTAGTCCCACAACATCGATTCTGTAATTTATTAGGTGTACATAAAAATCTCCACTCTGAGTGTAATTTTTCAAATTCTCTAACCCCAAGGTTATTCATCACTGGCCTATAATCATGCGATTGATGCAGAATTTGTAAGATAAATGAGGCCGAAGAACAAAAACATTATAAACAGATAAAAATTCATGATGATATCAATTTTTCGTCAGTGAAAGAACCCATATATCGACTCTATTCCAAATCATGGCTTGTTTTCCGAAAAAAAAGGTTTGTGATCATGGTTAGGTATATTTTGACTTAATGTACAATTTTGCAAGCCTAGGCAAGTTAATGATAATTTTTAACTGAGTTAAGTTAAGTTAATGGAAAACATTTTAAAAAGTTTTAAATTAATAGTTAACCTAATTCTATTTTTAACTCAGTTAAGTTAAAAGTTATATGAACATTTTCAATTAACTTATTAACTTAAGTTAAGTTATGTTTTTTTTTTTTTAATAATATCTATATAAATAATAAAAATCATAAATATTATTGACTACAGGAAATAGCCAATAGCTTTTCTATACATAGGTATTGAATTAATAGAATTATGTAGTAGGTATGAAAAAAATACAAAATTGAAAATGCCGAAACAAATACGATCTTTTGATTTATTAATACACTAATAGAGACAAGTACTATACATTTTTTTTAAATTATTAAATAAAAATAACATGGTATTTAAGAATGTACTATTGAATACTTTTTGAGGAAACTAAAAGTCTAAAACTGTTAGAGAATATAGCCAACTTTATACTTCATTATATTTATTATTTAATTATTTATAAATTAACTTAACTTGAATTTGATTAAAAGTAACTCGTTATTTATTAAGTTTATATAAATTAAAATAAGTTAAGTTAAAAATTAAGTTTATGAAAATTAAATTTTAAAAAGTTAAGTTAAAATTAACTTAACTTTGAACTTTTTAACGCGTTTATGCCCAGGCTTGTAATTTTTAATTTCCGGGAAAATATTTTTCCTCGAAAAATTGTATCATTACATATTTATATGCATATAAATAACATGTCATATTAAATGTTGACATAAAGTTCAAAAAACACTATTATTATTAGTTAATAAATTACTCCGGTGGTCTGCAATATGCACTGCAGCGCATTAATAGTCCTAGATTCGATGAGTCGATTCGGTAGTCATAGCCTTGTAGCACGTGGAAACTGGAAACAATTACTTAAATAGTTTTCAAACTAGTCGTTATACGTTTATAGCCAGTAAATAATATATTTATTTAATCATGATATATAATATAAGTAGGTAGTATAGGCAGTAGCCACTTTTAGATGCGACGGCGTTGTTTCTGCGTTATTTACCACTAACTGGTCACCAAAATCACAGAAACTTTGTTTACGACCGTCGCGTCGCGGTTTTGATGTCTCAAATCACTTGCACTCCATCTCTTTTTCGAATCTTTTCGCCAAGTCTTCAAAAAACAGATTTCACCGGATATAGCAGATGGCATTCGTTATTTTTTTATATTAAACTATTTGATTTTTAGGTTTACTGCCCATAAAAATTATCGCGATAAGCTGCAGTACTACAATGGCCTACAGTGTGTATTGTGTGTGTATGAGTGCCGAGTGGTATGATAACGCGCGATATAACTTTTAAATACACAAAACCTAAATAAATAAATCGAGTCTATTGAGGACAAGCAAACGGTGAAACATTAATTTACTTAGATCGATATTTAGATAAATATATATAAAACACAATTGCTGGGTTGCCTGTATTAACATACAATATGGCTCTATACATTATATACAATATATACATAATACATGTTATATAGATACAGCATTGAAATAGAATATGCTCCGAGTATATAATATAATAATATGATGCAATAATTAAAATTTATACATGGATAATGATTTGATAATGATTCAAAAATCGATATAGATTTTATTGACGAATTATATTGTGACATATAATTTGACAAAAAAAAAACTAAAATTGTAAACATTAAATTAAAATAAAAATGTTATAAATTAATTAATTATTTATAATATTATGAATGTGATCATTTTAATTCAAATTATAATAATCAATTACTATTTAATTGATAAACTGAAACTTTTCAAATACAAGAATAGAACCTTAATAATCAATAATTATACTATATTATAATACATAATTGATATTAACACAAACCCATCATGTTATAAAATAAAATTCAAAACTTTTCAGCAATCATTTTCTCATATTTCCAATAAAAATATCACATAAGTATGATAATATTACATAATATACTCATACATTATAATACTTATCAAATAAATTAGTATCACTAATAAAATATACGGACCAAAAGTGTTCATTTTAATATTTGCCAGGTCACGTGAACCATATGTTTGAACGGTAAATCTTGAAAAAGAATATAGAAACCTCGCAAAGGATGCTTACGGCTGCATTGAGTATATTATAATAAACGAAGGCGAGGAATATAGATAAGATAAAATCTAATATCTAGGTTTTAGTGGTTTTACATAAAATTTAAAACGAAACATAATTACATAACTATAATAACCACGCGAGCAGATTTTTTTATTATTTAGGATGAAACCTAGATTATGAACTGAATTATAATATAAAAATATGATATAAAATGATTTATTACTTTATTAGCTACGATTATATTATATTGTTATATACTCAGCAGCAGCGTGTATTAAAAGTACCATTGTTAGTAGATTACAATAATACAAACAAACGCCTACAACAACGCTGCATATGAATATATGATGGGAACTCGTCATAATATACAACACACACAATATTCCTTAACGTAGCGTTGTATATAGCTTATCAGTATATTTGTCCGACAATCCCAACCATTGCTGATGAAGCTATTTACACTGATTTACCAGCTACATAGACCATATCGGGCACCAACCTATTTGTTTGCTTTTAGAATCAGACAGGAGAAAATTCCCACCTACCCCAATTAATGACACCGCTGATATTTAGATGTGAATACTGAGTATTCAAATATAAATAGTTTGTACGAAATCGTACTTTAACGCATTGGTTTAAAAAATGTACCTTATTCCAATAAAAATTACCTAAATTGATAAATTATTCACCTACGATATCAAATATCATTTTCATTACCATTGGGATGAATGCCATTACGGCCGATTTCCTCTTTATTTATATACGAATATTACTCGTAATACTTATAATGTACCTACTAGTTTTCACTGAAAAAAAACGTACTGTGAAATCGGGAATAAAAAACGCATCATCGTTCGTACGGTGGGTTTAAAAAGTCAAACGCCCAAACGCTGTGCATTGCATTGTTATTACTTATTACACACACACACACACATATATATATAATGTATTAACCCCATATTTCACGGTTTGTGAGTGCGGTGGCATCAGCGACGGATGAGGGTGACGACAATTATTATTACAGTGCGAACAATGAGTGTGCGTTTCAAACGTGAGCTATGATAATTAATTATTATTGTTATACTTTCATCCAAAGTAAGATTCATATTGACTTTTTCAATGGTATCGATTGAGATATAGGTTTCCCGCACTTATATTACATTATAATATAGTGATATGCAAAAAAATATGTTGCAACACGTGCAAAGTTCGGTTACAGATATTGTTTGAATCCTAGCTATATAGAGTAATTTATCAAACATACACACCCTTTTTTCCCTTAATAATGCAGTTATTGCCTATCTTGTATTGAAATTTTGAATTTTCGAGTATTATATTTGGAGAGTCTTATACCAATGTTATAGTGTTCTACTGGGTAATAAAATTCTCAAGTATCAACATAAGAAATAAATTAAATCGTAACATACTAATAAATAAAGGCCAGACTGTTGCACGTAGTAATTATTGAACACACCCAATAAAACCATTGTAGCTAACAAAACGAACACAAATTAAAAAATTGGCACGTATTTGCAAAGGTGAAACGTAAGGCGTATGATGACATTATTATTATGCTGCCATATAAATGGAATGGCTGAAAAAGGTATTTGCCGCCAAAGAGAAATTTAGTTCCCAGATATGCAAAAACCTCTTGATAATCCTATACTACTCCTACTACTACTCTCTGGTCAGCATGTCCGTGTCGCCCCTTTAGTCAGTGCGTGAATACCACCCAACATAGCAATTAATAACCTCTCAATATAGAATAATACTGCGAGCGATTATTGGATTCCTTTTAACAATCAATAATCAGAGAGTTTTTTTTATTTCGATGAGGTTCCCCTTTTTCAACTATAAATTATTTAACGTATAATTTTTCTGAAAATGTTGACGTATTAAAATCAAAATTCTTATAGCAAATTTTTGAATTAATGAACTTTAAGTACTAAGGTCCAAGATAAATAAATTAATAGGTCAACGATAATTGATTAGGAAGATTTGAGGGCTTTAACGATTTGAGAAATTTAGTAATTTATAATATTAACCTGTGGACTGAAAAATAAATTTTATATTAGATGTATGAATTTTTTGTTTTTTCAAAATGATACGTACACTAAATAATTAACTGTAAAAAGTGATTCACATTTTTAAAAACTGAAGTTTGTATTACCCCTGTGATCACTCCTTAAGAATTATACAAAATATCTCAAGACTTTGAAAGTCATAAATCATAATTTAAATAAATTCTTCATTGGATAAAATAAGGGATGAACATTCTTGGTGATTCACCTTATATATTATAATATACCACAGGCATAATAAAAATCGAATATTGATAAAAGCTGCGGAAGATTTCAGACGACGACTGAGTCGACACGAAAATCTTTTTAAAAATCTTCCGAAAAGCACTTGACACGTCGCAGAGGTCATACTGTGCTATATAATGTATTAATATTACATATAATACGATTGATTATTACAATAATAATAATATTATATTTTATGGATCTTTTCCAACAAATGCAGGAAGACTGCTCAATGACTGCGTTGCAGCAAAAAACCTTTAAGTACTTGTCACATCTAAATTGCGTACAGCTGCAGCGGTGCAGTTTCTACATCTGATATATATATACATATAGGCGTCTTATTCAATCCTTTCACGCAAGACGATATATATTTACTGCACCGTACCACTCTCCAAAAGCCCGGCAGGGGGGACACCGATGGGATGGAATTTGTGAAGAAAAAATACATGCACACATATTATATGTTATATAGGTTTAACTACCGCTGAGACACCTGTACACATTGTGTAAATTGTATCGCCTTATAATTCCTATTCACCAGCGAAGGGTCTCTCTTCACCGTATTATATGTATCTCCCCGTACCACCCTGACACTAGTTTCGTATGTGATGCAGTAAGTGTGTATATCACGAAACTCACGCATTGTCATCGCGTTTTATTTATTTATATTATTTTTTTCGTTTTCTATATCATTATATTATTTCGAAATTGGGTACACGATAATATTTTTACTGTTGTGTGCACCGAACATACCGTTTAGGTCCACGCAAACACCGTAACGGTATATATATATATATATATATATATATATATATATATATATATATATATATATATATATATGAACACACACATTATACGTGCAGAACCCCTCAACTCTTGTTCGATGAACAACACACACACACACCAGGAAGGTCGATATAGGTATTACACTACTATACATATAGATAGATATACATATTATACCAATGTATTGATGCGTGCAGGGACCGCGCTAATAGACTTATATATACATTGTATTATATATATATAGTAGTTTACACCCGTAAAAGGGAGTCCTGCGATCCTCTAAGGATAAATATACTCATATAATATTACATATTATATATAAATTTCATAGATATATTTATTTATTTTATATTTGGGTATTGTGTATACGCGCCTACCTTTATATTATCGTATTATATTAAAGCTACCTGACTTATTGTTGAAGTTTAACGCAGAGTAAACTACCTAAATAATATTTTATTTGACGTATAGCCTTTTCGACAATAAATGATGTATCTTCATGGAGCACATCGTTGATTAATTTTTTTTAACCCATTTTTTATGTTGCCCGAATATTTAATACAATGATCAAAATTTGGAAAGCAATGTATAAAATATAACGTTATATTTGTACACGGCTATAAACAAATAAAAATAATACATTTGTAAGTGGTATTTGTGGTATAATTTTTTTTTTTTAATTTCTATAACACAAATAAATTATGTAAATATTTTGTTGATGGTCATATAACTATAACATACCATAACATACTGCTGCAGATTTGTAGAACTTAATAATCCATTAATATTTCAATTCAATCCAATGCGCTTAAATCAAATTACATTTCACAACGTCAGTAAATGCAAATCAAAGAATAAAAAAGTAATTAACACATATTTTTGGTTCTTTTTTTAAGCGCGCATACACATTTAGTTTATATTTAGACTATATTAAACTTGGTTTCATGTTTATTATTTAAGATGTACTACGCTTTTATAACAACGTGAAAAATCACGTGAGTAATCACTCGCCTTCTGCAATGTTGGAAAACACTCTATGGAATTATTAGACTTATTTGAAATCATAAAATATATGTATGTTTATATATATAAAAAGAATTTAAGTGCGTCCAATATTACGTTCTGAAGAATTAAAAAAAAACAATATCAAGGTTAGGAGAGCAATACTTAAAAACTTGAGAGCAAAAATCTAGTGACTATACGTTAGGTTTATTTTTTTTGAATATATTATATTTACGGAAACGACTATATTGTAATGAAATCATCGTCCGATAAATTTATTCAACAATATTATTGTCGAGAGAGTCATAATCCTACACTAGGTACATCGTATCTTATACTATAATTTATTCCGTTATCGAATTTAAAACAGCGAAAACTTGCGATTCGCCGATAAAATATTGTTGTATGGTTTTATTATACAACATAAACGAAAAATAACGGAATGATAAAAAAATATAATATTCGATATTATGATGTACAATGCGTTTGTCCACTAAAACGCGTATATGTTTTACTGCAATGGTAATTATTATAATCCTGTTGGCTATATTATTAATAATAATTATGTTATTAATTTTTTTTTTTTCCGAGACCGTTTCGATGCGTACGATAGACTCGGACGATACACGTTCATTGCGTTTAATAATAATATTATTATGTCTATGGAATCGAGTGCACAATAATTTTTACATTAAACCCTATAAGTGGTTAATATACAATCGCGAACAAAGTGTTGTAGACCCGAGTAGTCGATTTAACCGGTTCAGGTGCTTATAATGTTTTATGGTTTTCGCCGTTTATCATCCTGCCGTCAATGCAGTATACCTACGTTTTCCATAATAATATTTTAATACATATAATCGATATCTCAAACACTCTGTACAATCATAATGATGTATTCCAGAGTGTCTTATAAATTAAAATAGGCTATGGATGACCGCCACGGTATTGGCGAAACGACTCTCCCTAACAAGACCTGCTGCAGTCGTCTTCGGAAGGATTTGCATAACCTAATGCCACTATATAGTTCGATAACATACGTACATGTATAAAAATCTAAACTAACCGACATTTTAAACGACATAATTATAAGGTGAAGTAAATAATATTATATTAAGTACGCATAATGTATTTGCAGTTTATACTGTATGTTATTATTAACAAACGTCTCGTTATAGGTTATTGCAGGTTACATCGTTTACAGCGCGTTCCGGTGTAGTAACTAGTAGCTGATGCATCGACGTTGCAGCGACGTCGACAGCATGCACAAATTATTCAAAACAGCATTTTTGCACCAACCACAGGAAAAAACCAATTTTAACCGGTCCCACGGGTTTTAATAGATTATAGATACACCTAACACAAATATTAAATAAAACAAAATTGTAATTTTTTTTTACTGATGGATTCTGCTGAAGTAATTTCATCCACTAGATAATTGAATTTCATGAAAAAAATAGAATGTAGTTCAAAAACGCGAAAAACCGAAATAAAATATTTTTGCCACAGATTCCATCAATAAAAAATATATATGTACAATTTTTTTTTTATCTCATACTTATGTTAAGTAAAGTATTTTTCTAAATTTTTGAAATCTGCTAAGCTGGCCAAGATTTACCACCCAAAAATGTATTAAGTTTATTTAGGTTAGGTTTATTAAAAAAAAAGTCCTAGTCTAATCTATGTACCTACTGTGGTAAAAATAAATTTTACAAAACAATTATAGATACGAATAAAGGGTTTAATGCACAGTATTACAAGAATATAGATTTTTTCGATTATTTATATTATTATGGATTATTGACTATTTTAAATATATTGAATAATAAGATTTGTACAAATGATATATTTTTTAATATTTTTGATGCTTATAATTAATTATAGCAATTAATATATTAGCTTATTATTTTATAGCCTTATAGTTACGATTTTATCTTGTTGTATCATGTATAATCATAAAAATTATTAATTTAAAAATTTTCACGAAAAACTTCACAAAGCTGACGGAGCACTCCACTATAAAATCGGCAGAAGATTCGTCAACCTAAGATTAAAACCACGGCTACCGCAGGATGTACTACTTGAACCTAAAGAAGCCATCTCAGATTCAAACACGGATCTGGACATATAATTAACCAAAAATTAGTAAGAATTGTAAATACTATGTAAACACATAATCATAATTGTAAATTTATGACATTGTAAAAATACTCGGTGTATTGACACAATTAAATTAATAAATAAAAAAAAATAAAATTAGTATTAAAAGTATTAAATCTATAAAGTTGAAGCCTTATTTCTTTAAATAAAAACAATATAAACTAGGTTAAGTAAACATGTATGAAATAACGTGCGTTCGAATCGCCTAGTGTGTTATCTGCTTTAATCAGTAAGCTTTAGAAGATATAGAAAAAAACAAACTAGGTTAAACAATAATCTAAACGATAACACAAGAAAAAAGTAGCAACAGTGTAGTGATGGTGGCGATCGTGTGACTCGGTCGCCACTAGACACGAGTTT
Organism: Diuraphis noxia; assembly: GCF_037042655.1. Classification (NCBI taxonomy): domain Eukaryota; kingdom Metazoa; phylum Arthropoda; class Insecta; order Hemiptera; family Aphididae; genus Diuraphis; species Diuraphis noxia. The sequence goes on along the minus strand of NW_028301714.1, from coordinate 54,950,399 downwards.
TCATTAAAGGTGCTGATTATATTATATTTTTCGCACATTTATTTGTATATCGGCGTATACGACAACCTATAAAATTGTATTTTGGCGCTCAAGTCCCATACTATAATTTCGGTGCAAATAATATATATATTGGTGCTCACTTCATATAGCCGGAATTATATGGAGTGTTTCAGTCTTCAGAACAATAAAGGAATAGTAATAACCTGATATTTTGCTATACGCTATACTGCACATTGTTTGTGCTAATATCCATGTTGGATTATATCTTTAATATTTAGGTAATTATTATTATTATTGTCAGTGTAATAAAATAATACTATTATAATATATTATAATATTGTCATCCACTATTAAAGTTCCGCGGCCTCTGCCTTTCGATTGGGCGGAATATGAGTCACGGAGCCAATACTATTTCAATCGACGCAAATACACATACATACATATGTCTAGAGGCTCGAGCAAATTAAATATCTTAATTAATTTTTATGTTTGTGCCACGAGGGTTAAATATACAAAATATTTTATACATATTATATTTATATGTATGATTATAATACCATGTTAGACTGGCTCTATATATCAAACGATTTTTAATTTTATTTGTATTCACATGTCTGTTAATTGTATGTGTTGATATTTTATTTGTTTACGGAGAATTTATACACCTAGTTGATTCTAGACCGCAGAAGACAGTGCGCCGAACTTTGAACAACAACCTTTACCTGACAATTATATTTTACTTTGTGTGTTAAACTGTACTGGCAAGCCGGTAGGGCCATACTATTACGATTAATAACTGTCGTTGGACCGGGATTAAGGACCAATGTTCTAATATAATCATCGTTATATTTGTTTGAGAATTTATTATTCCTTCCAACTTTTATTATATTATTATTATTATTATTATTTATTAGAATAAAAGGCTTCAACATCCCAGGTCATATTATATTATTATTGATATACCAAAAATACCATTATTACCACTTATACCATTATCACAAAAATATTTAAATGAGCCGCGTCATCTATCGTGCTGTGTTCTTTTTATCGTATTCTGATTATCCGTTATAATCATGGTGTTATGGCAATGTTTACTAAACGTGGTTTACCGGGAAATGCCTACTAGATGAGGACCAAACTCCACTTATTTGGTCATGACAACTGGCTTTACAACAGTCGTGCCCAAGTTCATTCAACCAGCCACCCGTTAATTGAGTAATAAATATCGATCAGTATAACATATTATTTTAGTTTTTCGATTTTCAATTATAATTTTTATAACATCGTCCATGCTTAATATCTATCATAATTTAATATCAATGAGATTGTAGAAAAACGCGTATTTTTCTCACGTGAAGGTTAAACTAAAAAGTAAACAGACCAATAAGCGTGTACCTACATGACATTGTTCATATAGTCCATATACTCCTCCATATACATAAACTATAAGCATACATACCAGTGTACCACGCCGTTTCAGAAGTGTGAAATACATATATATATATATATATTATATATCATGAATTCATGAAAGCAGCGGGCGGCTTTTTGCAGCCGTTTTCCCGCAAGAGTTCCCTAGCTTCTAGATATATAATATTATATATATATGTACACTGTGCCATACGTTTATATTAAGTTAAATACATAAGGCCAACGGTTTCCACACGCCGAAAAAAAGCTATTCTCGCAACACATCACATACGTACATATAACATATATATAATATATATGTATATTAAATATAGCTTCGCAGCAGTGATCCCAATCCAAATAACGTCGCCATGTGCGTTGCCGTCACCGCGAGTGTTTCCACACACTTATAGACACACGCGTGAATTTATATATACAACAATCGTATGTACAATATATATAATAATATGTATGAACAAAATGCATATATATATATAATATATGTGTCGGACTTGAAGATAGAAAATGAAAATAGCTCGGAGGACACATGTGTGTGTGTGTGTGTGTGTGTAAGTGCGCTCGTTTCGAAAAGCGACACCAATTATACCGCGTATATTATATACACACACACACATATATGTGCGTTAATAATATATATACTGCACATACGCGTACAGCGTGTGTGCGAGCAGGAGAGGACTGAAACCGCCGCCGGATGAAAGTCTGCCAAAATTACACTGCTGCTGCTGCACCTGGACCGGAGAATCACAACTTGCGCTCCGCACTATATTTTATAATACGTACCACGTGCTCCATCGTATTATCTTGGTGCTACTGTGTGTGTATGTGTGTAGAAAAAAAATATAAAAGTACCCGCCTGTCGCTCGTCTTAAGCTCTAAACATAGTCCTCACTCCTCTACCCCTAAGTATATGATATTATTATTATGCGCATGTTTTGCAGCCGCCATAATATGGATATGGCACGACGCGTGTTCGACGCCCGCGCACTGCAGTTAAATAAACTAGGTACAAATTTCGTCGATGCCAATCGCATTGGCGCAGCACGGTGTCGATTTTCGCTCAGGACTACTGTAGGATTTGTTATTTTAACATAATATAAATGTTGATATAATTATTGAACTATGTTGTTAACTATGGAATTTTAGAAACACCTCCAAATTTCGTAATTTCCGTAATAACTTCCATCGTATAATTTACTATTACACACACACATACCATACTACATATAGTATTAGCACAAAAATAATACAAATTACTATATTATTAATAGTAGTTACTTCAAATATTAAATTCTCAGGCCACGCTTAAACTTTATTTAAGGAGTCGATTTAAAGTTCATAGTTCATTTCAATGGGAGTAAGCATACTTACGGTTGTTGGTTAAAATAATGAATATCAATACTATACACAGTTAGATAACTGACCATTAATCGATTTTATTAGTAATGATGATGATGTTATTATAAATTAATTATTGTTTTAATTCCTTGTGATATTTTTAGTTTTATAAATTGTATGTGAATGAAACTTTTAAAATAATACCTTATAACATTTGAACATGATTTTTGAACAACATTGTATAATTTGTGGTACAATTTTAGTAGATTCATGCATAATTTAACCATTTTTTATTATGCATATTTTTTAAACTTTATATGCATATACTACTATTGTAATTGGAAACTCGTGCCTCTTATATATTATAATTAGCTCTTCAAAACTTAACTCAGGATGCATAGGTTAAGGTTGATAAAAAAAATAATATATATATTATACTGATCTGCTGGAGAACGGCGCTGCAGGAATTGCGAAAATTGTTGTACCGTTTTGGGGCGAGGGTGAGGGATAGCAAAACGAATAGTGTGATATTAAACTATTACTTAATATTATTATTATTATTTAAACTATCCGTCCGAATAACGCAATCGGTCTGTCCGTCGTCGTAGCCAACAGCCGCGCGTTTTAAAATTAGCCGTCGCGAGTCCGCCGCCGCACATGCTTACCGTATTTTATAAAATTCACCGGGGCGGCGACCAACCCGGTGCCGACGCCCGTTTAATTATACGGATAAAATTTATTATAATCGTACCCACAAAGCCATATCATAATAATATAATGTTGTAGTCTAAACTTTGGCATCACGCCGTCTATTATGTGGGATTCTTGTAATATAATAAAATAATGTTACCGTAAATGTCTGAAATTCTGGCAATATTGGTATAGTCGTGACTATGCTATATCGGTTATGACTAATTCCGGAGGACACCAGCCTTTGTTAATTACCAGTCGGTATAATATATATCATTTACGTAAATGGGTAAATGACCGACAGAAGTTTGAAGAAAGCAGACATGACTTCTACGATGCTGTGACATCCAATATTGGCCTTTGAGAAAATTGTGCTGCTGGATTTCACCGCCGTTATAAATACCAACGTAATATTAATATATTTTATTATTATACCGATAATAATATTATACAAGATGTAAAAAAATAACAGTATAGTAACATTTTTAATTATAAATAAGTTTTAAAGGAAATAATAAATACAAAAATAGCAATATTTTGGTATCTGGATTCTTGCATACGCCTAGGAAGAGTGGAGCTAATGTACAAACTTAAGATTTCAATCATTATTATTTATCCTGTTACAAGTTACAACTATATGTATTTTGCAAATTATCTTGATTTTTTTACTTTAGACAATCTTCAGTTTACTATAACATACTTGGTAAAATTTTGTAAATATCATACAATTCTTTTGAAATTACTTACTCGATTTATTATACCATAAGTCATATAATATTTAATTAACACAATAAAATACATAATAGTTTTTAGCTTAGTATTTTGAAGAACTGTAGACGTCTTATTGTTTACGACCTTGGCATTTCATTATTTCAATAGTAATTTAACAAATAAACAAATCATAAAACACGCACATGTGTTATTGGAATTATTATAGTAATATTATTTTATTGAAGTTCAATAACATTTTTTTCTCTACATTATTAATTGCCATGAATATACTATACTATATTAACTATTATTTCTATGATTTTGCATAATTTAATGTATACAATTGAGGCGTTTATGGCAAAAAGCGTGAGCTGATGTATAACTGAAAATTTTCAGGGGTCTTCCCACCAACTTCCCACCATCATCTGCAGATATCTCAATATTTACGATATCTACTAATAATTAATGACATTAACAATTTAATAATATTCAGAACCAAACCCCCAAATCTCCCTTTTACGCAATCATCTATCAAAGCCTAGTGATATCACTGTCCGGAACTTATAATAAGGTCAGGACAAAAGTTATTCTTGCACTCTAAATGCACTATTTTATAAGACAACTCGTTAAGTATATCATACGGTTACAGGCTTACAGCTGCATCGGAAGCACTGTACATGTGCACCAGAGCATTTCAACGGCTGTTAGTATTATACAATACATAATATTTTATACTATACTCAGCGATAGCGTTTATTTGTTTAAGGTTGATAACGAAAAGAAGAAACGAATATTTCCGTTGGAAAAAACTGATTGTATAATATTATAATATTGTATAAATAAGTAGTTTAATAAATAGTGAAATGACACATTAGTATACACTATACGACAGAAGATGCAATAATCAAACTAAAATAATCTTAATAATTTGGTTAAAATATGTGATAAAATAATAATATTTCGCCTCTTCTAATGTCTGTCACATGATGAAAATAAAATTAAAGTAAGTAAACAATTAAATTTTATCTACATCATGGTTTGACGACAGACGAATGACGACGACTTTAAATACACGTTCGAAACTTTGAAAAAGTCTTATGTACATTTTTTTTCATTTCTCTAATTATAATAATTCCCGTGACTTTAAAACTAAAATATAATATAATAATATCATGCTGTACCTATTTCTTTTAAATATTTTTTTATTATTATTTGAAACCTCCGTCCTTCGTTCATGATGTACATAGGTACACTGAATTTGTATAGTCGAAGGTCGAAACGATGGCGAACAGTGCCTACTGCAGTACTGCGTATACGACGATAATAGCGTAGCTGATATACAACGAACGTTTAGGAAATGTAATTTCCAAGGGATTTATTACGGTTGGGTTAAGTCAACTATTATAATATTACTATCTGTCAAGTTCACTAATGTCAAGCGAGTGATAATTGTGTTTAATGTATTTATAATAATTAATAACCGATTAATTCACCACAGAAATAGATTTTGGGATTATCGCATTGTCGAATATTATGAGTGTAAATCATTGTCGTTGTCTTCGTCGCATATAAAACTGGTCGTCGTCGGAATCTCGGAATAACGTTTTTTTTCTTCTGTCTTATGCGGTTGTGCTCCGTCCTGGTATAATATATTATGAGATACACTCGCAGTCTACAGTTGTATGCGCGGTGATTTTTTTATTCATTTTTTTTTCTCCTTTTCAGGTCATTCGAGAACGCGCATTGTGTATGCCACGGAGTTTCTTTTCTCTCCCACTCTTGACGGCCCGTCGCGTTCTTTCATTATATTATTACCATTATAAAGCATTGCGGTTAACTGCGCACGGCAGCGACTATACGACGACGATGTTCGCAACAACGAAACTGTAAATACGACTTTTCGCGCGATCTCCCCACCACCCTATCTTTCTCACTCACACACACACACACACTCTCATACCAACTATAGGTAATTCGGTTTAGCACCTGAAGTAGTTGACGACGCAATACCATTTCAATGAACCTGGACGTAATGATATTATTATCATTATTCATTAATATTATGAATACGGTCGATAAAACCGAATGAACTATAATGTTTTAAGTCGACGAATACGTGTTTGGTTTCTTCAATTGATTCGCACAGTATAATAGTAAAGCATTTCGCTGAAGTTTCAAAATTCAAAATTTTTATTGCTTTCGTCGGCTCTCTATTTGGATTTTCTATATTCTGCAAACAAATAACTGCAAAACTAGCAAAACTTACAACTAATATCAAGCAACTGCTATATCCGATTTCTATCCCCTATATTATACTTAAACACCTTGATGGGATCATACTGATCTTAGAGTTTGGACATCTATTCAGTCAAATTTTTATGGGCATCCATTTAAATTTTGTATTTTGATCATATCAACTAAAAAATAATGCCGCAATGTCGCAAATCGCATTTATTCACTCCCACCGATCAATCGTTTTTGACGGTTTACTGGACGAATAGAATTATTTGTATAAGTTGGCCTTATTATGTACATTCATGTGTGGTATAATAATATCATGGTACCTGCAGCGTCGAAAATCAGCGAAGATTGTGTAGACTCTACACAATCTTCTGCACTGTAGATGGTGAACTATAAGGCATTTTATTTATTCATAGTATACCCTTGTACAGGTGCCATATTCACGTATCATACTGTACGTACATTTACGCAGTATACCTACCTACCATAGGATAATGTTTATAGATTATTAATTTGAAGCATGTAAAATTATCAACTGTATAATAAATATTATGTTTATAAAACTTTGTTTTTTTTTTTTTTATATATAGTTTTAACTTTTATTCATTACGAACGATGCTCTAATGGAACTTATACCTATCTTAATAAAATGGTTACTAAAGCTAGTTAAAAAAAATATAGGAATATTCCTTATAGTAGCATTTATTTAAACAGTATTGTATACCAGACTATACCTAGGTGCATCAATCAGCTCATAGGTATGGCCGGTTCGCGACCTCTTTATTGGTCGCCAGCTGCAGATTGTTTAGGGTCACACTCGTATAGATTATGAATTATACGGGTGTGCATGTACGTAAGAAGAATATTGTCAAGTATCAGATTTGAGAAACGTCACTTAAAAAATATTGAGGATCATTCATCACTGGTATACGAGGTCGGAGGTCGCGCCTTAGTCGAGCTAGGAACTAGGAAGGCCTTTAGGCATGACGCTCCCAAACAATTCAAAGTTCACCACTAGAAAAATGTCAAATCTACATACATATATAAAATATTGTTGTGTTAAATGCAGAACTTCGTTAGGAAATAAAACGTATAGCGACCAAGCTGGTTAATCATATAAAATATATATTACTGTCCTTCATTACACCACGAAAATAACATTTATATAATAATTATAATTTTGCTATATATATATTTGTAGCTAGTTATGTTTTTTATAATATTATGTGCGTACGGTACCTCGAAGAGGCCTCCTAATGACACTGGCTAAAAAAAATAATAATAATATATATAAATTATTATGATGCTGTTTCAGCAGTGGTGGTGGTACGGTACCCATTTATTACAATATAATATAGGTACACATAGAACTAATATGACATGAGAAAATAACGTATTGGACTCACAATACTGTCCTATTCAAATTAATATTACACACAGAAAAATAAATAATAATTATAAGGGCTCGTAAATTAATCTTTTCTTATTACATAAACGCATAATGCCAACTGCTAAGTTAGGTACAAATTCGTTTCATTATGACTACAGTAATTAATATAATATAATATTTAATAATGAATATTTTGGGTATTTTGACATATTTGGCTTAAAGTAAATTTCTTGTAGAACATATTATTCCAGTATTCCACATAAATGTAATTTAGATATTTGTTTGGGTTTAATTTTATTCTTGTACCTATCATTGAATGTTCTGAATAAGTCTTGTTAGTTTTACGACAGTATCACGGAAATCGTGTTATCAATTAATTTCGTAAGAAACATAATATAAGAATAATATAAATAAAGAATCGTATCCTTTAAAAGTGATGATTCTTATTGTTTTAGTATTCGCTTTAAATTTTTTTTTTTACCCAGCCTCATATTCCAATAATCGCATTCAGTAGATTTTCGCGAATTGTTTTAAATTGTTTGTACATATAAATGATGCTATTATTTCGGGACTTTTTATGATGCATGTAAGTTCATGCTTATTTATGCATTTTCTAGTGCATGAACTTAAATGAGACCTGAAAATAATATTGAAATTCAAATACTCTACTCACGCTATGCGAGTATAGTTACGGTTTTTTTACATAATATTATGCTTTCGTTCAATCTTACATAATACAATATGCATACAGGCGTATACAACATACTACCTAAAACCTGTGATCCGTACACACATTATTGCGTTCATAATATAGATATAATGTAATGCGGTAAGCGCAGACGTGTGACGTGATGGTGCGATGATATTACAAAATATAGTACTTTGGAATGCTCGTTTATTGTGTACAAAATAAAAGCGTTATCGGAAACGTTCTATTTACACAATAATATCATATTATATTATTATCATCAACCGGACGCCACACCTGCATTTTGTGTTGTCTCCTTCTTACAAACATACAAGATTGGAAGCAAAATTCATGTTCACAATAATAAATTTTACTCTGTTAATTAAACATTTGAGTGATTTGACCTATATTATAAAAATTAATGATAATAAGATCTATCTGAGGCATCATCTTGAAAGCTTTATTTATTGATATAACATAGGTGACGTAGTTAAAATATTAATGAACACTCTAATTTAAAAAAAAAGGATTGTTGTGAACTTATTATTTGCCACTTGGTACATTTTACCTATGTAGGTACATTATATTATAGACGGGGACAACACACGCAGGTGTGGCGTTTTCTTCTGTATACGCGTGAAGACAGAACGAGATAATATTATTATTGGTGTACAAACAAGCTACCGTTTTGTATTCTTCACCAATACGTTTTTCCATATTATTAAAATAATATAATATATTATTTTTTACGACAATAATATTATGATAAAGGTCGTTTAACCTATTTAACGACGCACGCTAATATTAACTAGGTATACCTACTCGCGTGCAGTATTACGTTATTAATAACGATGACGAGTCACGAGTACCCTGTTAGTATACCCAAACATCCTAACTCCAACCTATACTTACCTCATTAAACTTCTGGAGTATTTGACGACTTAAACGTGCCGTTGTCAAGTGAAACGATTATATACCTAAAGGGAAAACTCTATAATATAAACGACCGCACCTAATAGTGTACGTATTAACTATTAATATAATATTACCACCCCGACTATATAGACCCGTTCGAAGGTCGTCGAAGCACCCAAAAAATAAATAAACACAAATATGCCCGCAGCAATCATATCCGTCCTCAGCAGCTCTGGTACTGCATAAGTATTACACAAATCGAACAAAACAGACCTATAGCGTTAGTCGTGAATTCCGAAAAGTGTAATCCTCGATAAACAACAGTCGAACTCTTGAGTATTGTGTAAAGTAACGGCCGTGGAGACTTGACACTGAATCGAGTGAATTGCGACGACGTCATTAAACAACTCATCAACCACCTTCGCGATCTTAGCAAACGATAATTTATTGTTGTTTTTCGTATATTTTATAATATTGTTATTATATTTTACACGTCCGTTATACTGCTCAACACGCGAGATGTATATGCAGAGTGACATTTGTGGGGAGGAAGTTGTTCATTTGATTGCCAGAGTTCAGAATGATAGTCAGAAGTGAAAAAAATACCGATAGATATAGACTGGTTAACATGGTGAAGTTATGCAGAGGAGTAGAGGTCGTGTCACTATTTGTGTCATCAACATTTTTCCTCATAATACGCATGCCTAAAATATACGAGATACTGTAAATCGAGGAAAACTGAAAACACACGAATATTATATCATAATATTATAGTATCACTTTATCGGATGCTATATAATAGTCATTAATTATTGATAATTACCCACTATTAATATTCGCTATTTAAAATCGAAATCATTGATTTCTTTTGGCGATGATTGTATGAACAAAGGTATTAGTTTTGACCAAAACTTGAAATTCAGTGCGAAAATAATTTTTACCAATTATTTCGATTACCTATGTATAACGTATACGATTTTGTTTCAGCAATTGCAGTTTTTTTTAATGTAGACTGCATTTCATAATCTTACTATTCCAATATTATATTTTTAAAGTTAAGAATTCATTATTAATTATTTATCGTGTATTTTATAATATGTATCGTAACCCGATTAATGTTTACCATAATTTACCAATACTATTTTGTCCACTTATAATAATGACTACATTATTCGAAACATTAATACTCGAAGCTTAACAGCTAAAAGGCTTTTTAAGTTTTAATTCAAAGTTCAACGGAATATTCTAAAGTACACATCCACATATAGTTTTTTGTTCATCGATATTTTGATAAACACGCGATAATGAGATACCTAAATAAATCTGAGAATAGGTATCTATTCATATTATGGTTTTGAGATATTGGTCACTTATACAAAAAGAATGGAACAAAGTTTGGTAGATTCAAGAACAAGGTGGCGAGGAAGATGTGTAGCACTATATTTGACATATGAAGAGGCAAATGGAGAATAAGAACTAAGAAAAGTTCCTAGGTATTTCATGGGTCAACAACTTTTTGAAAAACCAAATAATTAATTAGTACCTATGTACAGTGGACATGCAATGCGAACGGAAACACAGAAAAGAAAAGGTTGCAATCAATTTGAATTCATTTGGAAAGAGTCCAAAAAGCGCTGGAAGGAAAAAAATAAAGATGATATGGATAAATTAGATGTAACATACTAAAGAGAATACGACCAAGATAGAACAGCGAGGGGAAATTTTGTAAAGCGAAAGAAGAAGATGGTACTCACTTAATAATCGATGAACAAATTTAGTCGTGCTACTTGATATTTTTCCTCTGAAAGGGAAATTATCAATTATTTATGATCATCTATTGTTAATAGTTAACCAAAAAAAAATTTTATGGTTGGTACGCGATACAAATGATAAAGCGATATTGAAATTTGACAAATTTACAAATTTTCGTGACTGATGAATTTCATGAAAATAATTAGCTTTAAATCCATATTAAAAAAAAAAAAACATTGTCACTATTATTTTAGAGTTGTAAATATAAAAAATACTTATGAGGAAATAACTTTCATTTAACGTTTAAGATATTTTACTATCAAACAAAAATTTTAATTTATTAAGGTAGACATTGGGTAAGTAGTGTTATCCGTTCTAATGAACTGCAGTAAGCGACAAGCGTTGAGCGTACTTCATAATTATTATACGAGTAGGTAGGTCATTTTAATAGATGTGTTAAATTCAAATACAATGATAAATCACCGGATACGAAAAACAACCGGAAAAACTATTCTAAGCAGAGTCTGTCTGTCAACTTATATTGCTATTTATTACTATTTACCAAGTATATTTGATTAAAATTAAATGAATATTATATGTTCTACCACTATTTGTTATACAGCGCTGTTGATTTTTTTTTTTTTTTTTTGCTAAAAATATCGCATTCACTAGGTAGGTATAGACGGTATAGTAGGTATATCAATATTAATTATTAATTATTATATAATATTATTTGTCATAAATGCACATATTATGATATTAGTGTTGTTTATTGTTATTAACTTTTGAGTCGATGCTTACATACCGTAGAATGGTGTGAATAAGTTCATAGTGTATAAATAGACAATAGTTTAAAATTAAAATAAATATTTTGAAAACTCTATAATAGTGTTTAGATAAACATAATAAACATTAAATATTATAATATACGAAAAAGTTTTAAGTCTCGATGAATTTTTTAATTACAATAAAATAACTAAAATCGTTAAATTCTTTGATTAAATATCCAATTTTGAAAAATTAGAATTTTAAAATTTTGTATCGAATTTATATTCGGTAAAACACAAACTTTTTTCTAATGTCAAATATAAATCAAGTGAACTGTGACAAGAACGTAACTCTTGTGTAAGCTCTGCATGTTATTATTATACCAATACGTACGGAAATTTTTTTTAAATTTATTCCATTTCTTGTTTTTACACATGCGTACGTAAAAAAATTAAAACAAATATTTTGACTTTATTTTTGTTTATTATCTTAAATTATCAATTACAAAAATTTTATAGAGAATAATAAGTATTTTTGAGTGTGTATGTCATATTTGTAACAAAACAGTGTAATATACATTTAAATTTATAATATTTTTAATTTTTAAGTCGAATATAAAGTCAAATAACCGTGGAATTTAATGCCGATATGTCAAAATCTTTAAAATATTATCATTTATAGTTTTTGAAATGTATGATTTTACTCTACGTATTAAGAATACTCAAAAATTATATTTAAAAAAAAAAAAAAGTGACTATGATGTTAATGCGTTTTTCCTATGTTATATTATAATGTTATGAATTCGAGACAGAAAACAAATTGTCTACTGACATCAAATTAATTTTTATTATTTACCAATTCATTTTTACACAATACATTATACACATTTGTATACGTCGTCAAACTCGTCAAAATCGAAATCGAATAATGCTTGGGCCATAATAAACAAAAACAAGCATGCTGTATAACACTGCAAGCGTGTCGGGTATTATATTATATCGCTTTATGATTTATTTTTTTTTTTTGCATCGACATACCTTCCAGGCAGCAGGAAGAGATATAAATATTAACAGTTTATTATATAGTTGCAAGCCCGCAATTACTGAATTATAGGTACGTACACGACGACGGTAGACGACGATACGCTCCGTGGCGGGAAATTATTTTTAAACGACTCGCATACAGCAACGACGAACGTAACGCAAAAATAATTAATAAAAACACGATTTTATAATAATGTATAGACGCACGAAGGCGTGTTTTAAATACTTTATAATATTATACAGTATAAAGCAATGCGTAATGTGTACATACCATACATCCACGAACCTGCAATGTACGCTGAATAATATTACGACACGCCTATTTTTATTTTTTAGAAAGTTGCGAACCCCTGACACGATGGATATACATGCATATACCTATGTAATATAACGATAGAGGTACCTATACACGTTTTAAAAACGCCTACAAATTTTTTATTTTTTTTTTTTGCGATACTTTATCTAATGACGACTCCTATGCGAGCACGACACAATATTGCTGTCATAACGAGTCTCATTTAGAACATATTTTTATTGTCCATAGATTTTTTAGCTGTGGCCGCCACAATAATTCGCCGACTGCAGGCGTCAAAAATGTTATTTGGATACATTACCCCTATGTATAATAATTATGTTTGATGAAAACATTTTAATCATCATTAATCATAGGTAGGTACCTAATATTTGCAACCTATGATAAAACATAAAATTCTTAATAATAATAATAATAATAATTATTATTGTGTAAATTAAAAAAAAAAAAATTATTATTATTCATCGTGTGGACGATATTATTTATATACACAGGAACATGGTAACAGGAACCTTGAGAAATAACGAACAAATCGAAGTTTTATGTTTGTAATAAATTGTATTATAATATGATTGAATTAAAAGCTAAGTAATAACTCATGTAATCAATATATACCCAAACAATATAAATCATTTAATAAAAGAAAACAAAAGAGAAAAAAAAAATAATAATGTACAAAGACGAAAAAAGCGCAAAGGTACGCCGTGGGTTTATATAAATATATATATAATAATAATATCTTTTATTTAAAATAATTTATATGCGTAGTCCCTATTAAATATTATACAAATAAGATTTTATATGATGTTATATTCTCTTTTTTTTTTAGAAGGATATAATAATGTAATGGACTACTTCATAATATTTCTATTTAGGATTCGAGTCAAAATCCACCCAGTTGTCATATAAATAGGCCTATATTTAAATAAACATTTTTTAATTTTTTTTTTATCATAGTAAGATTATATACCTGCTAGAGTTAAATGTCTACATAATAATACAATAATGATAATATATAAATACTAAAACCTAGACTACATATTGATAGGATCACAGTCATAACGAAAAAAATAATGATATAATAATAAATAATAATAACAATTAGGAATTAAACCTAAGCTGTACAGTGTGTAAAGGGGGGAGGCGAGAAAAAAAACGCACTTTTCCGCGAAACGGAACCTTCGAGTCCAACTCCTGAGAGATGTCGAATCTATTTGGAATGTGTGTGTATACATAACGTATTCTCTCTCACTCTCTCATTTAACATATATATACTTTTTGAATATATTTGTATATAATATACACCTATTATGCACATATATTTATTATATACTTGTATATTCGACAAACGATATTCCTCGGTACGGTACTCGTTACTGGCTGTCGAGGCGTGGATGGGCGACGTTTTTTCAATCTTTTTTTCTGTTTAGTATATTATTTTGTGTGTTTTTTTTTTCAAAAATGTATAATAATTATAATAAATAATTATTATTATTCGTTATGTTTAACAGCTAACGGCTCTCGTATCTGATGAATTTGACAGCTTTTCTTGTGTCCGAGAAGAAGGGGACATTGTCTGTAAACACAATATCAAACAAAAAATAAATACACATTATTTCGCAACAAAATTTGAGTGTTCATTGTGGGGGGGAGGGAGCATGGTGGATAATGATTAAAAATTTACTCGGCCGACGGAACGGTGAAATACCCAAAGAGAGAAAGTGCGGTCAGGCGATACCGCGGTACCTAACCTAACCGAAATAATATTCTAGTGCTATTATAGAAGGCACCTAAATAATCGTGGAGTATAAGTATAATAGGTATTACATTTTTAGTTGATTATTTTTTAGCGCTTTATGGCGACCGTGACGTCGTGGTAAACCTAGTCGAGAGTGCCAAGAGCAGTGGAGAGAACTGTTTTTTTTTTCTTTTTTTATTGCATTCGAATAATAATATGACCTCAACAATAACTCACCGATTCGGAGGACGATTGTGGCTGTGCGGCCACGGCAACAGCTGCGGCAGCGGCGGCCAGCGCGTTCGGGGTCGATATGATGCCAAGTGGCTGCCGGACGGCGGCCACCGAGGACGAAAGCATGACGGCCGCGGCGGCTGAGTGCACGGCGTCTGCGTTCACCGACCTGTGATTTTCCAACATGTCCTCCAGGTCACATATGTAATCGATTACGTGATGGATCACCTCCAGTCGGGATATCCGCTTGTCCTTGGGTATAAGCGGTACCAGATCCTTGAGCTTAGACAGATACTTTTGGATCTTCTCGTCTTCCAGGTCACCGCGCTTGCGTTGCACACGTCCGCTTGTCACCGCGGGTCCGGTCGAACCTCCGTTGTTGTTGTTGTTGTTGTTGCGACACAAAGGTATGGATTTCATGGTTGCTGTCTTCGAGTTAAGCGAAATTAAACGAAACGAAACGAACTCGTGTAATTACGCAAAAAAAAATATACGCTCGGCACGTGTAGACGGTAAAAAAATGTAGAACGCGACGAACAAAACACACACGAGAGCACTGTGCGCAAAACGGCGACGATATTATGTTGTTTTGATAATATATAGTTATTAAATACGAGTGAAAATACAGTCGATCGATTCTTCGCTTTTAGGCGATGATAATAAAATAATACTGTCACGAACGTGTTCTGAAAGGGAAGAACGATGTACTGCGACTACGGTCGGCCGGTCCGTGTCGGGTGGTATTTATAGAGCTCGACGGTGGGTGGGGGAACGTTGGAGGAAGCCACGCCCGTCGCGGCGGCGGCGGACGAGATTGAATGGATTTCAAAGAGACGCGCGCGGCGGCGCTCGCACGCACAACAACCGCCGCCGCCGCCTATACAAAAACAACGATGACGACGACGCGCACACCTGACACCTGCCTCGGCGGCGGCGGCGGCGTCGGCGGCCACCGAAAAATACCACAGAGGATTTTTACCCCTCCCCCCACCACCCGCACACCCACCGACACACTCGTATACCCGGTTATCTCAAAGAGCGGACCGGACCGAACGGGCTAGTTGGCGTGGGAACACCAACTGGTATATACCGCATCCACCTATATAATAAACTATTATTAACATAATATACGTATATGTGTGTGTGTGTGTGTGTGTGCACGTGTACGACGAAGCTGTTTGTGTGTGTAGATGAGACTCTTCTCTATAACGCATACGGTTTTTCTCATATTATTATTAAGTATACACTTTTTTTATTTTTTTATTAGATTATTATGATCCGATTTAATATGAGACGAGGTATAGTGTGTGTGTGTATGTGGAGTTGCCCCTCAAGTCACTTTTACTTGTGTACTGCACCGCCGCCGGTGTTATGCGAATTCGACCTTCGTCCGTGTACCTATGATGTATATTGTATAATATTTTTATTAAATAAATGTACGAGATATAAGGTTGTTTTTGGTTTATTAATTAATAATTTGTAATGTGCATAATATTATATGACTCCTTAAATCGGTACCCTGTAATGTATACAAATATAAGATTGGATTTTTTTTTTAATTTTAAATTTTAAATATAATTTTGTTCAAATTGTCTTTTAATCGTTCAGTTGACCGCAGAAATATTACATTAATTATTGTACGAAAAGCCACTTTAAATTATATACCTAGTAGGGAAGTTATTATAACCATTTTTAATCGATTTCTTTGAACGAAGTCTCGATTTTAGTGCACTGCAATACTCAGAAGCGTTAAGTTAGTATGTAAAAAACAATTAATCTACGGTGGCGTAATTATTGGGGAAGATATGGGGATATATCCACCCCCCCCCCCCCCCCCAGAGACTTATTTTTTTTAAAACAATCATAATCAAATTCCTGTAAGCACTAGGGTTTTAAAACAAGAAATAAGAATTCATGAACATTATCATAGTTGAGGTTTTTTTTTTATTTTACAAGTTTAAAACTATGATACCTCAACAATTATAATACATATAGGATAAGAAAATTGTGCGGTTCATAGTCGACAGATAATTTTGAAAACCATTATTATATACCATTTACCTCATTTAATTTGTAATAACAAATAAATATATAATACTATGATATGTGAAATTTAATGGTCAAGGGGGATGTGGGAGGAATAGCCCCCCAATATGAAGATGGTATAAACTTATATCCCATCCAGAACCTATTCCGAATTATGCCACTGTTAATGTAAATATATTTTTAATGATCTTTTAATTATGAACGTTAAAGTTATATTTGTCAAAAAACATTTAAATTATCAGTATCGCCTGATAATTAGTTCCCATTTAGGTTAATTTTAAACATAATTATGTAATAGTTCCACCAAAAAAAAAAAAATGACAGAATGTAATAACGTGTTTTGAAATCCTAGCCCCAATAAATATTTATAGATTCCTCTGAGTTTTTCACAACATTTACATGTTATATACTATTATTAATTTATGCATAATAACTGATCGTTTATTAAATTGTTTATAAATTATAATTTATAAGAATATAAATTATTAACTTTGAAAATTTAATAATTATTAGTTGTTAATTTGTCATTAGTTATTAAAGCATTCTAAACTTCAAGTTTTCATATAATATTTCTAGAAATCTTCAAGTCTTCGTTTTTATGTGTTCACTGAAGACAATATTAAGCGAGGAAACTCTGTAGCACTTTTTCATACCGATAAATTAATACACAACCTAAGTATTTTCTCTGAAGACATTGGAATCCATTAGAAAAATGATACTTTACTACGAATTGCTAACATTTTATTTCGTTGTGAAATCCTAGATATTATAATCCTATGCTTTATAATATATGTAATAATGTAATAATATGTACGAGCATCATATGTAGACTCTTTTAACATAATAATTCATACGCCATTTTCCTTGAGGTGTATAGATGTATAATATATTATACAGTAATTATTTGCATGTGAATTGCATTATAACATTACTCAGAAGGAACAAAACAATAACTAATATATACGTGCAATATTCATGAATGGCCATGGGAAAATATATGTAACTTACTGTACTTTTATTAAAGTATAATATTAGTGATTATAATTAAGAGGATGCTACACGGACATATATTATTATTATGGTATTGTCTCCGTCTTACAAGTGCGTAACATAGCAAATTTATACGTTCAGAAGATCACGTTTAGCTCCGTTGGCTTAAAAATTAGAGTGAATCAGCCTATCATGAAACTAAATGGTAAGTACTTACATTGTCTGTGTTGGCATCTTTGTAGTGAGTTTTTATACGATAAATCAGTTTTTAAGCGAGCATTTTTAATTTACGCTATATTGTATACGTATAACTTACTAAAAGATTGAACTGTCGTAAAAACACACAAACACACGTACGTGTCCCCAACCCCCACATTGGAATTTTCAAATTTTTTTTGGCAAATAATTATCATTTAATTAGCATGTATTTGCATGCTAACTTTTGTAATTAGTAAGTATTTTAATTGAGCGTGATATCGAAAAATAGGTGGGGGGGCTGTAGACACGTGTCTCTGCCCCCCCCCCCCCCCACACACACACACACACACATCAAAATCATCTATTTTCAAATTCTTTTCTAGGCCAACATATAGCATGCAATTAGCATATATTTGCATGCTTAGTTCCGCAACTCTATCGCCATCCGTTGGTTCGCTAAATCATTTTTCCTAATTCGTACATGTCGATCAAGTTGGCACCGGCACAAACACTGCAGATGATGATGTTCTTACCATCGAGTTTCATACTAGGTAAATTCACTCAAATGTTTAAACTAACGGAGCTAAACGTGATCTTCTGAGGGTAAATTTGATATGTCACGAACTTGTAAGACGGAGACAACACGTCATAATAATGCCCGTTTAGCGTGCTCATAAGAAAATTTCATTATGCGGACAGCGGATAATTTTTTTTCTTTCTGTGACCCACACGTAACGTATCAAATTGTTTACGTTCAACCAAACCTAAGTTATAACTATTATTATTAGAGTGAATTTATCTACCAATAAATTTTAAGTTAAGGACAATAATCTATACCAGTATCACTACGTTATCTAATTTATAGTATTTTAATTTTTATGAAATTACGAGCCTTTTAATTATCACAGTTTAATAAAATCAGATAGTATTCTACAGTGTTAGGACTTATCAAGATAAATTTATCTAGATAAATTATCCAGATAATAATTATTTTATCTTTTATCTTATCTAGATAAATAAATATAAGTTATCTAAGTATTTATTTTAGATAAATATTTGACTTATCTAGATAAATTTAAAAGATAAATTTTTTAGTGAAAATTAGATAGATCTGTACAAAAAATATTATTAACTATGTGAATTTTGATTTTGGTCCACTCGACAACTTCTTCAGCAGGGTGACTTCTCAAATTTTTATTTATACTTTGTTACTCCCTAGAGTCCCTTGGATCTTATTGGTTCCTTATATAATTTTATGTGTTGAAGTTAATGTTTGGTGATACACATCATGATATAATAAGTTAAGTCGAAAATAAACATATTATATAGGCATGTACTTACATGACATTATATATGTTTTTTAAAATTAGTTGTTTTAATTTTAATTTCCATAATTATCTGTTATTTATCTGGATAAATTAATATTTTTATCTTTTATCTTTTTGTTAGATGAATTAAATTTGTTTATCTTTTATCTGTATCTTAGATAAAATTTAGCGTTGTTATCTTTATCTTTATCCAGATGATTTTTTTGTTATCTGTTCCTAACACTGAGTATTCATTGCATAACATTATTCGTCAAATCATTTAAATATTATACTATGCAATACCTATTCGTAAGATGTAGTGAAACAACATCGATTGTTATTCGTTATTATGATAAAAATTATAGTATAATAGTACATCGATAATATGCGATTAATTGAACTCGATTTATACTATTGATGGCGCATCGTCATAATGTTTATATGTAATCAGAGTTAATATCCTAAATAAAAAAGTGTAGATTTTAGTCAGTATATATAGCCACATCTAACATGATGTATTAGGTATGTGGTATTTCTAAGTGCGTTTTTTTTTGCGAAATATAGCACTCAAAGCACTCAAGTATAAAGTTATAGGCATTGAAAAATGAAAATATTACATTATATTATAATATTAATATAATTATGATGTAAATTGTAATTATTGCGGTGGATTAGGTGATAATAGTTTCAGTGGAAGAATCCCAGATACTAATGCACTTTATTCAAGCTTCAAGCTATTAAATGTTGAGTTATATCGTTCAAAAAGAATTATGAATAATACAAGTATAGATGAATACATTTTGTTAAATTAACAAAAATATAGATTTTACGATAAAATATTCTAAATATTCCAGGTTCATTGACGGTTTTAAATATTTGTAAATATTAAATAATGGAGTAATTGAGATATTATATTGATGTCGATTTTCATTTTAATATTTATTATATATATGGAACTTATATACTATTATAGTCGATATATTGTGAGCTTCTTACCACCTTGCCAACGAATAGTAGTTCAAATACTCGGGTTTTAGTTTGAAATAAATATGAACGCTAAAATAATTTCAACAATTCCCCCATTCTTCAATGCAGCTTAGGGTAGGCAATTAGGCATAAATAGGTAATACATCAATTTTATTTTATTTATAGTATCAGTTTCAGCAATTATTGTTTATTGCAGCTATAGTATAATAGTGTGTACACTGTACATACATGTATAATATTGTACCTAATTGTGAGACGCGTTAAATATTATGTGATGTTGTAATATATGTGCGGCGCACCCGTCGCCGTCTTCGGAAATTTACGGTGTCCAAATTATGACGACGGAGACACGTGTTTTTTCCTCTTTACATAATATATATTTTTATCTCATGAAATATGCTTGCAGAGCAGAGGATGAAGAAAAAACACATTTTGACGATCGCTGCAGCAATGCACACGTGACGTAGCAAAATGATTTCTGTGCATATCACGTTTACGAAATCCCTTACAAGGGAAAACGACAAAAAATAACGAGTAGACCAGAAAAAAACTACATTTTTTGCACAATTATAACCGATATTCGATCCGACGGTTTCCAAATTAGTATAAGTACATATTAAATGCATAAAATGCATGCACATAATGTGCAGGATTCTGTTAATTATAAATGAAGG
Organism: Diuraphis noxia; assembly: GCF_037042655.1. Classification (NCBI taxonomy): domain Eukaryota; kingdom Metazoa; phylum Arthropoda; class Insecta; order Hemiptera; family Aphididae; genus Diuraphis; species Diuraphis noxia. Next base: position 54,928,945 of record NW_028301714.1, on the reverse strand, counting down.
ACGACATTGGTGGCAGTTTATACCTGCATATAATGTACATACTCGTATCATCATAGGATTCCCGATAGCCTTCGACGACAATATTATAACGATCATAATTGATTTTTGACGTTTCAGTAACTGCGTGCTTGCGCAGAAACGCGTTAAATTATTTTTATCGAATAAGTGATCATTGTATGTATAAGACATTTGTTTTTTGTGTATTAAAATTATATATTTTATTATTTTTTGTTAACTATAGATTTCACTGTAATTATATTATTTATCATTCCAAATGCTTGACCAAAAGGAATATAATGCATGTCTGTGTATGCGGCACAATCATATAGTGCACGTGCAGCAGCGTCATTGTGCTACAGTTAAATAAAACGGTAAAATGTTTATATATCATGAAAAACTACTTCCGACACATCTGTACAACAAAATTGAACGACGACCAGAAAAAAAAATAAAGGATAAACCCCAATAAATTTGTATTCGTCTCGAATCCATATGTTTTGATACGTTACACAGTCGATTTCTATAATATTATAGATAAAAAACATCAAATAAATAAATCAAACATATCGCTATCCTTGTCCAATACAACATAATATATCAGTGACAGTTAGGGTCGTCTGTTATATATTATTATTATTATTATTATTATTATATAGTTTTATAAGACTGTATTTGTATAACATTCTTTGTTATCTAAAAAGGACTAGCAATATTATTAGCAGACTTGGGAGTTGGGTAAAATAATTTTAAAAAGTAAATAATTATTTAAATAAGAGACTTCTTCCGGAAAATAGTATTCCAAATAAAGTATTTTAAGGGTGAAGTGCAGGGAATAGTGGGATGATTGCAAAAATATAATGATATACACATACTTACTGACAATTATTATTATTAGTTGACTTTAGCATTAGTGTTCAAAATATATTTTTGCTCTTTAAGAATAAGCATTTGCTTAAGAATTAACATAGTTTTTATTTTTAAAATATATATTTATTTAAAATTGCCTCATAGGGCCACAGTACATTTTTTTATGAATTAATTGTAAATGAGTAAAATTGTCCCTATTGAATAGCATGTGGTTGTATTTGAGGCAATACATGTAGGCATTATGGCAAAAAACTAAAAAATATAAACTCTTCCTAATCATTTTAATCCTATATTGCATCGAATTAACCACATATTTACAATGTATCTATTATTCATGATCATCATGAATAATACACATTTTCACTAATTTACTTACTTGCTTACTTGCAGACCTCATCCTATAATAAAACTATCCATAAAGTTGACAACATCAATTAAAAAAATGTTTAACTCTGTGCTAATTGTTGCTGAAAAGCTTCGACTACTATTTCCGGAATACCTACCTATCCATCATCTCCAAGTCTGATTGTCATGTTGTAGAGAGCAGATATTGTGCTCAATCAGTTCGATCGGCAATCATGGGGTGGTCTGCTTTGTTGCAGCTGATGACGGAGACACTATGGCGGGAAAATGTAAAATCCTAGTTTCGATGCGACTAAACTCGACAAAATTGTATTACGGTATAGCCGGTCGGGGTAGTATAATATAGGTGATGTACTTACCTACCTATGCAAGCCGTCTGCGTTCAGCAGATAGATTTTAGCGGGTTCGCGTGAACCATAATCGCGGGAATCACAGTGTACTGCGCACTACATATTATATTATAGCAGAGAAGCTATGGGTTACCCCCCGCGTAGTCGCGTTTATTGTTTACGATAATGTGTAATGTACAAGGGTAAAAAGCTTGCGAAACGCGCGACACACACCGCGCGACCGGACCCGGAGGCGCGCACCTTGCCCTTGCTGCATGCGTGTGCGCCCCTCCACCGGCGCAGCTGCAGCAGCCGCCGTGGGAAACGCGACCCCCGAAAGACAAAAAAACCAACGAAACCGCTGCACCGGTGTGACGTCGATCCGCCACCATAATAATAAATGCGCATAGCATACACACACAAACATTCAACACAGCTAGAATACACGTTATAGTAATAATAATAATATATTAAACTATAAATGTAGAGTTCCTGCCGCCGATGCAGCTGCACTGCACGCGCGCGGGACCTTTGCATCGGCCGCGACGACTAGACATAACATTATAATATAGCAGATCTCCCCTACCCCACAACAACACTGTTTATACCCACCTCTCCTATATATATATATATATATATATGTATATGTAATTTTATGAAATATGAATAATATGTATATTATATTGCGTATGATGGTGTGTACATCTGCAGCATTTCCCCGCGAGTCCGGTCGATCAGCTGCACCGCGATTTCTCGTGTGCGCTTCCCGGGAAAACGCACTATATATAGGTGATATGCCGTTGCAACCGATCATGAGTTTCACGGCCCCTGCACCGGGCCTCATGTCGCGACCGTTAAAAAAATGTCGAATATATATTATTACACTCACGACCATCGCGTCGTTTAACTGCAGCAGCAAATATGCGCAGCTCAGCAGCTGTGTATAGGTTTCGCGTGTGTTATTTATATTTTTATTTAGTATATTATGATGTAATGCTACTGTATTGGTACGACTACTGATGATGACGCTACTCGTATTATATATGGTGAACTTTTTGAAATTAAACTATTTCAATAGTTGGAAACCGAGTCAGACTAATGGGCCATCACAGTCATCGAAGATTTATTTTTTTAATGACAGCAAATAGAAAAGAATAACCATGGATTTTGGTGTCTTATTTTAATTTTATAAATGTATCAAATATATATATAGAAATGGTCAGTATAGAACGCTAGAACATTGTCTTTAATGAATTTAATGGGCACAGCTTATGAGTTTTAACTTTATAGTAATAACATACAGTAAAACAATATAGTAATAATTTACAATATTTTAATGAATATTATGAAGAAAAATTGTTTAAATTTTATAACAACTTAATATCTACATAAATTATTTAAATTATAATACTAATATGGTAATAAAAATTAGCTTATTAATTTTAATATAATGTTGTGTACGTTTCAGTATTTATTATTCCAACAAGCTATTTGGTTCAAGTTTTTGACACTGCTAACTTCAACAAAAAATTAAACCTAAAATGCAATAGGATATTCGAGTTTTCTGATGAGAATAATTTTTTATCATTCCGTTCTTAATTATTTGGATATTTTGTTTTCTAGTTATGTTTTTTTTCTGTAAATTATATTATTCTAACTGTCCCACTTGACGTGCCTTGACCACAGATTTGTATTTTTAATAAATAAATCTGTAAAAAAATGTGTACGCCATATTCGTTTTCTTCTAATTATAATAGTAATCTAAGAGTTCAGAGAGGTACAGATGTACAGAAGAATTATATATGTGTAAAGATAATGTTTTATGAAAATAAATTATGCACAGATGCATTAAAACCTGTGCTTTTATAAATTACATATATATAATATATGCGTATATATATTATTATAAAGGCCACACCGACATCACTCGTCCGTCTGTCGTTAAATGTCCCAGATACGTTTACGCATGTCACATAATCTTATATATTGTAATAGTTAATAGTATATTTTATTATTAACCATAATCTTTTACAACGGAAACGTGACTCAACTAGGTTTTTGTCAAAACTTTAAAAAATAATCGTGAATACTCAAAATATTCGACAGTATAATAATTTATAAGTGTACTCAGTTTCAAACACAAACACACATACATTATATATATTATATATATATCCCATACATAATACAAGTATGTAATGTAATAGTAGCTAATAATATCCAAATACGTATGCTTCATTACATTTTAATTTGGGCCTTTTTAATTAATAATGAATATACCTATGTGAATCATTAGCGGCATTAGCAATCCAGCTACTCAGCACCCATGTAAGCAAAAATTAACACGTAATTATTATTAATTGCAATGCATAAACCTATATTTTGTTTATATAAATTAGCAAATAAAAATATTGCACATACTTATCTAAAATTCTTAAAACGGTTTTTGTCTTTTTCTTGTTAACTGTTAATTTAAGAGTTAAAATATAAGCATATTATTGATCATAATTTGTTTACTCTACTAAATAGAAAGAAACAATTATTTTTTAAAAGTTTAGAGGAGTTTGTATATTATGAAGGATAGATATACACTACATAGCATACACTGTACATAAGCAATATATATATATATATATATATATATATATGTAGATAATGTTTATTATATAACCTGTAACTTTTTTAAAACAAGAGGATAATAGTGAACGGACTTAAAGTTACGTAGTGGAAATTTGAAATATAAATAAGATAACATAATTATAAATTATAATGGCCCTATATACTGTTCTAGTTGTAAATAAGACACATACGACTGTTAGAAAAATCAGTGTTTTCGACATAACTATTATAACCCTAAGCAGTTAAGCTACAATAAATACCTATAATCATCAATAAGTTATTTATAAACATATTATCGTAAATAATATTTTTTACAATATTATTATTGACTTTTATCATATTATTATTATCAAATAATATTTTAGTTTTTTACTTGCAATACACTCTGTTATTATAGTGTCGACCGACACTAAATCCACGCAACCCAAACAGTTCACCACGATAACAATAATAATATGTTAAATATAATATTAATACGATTCAGTTTCAGCGGTTTCCCATATTGCATTATATGCCCACAAAATAAATGCATATTATATAATAATATTAAATATAATATATTTTATTTTATCATGTGAAGCTCATGACGTATATTTAATTCTATAATAATAATATTATAAAAACGCCGTAGGTACATATTATTATTATTGTTGTATACTTGACCGTCGTCGTACCCGGTTTTTTTTCTCTATTCCCCCGTAAAGAGGTCACAGGTGTGCGACGCGTTTTTGAAAACGACTTCATTTCCATAACGTCTTGCCCCGCTTACGAAGCGCATCGTCGTGGCGTATAGACATACACATCGAGTGTGTCGGCGTGGCAGAGGGAATAATATTATTATTATATATATTTTTTAATAGGTGCGGTGCCGGTATGCTCGCTAGCGAGTGAGTGTGTGTGTCCGTGTGTTCGTTTGTGTCTGTGTCTGTGTCTGATCGTGTGGAATTGCCTGGTAGATAATATTTTGTTAACAAGCCATGATTGTTGAACACGTGTGCGCCACAAACAATAATAATAATAACCCGCCGCATGTCACGGTCACTGATAAACGTCTCCTGGCACCCCGTACTTGACCACGTCGTAGTCGTCGCCGTCGATGAAAAAACATTTTTTTAAAAAAAAAAACATAAAAAAAAACGAAAAGAAACAGACAAAAAAATTATCATACGCGCCGATGCCGATGCCGGATATTATAATAATATTATGTACAGAGTGCCCAGAGTGGTGTCCTTGAGTTTTACCGTAAAGGCTGATTTGTAGGGTGAACGGAAAAGCTCCCGATCCGTGAACTTGGTCCATCCTGTATAGATACGAATAATTCTTTATCACTGTGTCTGTGTGTAATATTGTTGTTATTATTAATATACGCGATTGTGATTTTTATTTTTATTATTCAAACCAACGCAGAAAACATGACGAGTTGACGACTGACGACGTAATAGTAATAATAACAATATCACTGTTGTAAAAAATATCTGATTATTGTATTCCGAACACGTGCAGCACTATAACATAATAGTATAAAATATTATATCGACATTCTTAGCGCCCGTTTTCCCGGGTGCGTTATTTTTTTCCGTAATAATATTCATGCGTCTTGTTGGTTCACCATAATATTATTAAATATTTCTATATTAGGTAAATAATATAACCACTAATAATATACCTTACATATGAATCTACCTGTAGCGCCACCGACCTGTACAGATATGAAATAATAATGTTTCGTCTCCGTCCCGCGTGAATACGATTACTATTGCTATGACATCATATTCAATATTATTATGTGCAGACAAAGATAACATCCGTATGGTTTATGACGTACCTATGTGCCGTGTTTATATTATAAAAAATCATTATATTTTCCATACACATATTTTATTATTCCTATACATTTTCCCGGTCGATCCCGAAGGTCCGTTAATGAGCGAAATAAAATAGGTACGCGTTATAGAATAATATAATATTATGCACCTATACACTATACTATACTATAGGGTACTCCGGTATTATATATCGTCGTTTATATAATCTATATGTATATTCCACTCACAGATTCGAATTTTAATGGCCTCATAAATATTCACAAGTGCCGCAGCGACTTATCTTCACCATACGTCATGTTTTCAAGTTCAAAATTCGTAAAAATATCACATTATCATCATCATACAATAATATACGTTATACCTTCATGATAATATCGTGTAAACTACACAAATAGATGGGCATACCTACAGGTAAACAATTATTGTTTTTTACGATTAGCGATTTTCAAAAAAAAGTTTACATCGCCGCATGTAGTCATGTAGAAAACGTCTTGAAGGATGCTTGTGTGCCCATCATATAATAATTTATTAGTATTACGAGTATATACGGTGTTATATGCTTTAAGACGATTTTGAAGAATAATTTGCATAAAACCCGTGTTGGAATTTACAACGAGTAAACGTCTTTATCATCGTGATGGCTATACTGAACGTTCAAAGAATGAATACGGTTGCACTTAAATCTTTTTAAAAACTAACAATCGATCAAATAATATCCTGCAGATATACTGTTTGTGAATACATGCATGACAAAAACTGAGAGAACTTATGATTATAACTCTGTGCCTTATGTAAGCAATAAGCATACATTATAGAAAACAAAATTAGGTAGGTAGGTGCCTATGTCATAAACTATTTGCGCATTTTTAAGCCATCCCACTAAGATTTATTACGTCAATATACGCGTATATACAATATACATATCATTTTTGTATGATGTATTACGCAACACTCGTGACAGGCATTATAAACGAATAGTAAATAAATATTATATTTTTAAATTGTGTGTAACACATTAACACGGAATAAATAAATAAAAACATAATATCCATATTTTGTTCTCTAATATAATGTTTTTTACCCATTAAAGACCCATAAATATTGAACGCTTGCGCTTTGCTACTAATTTAAAATTTGTCGGGAATAATATACACCACCATTTAGCGTTTTCAAGACATCATTATCAACCGGAAAAAAAAATCATTTCCACTCGCTCGGAATACGAATGAATATTTCAAATATATATATATGGCTGAATGGCTGTGTGTTACGATTTAGAAAAGGTGATATGTTTTATCAATTGTTTCAAGATTACGCACGTATTTTAAAATACATATAGTGTTAAGACGTTAAGATATATCTGGAGGGGAAAGATAAAAATAAAAATAAAATATGATACGAAATAGATTTTCATAAGACCTTTAGAACTTTTTATATAGTTTATTTAAATGTTTAAGTTTAAAAGTTTATATCAAAGTTATACTTACTCAAAATATATAAAATAGATAAACAATGTGTGACCTAACCTACCTAGTAACAAAAATATATGATCGATTTCTTTTAGATTAACTGATTCGAATAACAAGCTTAAACAAACTCATTAAAATAATATAATCTTTTATTATTTTTCAAAATTACATTGATGAGAAAGCATAACACCCTTAAATATTTATCGAGGCTTGATATGATGTTTGTTAAACACGATGGTTTAAAATATTTCTTAAGTAAATTCATTACCTGTGACTTTTTCGCCTATCCTTATGTCAATAATACGGCTAGATAAGTGTCGACTAAAACTCGTATACATATTTTATGATGTACTGTCTTGAGTGTACATAATGTATACCTACTCGGATTCGTTAGAAACTATTAACTTGACTAAGTGTGCAAACGTTATATAGATGGGCAATATGGTCATGCCCGTGTGGGATAGCCAAAAAAGACTATAGGTATATTATAATATTACATTATTACGGATGTGAAACGATTATATAGAAGAATTCCACGGCTGGCCGCTTGCAGCAGTCAGAAATCATTGGGCTGTGGAGGCGAATAACCGACAAACGTATTTACTAGTGTATAAATATAATATATAATATTATGATGTGTGTGTGTGTTGTTATATAGTGTATGCAAGTGCTAGTGTTACAGTAACGCAGCCAGACATTTTCGAGGGAGAGGGGCTAAATTCCAATAAAAACAAAATTTACCATTAAAACATTTCTTTCGCATAGTAAAATCGTGTTTTAATAGATTGTGCAATAAATTATTTATAAACAGAAATAGCTTATTTCAACCACTTTAAATGCGTGTATAGCCATAGTATTATTATGGTAGTCAATTGTTAGTAATTATTTTTACATAATAATATATTACATATATTGCTCCCTACAGCATCGCTCTTTGTTACGTCCCTGTACTTCTGTAGTGTTAATCTTAATATTATTATTATTCGTATTATTTCGGGTTTCTTGCTACAGTTACTTCTCCGTTAAGTTACAAGTTACGACAAGGATATTATTATTGTGACGACGGCAGTTGGGCGGGAAATAGGTACACGAACGCGTTGCAGAGATCTAAAATGTGTCGTGTCTCGTGTATGTGTGCGTGTTTCGTGTTTGTACCTATAAACTACACTCCGCTTGACTTTAATATAACGGTCAAAATCAATACGATGTATCGTGTTTCGTGGCGAAAATGTACGGTTATATTTTTCTAAAGCCCCGGGGTCGGAGACTACACCTACGCATGCAAAATCTACCTATTCTTATATTATTATCTATTATAATTTATATTACGATGCAAAATAACGGAGGTGGAAATATTTCGCAGACCGTAAACTAATATATTAATCAAGGCGTGTTGAAGCTTATTTGGTACGCGATTACCGATTAGTATTCATAGGGAAATCTCCTAGTGCCGAAGATATGTTAAATTCTATATAGGGTGGAACGTCGAGTTGTGTTGACACACGAACACGGGAAACCAGACGGACGTCGTCAGCCCTTGTACATGATACGATTGCGAATGTCTGGACGTGATAAAATAGTGTCGTAGAATAATATATTATCATTGATTATAACTAGTATTTATAATCAATGATATTATTATTATTAGGAAATCGTTCTATAATATAATATTATGCTATATTATAGGCTATAGCATAGACATAATTTACTCGTCTGCAGGTTATGTATCGCAATTATCTATAAAGACCACGACTCCATAGGTATACACATACGACATACCTACCTAATAGTATAATGTAGTTACCGTAGTGATTTATGGTCTCGCCTATGATTCTTTCTATTGTGAACGTTTAAAGCCAAGGACTACTTATTATAATATCTTAGAAATAATATACTATATATATATATATATACATAAATATCGATATTTTTTACGTAAATCACAATATCAGCATAAACGGTTTGTGATTTATATTTTAAAAATAATATATTATTATATTATTATAGATCGATTACTTACTAAACTATTTTCGATTTATGCGTACAATACCGATTTTCGATAACATAAACATAATGGTATGATTAAACTTTGAACGTTATAATTAGGTACATATTACATATTATTCGTCAACCAAATCTGAAAAAATAATATTTTAACTTTATAGCTGTTTTTAAAACAAAATAGATACCAACGCACAATAATAATTATCAAAACCATAATAATATTGTACAACAATGTTATAATATTTTACTCGTTTATAAAAGCATATTATTGTTTATTTGTGCATACAAGAATATTTATACGTACATCCATTGATTTTATCGTATACTAGTATATCAATACTCGTATTATTGTAGTTGAATAGTAAATACCTAGTATATACTACAAATCGGATAAACAATTTAAATTATATTTTTTCCATTATATACAACCACAAACAACCACCAACAACCACACAACCTACAACTACAAAGAATTATCAATTATTGGATTGTATGTTTTTCTATCATGTAATTTGAGTTTTATTTTTATCGTGTTTACGGTGTAAGAGACAGACGACAAATACTTAATGTCTTGTATTCAGCTGTAGCGTTAGTCACTTGTTCGAAGGTTATAACTTATAACTACCATTAACTTACTAATGTGTTGTTAAAACTCAATTCTGAAAGTATCCATGTTTAAATATTATTATTAATACTAATATAAGCTAGTATTTATAGTCAATGTAATTATGTGAATATATTATCGTAAATTGATGTATGTTTGTACTGTATACTGTGAGTGATAAAATAATCGAATATCAAATAATATAATATACTACCAAATGTCCATAAATAAATATTAAATACGACAATATTATAATTTATATTTAAAATGTAGTCCTACTAGATATTACTATTAACCGTTACATTATAAATTAAAGAATAAATAATATAATAATGTGAGAGCAATATTCAGATTCTGAAGATCATTTTCAAATTATAATAACATCACAGCGAAAACTTAATGAGTATCAAATAGATTCGTATTATTATTGGTGTAATGTTACCCATTTTTTTATGATTTATGTATAGTGTATAGAGTCAACTAGCTGTATAACGAAGTGCAATAAAACGAAATTCTTGGTTTAACGAATAAAACTGTAATATGTACGTATGATTATTATCATTATGTATTGTAGTTTTGTGCATTTTAGTGAAATATTAGAACGAGTCAACAAAACAATAAAAAGAGAAAAATCGCGAGGTCTGGCCTTCGGTATTGTTATCGAGGGTGTAATGCACTAATGTATCGGTGAGCGCGGGAATCTCGTAAAATAACTACGTTTACAACCTCGTTTTTCTACACGTTTTAAATCACGGAATTTCGAACACCACTCCTTCAGACCACACCAAACGTATAGGTATGTATAAAATATATTAGAGTGTTGGATTGGTGCGTACACCTGACACTGTGCGGTGTGTCGTACAATAATAATATAATATAATTTAATATAATCGAAAACAAACTACACTCACACACACATATATATATATATATATATATGATATAAACATATACGCATACATACATAACCATATGAAATACCTGTACTCAGGGACAAAGGGGACGCGATGAAAATTATGTGAATAATATTCTATTCACACGACGCGCCGGAGAGTACAATATACGCGATTGTTGTTCAGAGAAGGCGCCAACAGCGGCGGCAGCGGTGGCGGAGGTTGAGTATGATGAAGTATGAGGTAGTGGAGGAGGAAAAGTAGGAGGAAGAGTAGAAAAGTACTACTCAAGTTTAGTACCTGTATTATATACGATTACGACGGTAGCGTTTCAAAGTCGGTACATAATTGCAATAATAATAAATTTATGGGACTGCATTATATGCACTTAAAATCACTTATAGATATATTATGCAATAAAAATATATGTTCGTTTTTGCTTTAAACCATATGATTTTGATTTTAAATTAATATAATATTGTAAGTTATAGAAATGTGTTCATTTATTAATTTACTTACCTACTATATAGCATAATATATACCTAGTCAGTAACCACGGGTTAACACAAAAATTATAAAAATGTGCAGAAAAAGTAATATAATGGTTGGGTTCCTAATATCCCTATAGCCTTAGACATTTCGAGATTTCAACTCATATTTTTTATTTTTACAGAAGTCAGTATTAAAATCTTTTTTTCTATTTCCTCGAATGTGTACGTTTTGAATTTGTACTTAAGATCCAAAATAGTTGAATTTTCCATAAAAAGACCAATACGACCTTAAAATTGGAAAATGTTAAAATATGTTCTAAAATATTTTGTTTTTTTAATCACATTTTCTTGAAACATATTATTTCTTACAGCTTACTTAGCAGTTAACATACATGATGATTGACCAATAATGATATTCAAATGCTTGTATAGATCTGAACTATTGAGATCTAATAGTGATGATATGTCTAATAAAATGTACGTGATATAATAATATGTGTATTATACAATATGTGCAATGTACAACATGAGTGCGCAAGTTGCGATTTTCATAGTGACTTGGTGGTAGAGATTGAGAGAGAGAGAGAAATAAAACGCCTCGCAAGGATGTACGTATAATGGTTAATACTGAGTTGAACTTTTTTACATTTATATACAGACACGGTCGTATCGCAGAGGTCGGTCGGTATTTATGTATATGCACGTACGTTATACAACATATATTATGTATGTATACATGCATGTGTTTTATGTATATATGATGCGTTTGTGTATATATGTTATGTATATTATATAGTATATTGTGCGTGTAGTTGTGGTGGCGGCGACGAACTATCGGACGAGACGGTAAGGGAACATGGAGCTCGGAGGAGAGGGTCAGTGGATGTGGCCAGTGTATCGGATTGTTGTGGGAACGCATTCCACTAGGTGGCAGAGCGACGAGTATGCAGGTGCACGGCCGCCACTCTGTCGCCACTCACACACACACACACACACAAATATATTTAAACACGACACATTGGCTCACTGCTCCCGCCACCGACTCAGAACAATCCATTTACGTAACGCGACTATGGTGCCTGTATACAGGGCGATGAACGGATTCCGATTGCAATAAAACCAAACAACGGCAGCATCGCAAGAGTTGTACGATTGTGACAATATAAATATAATATTGTATAACATTATTGCAGTCACCACGTTAGAATATGGCTTTTGAGTTTCTAGTACCTAGTTTCGGGATTATTATAATTATCGTATATAGTAAAGTTGTAAACTGGGCCGAATGGCCGACTAAGTAAATTATACACGTTTTGACGACACGAAAGTTTATTAGAATATCTAATATTATAATCAATCGATATGCGTTGAGGATCTATTGTGGTAGGCATTAATACAGGTCGAATCTAAATGAGTGAAAGGATTTTTAATTAAGAGGGAGGCTGAGGGTGAGTTGCGGCCCGAACTTTCGTTTCCGGTGTTGGAGACCGGTGAATTCCGGCCCGATAGTATTTTAGGTATAGGTTAGTTGCGGCCCGACAATATTATAGCGATAGGTGAGTTGCGGCCCAAGTAATTATCATTGCATATGTACCTTACTTATATAATATATATTATATTATATACCTATTACCTATGTACCGTATAAACGAAATGTTCAATACGTATGGGAAGTTATATTTTTGTATATAATATGATAAAGATAATATAGATCGTTTTATCGTATTATCTGCCATATATGACTTACATTATGAATGCTTTGATTTTTTTGGACATTATTATCATAATATATTACACCAATTATACTTTTATTTTATTTACGACCAATATTAATATAAGTACGACAATTTATACTAGAAAATACCTACATAATATTGTGATGTTTATATACTATATATAGACATATAGTATATAATATATATATATATAATGTAATATATACATTATTGTATGGCCGCAATTCGCACATACCTTTCATAAACCCGGGCTGCAACTCACCAACACTGAAGAGGGAAGGCAACTTACAAATTCGAATACTTTCCCTGGAAACAAACACACGATCACCAATAATTTGACTTTAGATGTAATAATAATGTTAGTTGTTACTATAATAACTAATAACTATAATAGTGTTTATTTTAATCGTCGTTATTGATCAAATAGCCCGACTGACCGCCCGACCTAAACGGTGGCGTGGGCGGTGGGCCTGTATACCTATAAATCTAAACATATATTTCAATAAAATAATTTATTGGCGTTGATAGTTTGATACAAACATTTATTATATACAATTATTATTCTGTGTCTAATATAATGATCAAATTCATCAAAAACATAATCATATTAAAATATATTATTAAGTCACAAAACAATATCATATACCTACTGTATTCAATAATTTATAATCTAATAAATAAAATAGTTTTGGCTGTCATATTCGGGATGTAAGAACCATCGCTTTCCCTGTTCACAATAATTCATTTATAATAGATCACAGTGACTTGATATATTTAAGGAACAAAGGAACATAATATTGCATTATCAGCCTTCGAAATGGCTACCTATTTCAGGAACACACATTGCTATTAGCAATTATATTAGGTATTTAAAATTAGTTGAGACTTGTGACCTTTGTTAATTATAGTGTATTTTCAATTTTGGAACTGCATTTTGGAACCTTAAAAATATATAAAAGTATAACACTAAAAAAATAATTAAGACATATATTTATTATGTTCAAAACAAAGTAGTGAAGTAGTATTTGAAATAAATAACAAATAAATAATAAGCTATCTTATACATTTTTAATATTATTATAAAAAAAAAGAAAACATTAATTCAATAAACAAATTATAATGATTATGAGTTATGAATTATGATGCATTACATAATATATAAATAAATAATGATGAATATTTGTTATGATATCAATACTTAGCTTTTTTTTTTACTTCATTATTATCACCCCCAAAATCCAAATATGAGGAGTGGGCCAAGTAGGAATACTCGTCGGCCCAGACTTTCTCTGGTCGTCAGATACGCTAGAGCCCTAGGCAGTGAGGTTATCGATGTTTTTTTTCGTTCTTATTTGTTACCTACCCAAAGAAATTCTACTATTAATTTAAAAATGCAACTTTGAAAACTATTCAAATTTGAGAACGACTTTTTTAATCTGTGTTCGAAGTTTCGAAGTTAAGTTAGATATCCAGCCACTCACTTAACATATCACACCTGCTGCACTAATTTTATTAAATCAACAACAAAGGTTGCATTAGGTTTATTACTACAGCATTTTATTATGAATTGATTTTTATAATATACTCGTAGATTCAAATTCAACTAATTTAGTAATACCACTTCAGAGGCTTATTAGAACTGTCTTTAGGAACAGAAAATCCTGATTTTACTTCGATTCCATAAATATTATATACGACGTGTATACTATATAGGTAGACTATACATTATGAATTCATGATTCATGATATTCTTATAGTGTTTGACATTTTTTAAACTTTTGCAATACGCAAGTTTTGCTCGTTACCGTTATACATCCGCATCACTCGTTTCTGAATTCCAGTATACAACTTATCCGCATAAGTTACCTATACAATAAGCCCGGTGCATGCAAAAGTTAGGTACTTATAATATTATTAATATAAAATAAGAGAAAGCCAATATTTATATAGAATTAATTTGAAAACTAACTCGTTATTAATCATTAAATATGTAGATATATAAATGAATATAACAGTAGAATTAGACGTATCTAGTGGTTCAGCTGCATATTAGATCTATCACCTATGTCCTGTGCTCTACGTTCTATAGTATATATATATATATATAATACGTATTATCATATAACTACCTATGCACAACTATGTGCACGCAGCCTCGTACATAGTTATATATTATATAAATAGATAGTTAATTCGGTAGTATACTCTCCACACAAATACACAACAATACACCGTGGTCCCGGTCACCGTTCGTTATACCCGTGACTCGTATTGCCATAGCAAATCGTCATAACCTGTGTCCATTGATTTTCATTGTATTACGTCGCAACTTCCATTATAATATTTTTTATTTTTATAAAATTATCGTTTCAGACGGTCTTCATCACAATACAATATCATATTATAATAGAAGTACGCGTAAAAATAGATACTACTTTGATTTCAGAGCCACCCAATATGTGAACACCAGCAACAAAAAAAAAAAAAAAATAGAAAGATGATATTATGAGTTAATACGACGTCTATATAATATCTATGCAAAGAAAAACAAGTATACTAATCGTATTATATCATTATTTGATACAATATAAACGTTTGGACTGAACTATCGAAAATCTACGTAAAAGGTAAAACGTATAGGAGGCCGTAGATAGAGAAACACATGGTGAGGCTTTGAGAGGGTTGATGTATATTTTTAAGTAGGGAATAAGATATTTTTTCGGCAATCATTTTACAAATTTGTGTTGAAACACGGTATTGACAATTTTTTTAAATATCTGCTTTGATTACTATACTATTATAAATATTATATCCGGATGATCGTATTTTAATAGCACTGATTCAATGCATTGGTTGATGTTCCTAAAGTAATAAATTATTATTTGATTATACCACGTTATGGTTGTCAAACCGTCACCTTTTTGTTGAAATTATACTCTTACGTCACACATCCTCCCACCCACCGACCGATTGAATTGATGATACGCCGCAGACGCTCATTTGGTCGGTGGCATTATTTTTTAAATATATTCAAGATTCTATTCATATCATAAACCTTAATGTGTAATATCATATTATTATTATAATGATCGTTAAACAACATAACATATAGATGAATGTATATACATTTTTAATGTTTTGTCGAGAGTCAAGGAGTATAAAATCCAATATGAATTTAAAAGTGACAACAAACAAGACTCATATCAGGCACGTTAGGCTATCAATTAAATGTATTATTATTTATAAATAGCATACAGCACGAAGTGATTTTTTGTACAATATAATTTTCTAACAACATTATTGGAATGAATGATTTATGTTTTACAATCAATGATCACTGCGTGTTTTTCTCCACGACGTAACACCGTATACATACGTATATAGCTATTTTACCTATATCGTAATATTATATATTTATGTATTATGCTTATACGGCGCATTTAGTTTCATCTTCGTGGCGGCGGGTTTTGTGCGACTGCACGATTTCGCATTCCAACGCATACTGCAGCGATGTGCCTATAGCAGTATAGCTTATAAGCATTATATTATATTATACAAGATGTCTACGGTTTCGTATGCAGTTGGACAATTTTTCTAAACGCATTTATTTTTTTATTCAATCTGATTTTGAACTGAATTGCGTGTCTGCTAACGGAGTCGGTAAATTGCGTCCCCCAAAAAAGGTCATAGTTATATACTACGTAATTTGCGGCCCATGTACTTTTAAAATATACGTAAATTGCGTCCCGAGTATATTTGAAATGTACGTACATTGCGGCCTGGGATATTCCGATTTCCGGTGTATAATTTAAAGATAAGTAATAACCTTTGAATGATCGATTTAGATAATAATAATATGTTCACTAATATAATATATTATTAGCAGTCAGTGTGAATTTGATCGAATATTTTATTTAATAACACATTTTTACTGACACATTATTACTAATTGCTAATAATATATTTTTTAATTAAAAACAAAAAAAAAAAACAGCAAAACCAATATTCTTAATCATACCAATATTGATACAATTATATTCGCAGCCCTAAGTCTGAAAAATGAGAAGGAAAATACAGATTTTAATATTATTGATAAAAAATATTTGGGTAGGTAATAAAAATTATACCCAGGCCGCAATTTACGTATATATAAAATATAGCCAGGCCGCAATTTACGTATGTGCGAAATATACCAGGGCCGCAATTTACATAAAAAATTAAAAATGGTCCGCAATTTACAGCGCCCCTTCTGCTAATCAAACAATATGATATTTACCCAATACTAAAGGTTTGATTTGAAGTAAATCAGATTTTAAAAATAGAATTAGGAAATGAATTCCTTGTGGTTATTGGTTAAAAATACGGTGATCATCCTGTATTTAAAAATATATCGAACGAGCCCGACTGTATGTACCTAATTTTTTAACTTACGGCTATGTTGCATACAGTACCGTCTGAATAACCATAACCATAACCATAACCATAACCATAACCTAACCGATCGAATTTGAAAACGTTATTAAAGTAAATACGAGGCGTGTTGGAAGAGGAAATAATAAAAACTCCTACTAAGATTTTTATCATGATATGTAGGTTAGGTACGATATACCTACTACCTCACCAAAAACTGCAGTAGAGATTTTTAAATTTTTTAAATAAGACAACTATTAAAATAGACGATGAAAATTTTAAACAATTATTACCGCAAAACATTATATTCTGTTCAGAATTATAAAATGACAAATTACATGAATATACGTGAATATATGGGAACCATATCAAAAAAGTGGTTGACAGTAGGTGGGTATTATGATAATTATTTAATAATATAAGTGCTGCCCATTAAATAAATGGAACACGAAATGACATAATAAGTCATGAACGTACCTCCCCCTACCATAAAAAATATTTATTGGAGACTATGAAAGTCGGGATTTAAATACATTTATTATTTTATTTTTTATGAAATGTTTTAAAATTGGTTAAATAGTAAAACATTTTTTAACAAAAAAATAAAAATAAACTATGGATTAGGTATTTTAAATGGTTGTCTATTAATAGTTATTATTTACTTTTAATAAGTTTTCAAGTATAATATAGTCTGACGAATTTTACCGCGTTTTTGTATGCGAATAGGTATAAGTGCGGGGTAGTCTACTGTCAATATTGATGCACTGTAATCAGTTTCTCGCTAGTGGAGCGTACTGGCTAACTACAACAATAATCAAACTATGGCGCGCGGTCGTACGCTCAATCTGCGGAAACGCACTGAGCGTACGTACCAGCCACAGTTGCTAGCTCTCGGAGGGGTGACCGCCCTGGATTTTTAGCAACATATCATTGCCACACATACACAAATACGTGTTATAACCCTACTCACTTCAAAACCTACAAACAAATATACAAAAATAACTCCTACCGTACCACCCCACACCCAATGGCCTATGTTGCCGTGGGTTCTCCTTACAAAAAAAAAAAAAAAAAAAAAAAAAAAAATATAAATATAAATAATCAAATGGGCCTGCTGTAATTTGTTTAAAAATTATTCCGACCCCTGAAATATTAGTCAAATATAATAAACCTAATAAGTTATTAACATCAAATATTGAACATTTATTATTTACAATAAAATGTTGACTTGTAATACTCATCGGGAAGGAAACCGCACTGCCCAACTATTATTGTATAAGTACGTTCCAACGGTATAGAAATATTGACTGCACCAAAAATCAGTGCCAAATATTGGCCAACTATACCTACACCAGCAAGTAATGAGAAAATGGCAACTGCGGATGGTTACAGCTTTGAGCCGTTTGGTATGCTCTTAAATTCGTGATTAGTGATTATTAATAATTATTAATAACTTGAAAAACTTGAAAAACTTATTCAAAAACTTGAATATTTACTGTTAGTAAATAGTAATAGTATTATGCTTTACAAAAAATAATTTTCTTGATATTATTATGAATTAATAAAATATACAGTAATGCTGTCCAATTTTTTTACAAATACTTCGATTTTATTATTTTGCATGATGACAAATAAAATAATATGTGCAACAAGAAATTATTTTATACATACAATATGTAAACATACAAATGTTAAAAAATGTTATGAAACGACAAAATAATGAAAAAGGGGCAAAACGAGTTGTATTTTCCATTGAAATGTCAAAATATCATAACACAATTTTATTTTATTGAACATAGATCATAATATGCACGCCGTACATGTATTAGATCGGCATTCAGAATTCACGTGTAGCGAATTAATAAATTAGGATTAATTAATACGGAGTAGGATGCGTTAACATGATAAAAACTGCAGTCCAATCGTAAAGATCGCAAAACTGTAACCCAACATTATTATATTAATATACGCTTTTATAAAATCGTTAATAATTAGCAGATCAATATTATTTGTTGGTTATTATCTTTTTTTTTTTCATATATTTTAAAAATCAAATTGCCAAACAAACGGTCAATATTAAATGTTTACGTTTGTATTATTATTTGAGCGTGGTAAGACACAAACGGTATATTATTATTTGATCTCTCGATTATTAGGATCTGCAAAATAAAAATAATAATCGATCATATTATACCAATCGTTATTGCTCGATTAAAATTTAATATTTTAGGCTATATGCTCGATTTTAAACGATGTTTGTAATGCGTCGATGCCACCTGATGAGTCACGTATAGATCTTTACACAATCCGGAAAACCAGAACGCAGCAGAGCAACGCTCATTTGCAACATGATGACCAAGGACAACGGCGCTGGTTCTCTATCGGAAGCTGGTATACTGATTCCCATTCGTTAATTTTGATGATTTTGTACCACCATTGAGAAACGATGCCATATCGTTTGAAATAATTTTATACGTTTTATAAAACCTAGAACACACCGCGGCCACGTATTGCGGTCATCAGTAATTATATCACTGATCACAGTCACACAAATATTTGAAATATTCAAATGTGAAAATAAACTTTTAAGACTAATAAAAAACCACTTGATAGAATAACAGTCCATCCCTCAAAAATATTGGAATAGGTTCGTATTATTATAGATAAGTACCATGTACTCCCTTGAGTAAGACCACATGGAACAATACTACAATATTTAATATTTTAAGGATAAGGTACAAGAAAATCTATACTTACATTTAAGTTATTCCACCTATATGAATTTTAAATACCATTCCACGTCATATTATAGTTCTTATTTTTCTAATCTATTGTTATATTATTTATGTTAATACATTTAGATAAGCCTCATGAATTATCCCAGGTAAGTCACGATAGTTCGCGAAGATTCGGCAAAATGGCATACTTGGATTTTTGCCAGAGTAAACCTAGTTATGACCAACCTCATTTTGGTGAGATCGTTGTGACGAAAATGATGCATGTACCTATCTAATACACGTAGCACTAAATAAACAATATTATTTTTATGTAAATAAATATAAAAATAATAATAATAATAATATCTAATAAAAATATAAAATATAAATATCGTGAAAAAATAAAAATATAATGTTACGTAATATTTTATATTATTAATTAATCCTAAAGTAATAATTATTATTTTACTTTTACAATAATACTTATTTTACAGTACTTTATATTATCATGTAATACTGTAATAGTAATATCAATATCATGGTTTATATTATTATTATGATTTGTAAAATATTCAAGTTTATAGTTTTTATATAGTTAAGTCCAAATGATTTTGGTCACAAAATAAATTATAGGTGTATTGTGTATATAATGTCAATGTATAGGTATATTATAATTATCTATTAGTTACAACCTACCTGAAACTATATTATATATAAATAATAAAATTATTAATTTTTTGATTTAATATTTTTAATTATTGTTTAATATAAGTTGTGTTATAAAATATTAAACAGTGTTTAGGGTCGTAAACAATTAAATCGGCATAATTAATTATACATTTTAAATAATCATCAAAAAACATCAAAATAGGTATTATTTATTTTATGATTGATATTTTCCGAATTATAGACTAATCACTTATCGTTTAAAATAATAATATTATTTTTGTACCGTTCACAGGTACGATTATACAACCTAACTCTATGGACAGTCTGTCATTCGACAAATAACATATTATACACATTGAAGTAATATAATATTAATACTAAATTATTACTTTGATGAATGCTGTCTCAAATCATAATAAAAATAAGTTTTATAGGTAATGTCTTTGATATGTATTGTGATTTATGTTCGTTTTTAACCTCACCGGAATGTGTATATTATTATGTAGAAATTACATTAGTGATAGGTGATAGGTTTATCGACTTTTGACACAATGGTCGATTATCATTTCTGAATATGATTCCGCGAGCAATAAACTCATATTTTTAAATATGTAATAATGAAGATTTTTTCTTACATTTATGATTTATATATTATTATATTCATATATAATAGATTCTAAAAAGTGGATATGCATATCGTGGGAAACGTCTCGGTTTGACGACAAAATATATCTATCTAATAATATTTTGTGCTATCGATTATATGTACGCTTTGTATCATAAATTAAAATAACATAATATTATGCAACAAAATTCCATTATTAAAATAGTGGAATATATAAATTTATAATAATAAGACGTATAATATTATGTCAATATAATACTGCCTACATAATATTGCGTAACTTTGAAATCTTAAAAATCTTTGTTCCTGTGAAACGTCAAAAAGGTAAAAATGAATTATATTCATATTATAATATTTTATTAGACACACAGTACACAATGTATGTAAAATTATTGTTGCTTGAAAAATTTAATATACGATACCAGTGATAACACCAATCTAACAGAATATATTATTGGTAAATCATATATCCCAGATATATCACCAACGACACCAACTAAAAGTGATAAGGCGTTACGGTAACACACGAGTATATAATATGAAATAAGTGTGGCTCCTGAGGGTTAACCAAGGAGCATCATGGATAATCGATGTTCAACAACTGTACCATATATATACATGTTTTAATGTTTAATAAAGTCAAAGTTTGTGTATGTATTTCAAATGATCCTAAGCCAAGTCTATCGTACTTGTAAATCTGAAATTTGGTATCTACATAGGTAATTCTAATCCATGGACGAGCCTCCACTTGAAGGCTATTTTTTTTAATCTGTCACATTTTAAAGTGAATTATTGAAATTTAAAATAAAATTTAATGAAATACGAATAATTATTTGTTTGAATAATAGGGTTACAATTAGTTACAGAAAAAGAATTGTTATTATAATAGGAATGGAATTTGTACCGTTGTGTTTTTTATTTGGTTAGAATTATATTAAAAACTACCTAAAAGAATGTGTTTATTATATTATTATGTATAGTTTACATTTATTTGAATAATTTCAGATAGGATTGTCGACAGAGCCGCATTTAACGGGGGGCAAGGAGGGGCAAGGAGGGGCAACTGCCCAGGGGTGGCAAATTTTATGGTGTTTGATAGGGCGGAAAATTTTTAAGGATCAACATAAAATAAAAAATTAAGGGTAGCATATTTCAATTTGCCCCGGGGCGGCAACATAGCTTAACGCGGCACTGATTGTCGACGTAATGCGCAAGCAGTTCCGTCAGCGTCGTCGATATTACGAAAAAAAAAAAGATAGGATAAATTCATTAGAAATATCTGAAATATTGTAGATCCTTGGCGTCATAGTCTACTCATCACTATGTACTTTTTACTCATAAACATATACGCAATCTATGTAAAATTTAGTTCTCACGAAAAAAACTTATTTTTTAAATATATATATTGTTGCAATTAGTTATAGAAAATAAAATAGTTACAATAATTGAATATATGTATAATATTGTAAACATGTATTTTATACTTGGACAGAATAATTAAATTAATCATTTTAAAATACTGTGAAGTTAACATTTAACGTAAGTAGTTTAAGAAGCCACCCACATCTCAGGACACGATCGAGTAATTTTCAAAAACTAAAAGTAAAATATTCGATTATATTCGAATCATTGCAATATCATCGTTTTTGAAAGATAATGAATAACTTAAAGTTGTGCGATACATAGTAGTATAATAGCAGTCTCTTTAGCAATTGTTTTCATTGTTATATTTGACACTCTGTAACCAATCTCAATTCTCAATCCTTATGGTATTACATATATATATGTGTGACTGTTATACAATATATTATATCAGAATATTCATCTTAAAATTTGAATTTTCGGTTGGTCATATTTTATTTCATACACTATCGAGTGTTTTCACTTTATCACATTTGACACGTGGTAGTTTTTGCACAACGACGACAACCTAAAGGTAAATGGTAATAATATATGTATAGGCACTCGACGCAGCGATTTATCACAATAACCCGCCTGCAATTGTGCAGTCGTCAACGTCTCATCGGCCCGACGCCATCGCATTATTATTACTACTATTATTATTGTTATTATTAAAATAACATAAAGCACTTGACGTGCAGGCGGTGTACAATAATAATAAGACTAAATAATAATATACGTGCATATAACCCACCGCGAGGGCTACCGCTTGCACACACCTGCCGCTTTGGCGAATTATTCGAGAAGTACCTTACCTATACCTACCTACGTTTGCGGAGAAACCTTTTACCGCAGTCTCACAAGTCACAACACAATACACGGCGGTACTTACAATGGAAAATGTCTGACCAGATCGAACCCGATATAATAATTTATATATACAATATTTATACCCCGATACAATCCACCCGAATCGTATAATATTATTATGTGTTATTAGCGAATTGATGTCGGGCGTGAATCTGTAGATAAATACACATTTATACAATATATATTCGATTGTGGTAACGAGCCGGGTGTCGAATAATATAAATAATAATAATACCTATATATATATATATGTGTATATGTATATAGCATACATATAAAATGTATAATAAAGGTATAGTGAAATTGTGTTTATTGGAAGAGGTGTTTCGCGGTTTGATTATTACCCGCTAACAAGGAGCACTATTGTTGTAGACTAGACAAAGAATATGGGTTAGTTAGCGGAGTTACCATCAATAAATAAATTATATATTGTTCCCTCTATCTCTAATCAACGAGTACACTTGAAACTATACCATTTTTAAAATAAAATATCGTTTTTATAATAAAATACATATAAAATAATTTAATTTTAAATTACAGTGGTCGCCACTTATTGAACTCACTGTTAATTCACTCATTCGCCTATTAGACTCAAAACTGCTGGTTCCAATTAGCACATATTATACTAATACACAGCAGGAAATTCGTCTACTCGACTCACACGTCGGTTAATAGGATCATTTGAAAATTAGATAAATAAAGAAAATATGTACATACCATGTGGGGAAATACAGTCAAAACGGCCAAAAGAGAATGTAGCTGGTGATAGTGAACGAAGAGGAACCTGATGAGAAATCACCATTAACTAAACAAATGCTAGTAGCGTTTCAAATTTTACGTAGAGGGATTCATCAAAGAGGCAATTTTGACATATTCGAGCAACATAAATCCTACGAAGATATGATTATGAAGTTAGCCAGGCCGAAGACATACCTACGTATTATTTTATTTTTAATTGCTCATAGCTAGATTTTTATTTTTATTCACACCTTGAATCTCAATACATACTTTTAAAGTAAATAAGTTTTTAAATTTAAGCATTTAAAAAATTTTTTTTGGTTCATTCGCGCCTTATTGACTCATTCGATTTATGGACTCAAATGAGTTGGTCCCAAAGTGAGTCCAATAAGCGGCGACCACTGTATTACCTACTTTATATAAAGTTTTATTTTAATAATAATACAAATAAAACATTCCTAGCCATAGACTATATATATATGGATATTTATAGTAGCTTTGGCAGATCAACGTGATGGTTATGAATATTTACAGAAGTACTATGAGATAAATCGATAATTTAAGTTAAACAGAAGTAACAGGTATATATTTACAATAATTTAATAACTATAAGTTTCTATTATAAGACTATAACAGAGTAAATAACGTGTAATAGTGCTTTGGAAGAAGCGCAAGTGTAGTATGAAGATTCGAATGTTGTGAGGGCGACTTAGCTTAGAAGGTCAGAGAAATGACTTCATTTAAATAAACGTTGAGTTGGGTAAGAGTGAAGATTATAATGAATTGCACATTTCCATCTGAGAGTTTGGAAGAGAGCGATGTACAGTTTTTGCAAAGTTTTTTATATGATCTATGATTCCTTGTATTTGAAAGTCTGTTTAGAGATTTGCGTTTCTAACAAACCATGGGCATTTACAATTATTATTTTTATTTTAAGTCTCGGCAACTATGGCCATTGTCAACAATGGGTTTAACTCTAAATTATTTACAAGTTATATAGTGATATAAATTTACATATTAAATACTATTGATAAGGTTGGACTTAGTAATAAAGGTTATTATTTGTCTTATGTTGTCTGGGTGGAGGGCTTCTGACAGGATGTTTGATGATGCCTGCTTCCCGTCTATCCGTTAACAATTATTCTGAGGACTTTGTAATTGTAATGTATAATTTATCTATAAAACAAAGATAACATTTTAAATTCTACATTTTATGGTTATCATTTTATTCATTTTCGAATAGATTCACACATTAATCGACAAGATTATATTGTTCATAAAGTGACCTTTCACCTTCTTATTACAACACGTACAAATTCATTGTCAATGCTTCAGTGTGTAAAGCACGATGATATTAATAGGGTGTTATATAGCTGTTGGTTGGTAAATGCGTTCGAAGTTAGTGGAAATGAATAGACTTATACTTACTTAAACTAATGTTTGTACAGCTTACTATCCACTCGAAAATTTTGTCCCGATTTTATTGTACCAAAATCAAATATTTATTATTATTGCTTAGTTATATTGTTGTGTATTATGACAAAATACAAGCAAACGAACTTATTAAAACTATTATCTCAATACTGATATAAATAATATTAATAAAATAACATAGACGCATGTCACTTATCCCTGATAATACTTATTGTCTTGTTAGAAGGGATTTACTTGTTACATTTTAAATTGTGTCGACGTAAACGTATTGCCTCCATAATTGCTTCTTCACGTGCATTTATTATTCACACATTTTGTTTGATAATACGAAGAACGACAAAGGTCAAATCGAGGCTTGAGTTAAATTATTTATTGTTTTCGTGATAACTATAAGAAGGCGACTGTGCGCAGTGGTATAAAATAATACCTAATATAAATTTTTAATACACCCGGCGTGGCATAACTCTTAGGAGACTATTATTTCATGTTAAAGTTGGATATTATGTTATTTTTTTTTATAAATGTTTAGCATACCTACCTACCTATTATATATTTTATATGGTTTGAATTCTTACACTTTTATTAAAGCTATATACAAAAAAGCAATCAATAACGAGTTTTGTTTATTAATTTATAGTCCGCAAGCATATTAAAATATATTTTTAACATGAAAACAAATTTACACAGCAACAGAATAATTATTTATTAACATAGGGATTATGAATAGGTACTATACAAAAGGATTTCCATGATTATTTACAAAATGAAGGTATTATTAAATATCAATTGTAATTTAAAAACAATAAATTAAACAATTCATGAGTAGCCGAGTACTAATTAGTCAAGGTATTTAAACCAAAAGACAATAATACATTCACAAAGATATTTATTAGATTTAAATACAAATGAACCTTTTACTTTTAAACCTAAGTTACTGAACTAAATGAAAGTTGTATATGTGACGATTTATTATTATTTTTCTGTAAGGGATTAATTTGTCATCGCGTTTAAGATCAAATGCCTTTATTACTGCGTGAGTCCAGTAGGCGGAAAAAATGGCCACGGAAAAAACCCCCCCAAAAAAACCCAAACTGAAAAATACACCCAAGAAAATAAAAGTGTAATCATTGTAAATTGTAATATTTTATTAAATGTGGTTGATTGTTGATTATACAATGGATTTACAATCATATAATATTTTTATTTCTGTAATAGAATAATACATTTTTAACAGAACATAAGAACAAAATATTCACGTTTCTGGACTTTTGGTAACATAATAATATAGATTGTATTGTTAACTATCACACGTACAAATCTATAGTGTTCAATTAACAAATACTGATTAAGGGTTAATTAACAAACATTTACTTGGATTAATTTAACTCATTTATTAATACAATTATTAGAATCAATATTTAATACAAAATGATTTTGACATTATAGCTATTTTAAATACAACTTATTTAGGCTGAACTATAAAGTTAATTCAGCTACATGCTGGTGTTACCTTTAACTACACAAATCACATGATTTACTTGTAAATTAACTTAACTGTACAATAATGATAATTAATTATAAAAAGCTAAGTTAAAACAATACAAAATTTAACTGAAGTTAAAAAGTTAAAAAAAATTAATTAAATACTATGTATATTATTTAAAATATGTATCTATAAATAAATGTAAATGTATTCCGCGAGTCCACCCGAAAGAGTCATACTTTGAAGACACCGGAGACAGAAAAGATATGTCTTATTTTTAATGTCGTCTTTGGTTCATGGATAATTACGATAGGTAGGTACGTAATATAACACAACAATTTCACTTTCGTATACTCTTATACGTTAAACACAAAATATAGGTAACGTATAATATAATAATAATAATATATAATAGATTGCGTGGTATTTCAAATTTCAATAATCTCTCTCGTTTACAATGATTTATGTAAATATCGACAAACCACCCGGCGCAGCCATGTAATCGGTACTAATTATAATAACGAATGCAGACCGGTTGTACATAATATTATTTGGATGGATATTACCTATAAATAATATAGCCCACTTGAAACGACCGTCCTGCGAAAATTTCGACAGTACCAAAATTTGTATATATTAATCAATAATAATCAATTGCGTCACGTGTTAACCGAAGGTTACCTCTCGAAACGCCTTGTCTCACCATACCAGTTTTAATCATAAACGATATCATTATGGCTGGAGAGACGTCGTATGTGTAACCTTATTAGTTCTAATATCCTCACTCATCAAACTTAGAAAATTGTTTATTATGATGATATTATTCACGTAGTTGTCAAGAACTGAATTAATGACAATATATTTTGTTTGACACACACACACACACAAGTTATGAAATCTCGTGGCATTTTTAAGAATACGACGTAATGTTATTGGCGCAATTATTATAGACATCACATTTTGAGGATGCTAAAATTATGCAAAGTTTATGATATAAATTGTGCTTTATTCCCTTTTTCACAATTTGTTGATAATAATAATAATCAATTACTCTAATAATTGAAATAGAACATTAATAATACCTAATCAATTACTATATTAGTTATCTATATTATGATTATGTCATCGCACCATTCGCACCACCGTTAGTTTTCTCTCTCTGACTGACATGCAGTATAGACAAGACACTATTACTTAGATTTTGTTTTTATTTTTGAATAATCTTAGAATAAAGTCACTCATTGGGAATGACATTGATTTGTCTAATTATTGTCTCAAAACAATTTAAACATAATTTTAATTTAATTTTTTTTTTCGATAGTTGAATACAATGTCAAACAATAATAAAATATAAAACCGAAATGACGTCATACCCTCAAAAATACTATTCTCCACAATTTCCGCAATTTTACTCAAAGGTTACTCAATACTTATAACAAAAAGATTTTAGGTGAAAAGTTTTATCCCTGTTGCACGTGAATCTGAGAGTGAAAACAAATATATTGCACCGAAATCCTCTTAAACCAATTCGCCCATCTTCAGTTTTTACATGTATATACTGTATATTATGATATATATAATAAATGTAATCGATATAAATTACATTTTTTAATCGATTAAGAGAGAGAACAACTTCTATTTTAGAAAAATACAAAACTTTTTTCAAAATTTAACAATGATAAGTTTGAAAATAATTCTTGTGACCATAGTCAATTTTTAATTCATCGCATATAGAAAATATAATACACAACAGTATAAGTAAATAAACAATAACTAATCAAATACTATTTAGGGGCACAAACAAAAATATTTGACCGTAGTAAGCAGCCCCCAATTACCACCTAGTCACGCGTGACCGTGTGCCATACAAAAGTACCTATATACGAAACAGTTTCATCTTTGAAATCGCTTTACAAAAGGATATCCGATCCGAATGCATAATAATACTATATAAAAATCACAGACATAACATGCGTACCTATATCTTATATAGTTGGCCGCGCAGCAGTCGGTGTATGGTCGATAAATCTTTCGTTCGGGCGAAACGCCGAGGCGGTAATATTATTATATGACCAGCTATAAATTATCGTGTTATTATTATTATTGTGTTCACCGTCGGACATTCGAAACGACACGACCGCGACGGTGTCCGTTGTTCACGGAACGTCCGTCCGCTCCGTTCGAGTGTGTTATGTACAATAATAATATTGTACTTATTTTTTTGTACATATTATCTGGTGTTAACAATATATCGGGCACCTACCAGGTATGTTATAGTGGACCGAATACCGTGTAACACATACACACACATATTACAATACAACAATAATGTTATAACCTACTACAAGTCTACAACACTGCATATATAGATATAGGAATACGAGTGTGCGATGCAGACCATCAACGTTAAGAGTTGTATTGTAATATAACTTAGACATATAATATGCTATTAAATTGACGATATTTATACCATACAGACAGAAAGAACGCTGCACAACATATAATAATGATATATCTATATCAATTCCGACGACCGTATTGTTACTTTTTTTTTGTGAACGCGATGTAGGTGCATAATATACACAGAGCAATTCACCAAGCATGACCACTAGGTACCCCTTTTTTCTTCAATAGGTAAACTATTCAAAATGAGACTTAAATACCGGCATATTTTAAAAACTCTATATGATAGGAAGTGTCATATGGAGTGTAAACTTCTACTTTCAGATGAGAATATTCGTTTTCTACTGTAAATTATTTAGCTGATAGTTTTTCTAAAAATGTCGACGTATCTAAATCAAAATTCAAACAAGTAATTTTTGAGGCATTTAACTCTGTGTACCAATAGGATAATAGGTCCATTTGAAAGATATGAGAGCTAGCAGCTATGGTGATTTGAAATTTTAGTAATAATATGAATCTATCAATATTTAATATTACATCAGTTTGATATATTTTTTTCAATACTATTAATGACTGTTATCCATACAACATATGTGCATTTTACAAATTGAGATTTCTCTTTCTTTTCCCGAAATTAGTTCTTATATAGGTACCGTGTGTCCCGAAAACAGGGTACACTGATAGTGTACTTATTACCCTGCATATGTCTTTCAATTCTGTTTGCAAGGAGTTTAAACTAGACAAATCGATCATAAATTCGTATGATTTAAAATTTTTTTAACTCATATATTTTGCGTATACTCAACAAAACTTCATTTTTTTTTTTTAATGGCAACCACTATTTAAAATCATTTTCGGATTGATAGATTTTTTCAAGATATTTTGATTTTATTTTTTAATTTTTCGTAAAAATAAAATAAATATTCAAATTTAATAAGATTTTTAAGCTATTATATCTATAACTCTAATTTAGCCAATTTTGAGTTTACAACAAAAGTTGATTCATCAAAATGTCTTGAAAAAAATTGATCAGCCTAAAAAATTAAATTCAAAATAGAGGTTGTCGTTAAAAAAAAATTAATTTTGGTTGCACTTGTGCAAAATACATGAGTTAAAATAATTTTAATTTCTAGGAATTTATGATCGATTAGTCTAGTTTAATATCTCACGAACAGAATGAAAGATATTTACACAGCAAGGTAATGAGTGATAAAGTGTACCCTGTTTTTTGAGACACGTGGTATATATGTATATATTACATTAAAAAAAAATATCCTCTAAATATTTTACAGTATAAAAACGGAAGATTCTGATTTTAAAGTTATAATGCTTGGTAAATCATCCAGTATAATATAATATATATATATATTATAGCATATTATAAAAGGTACAATGTACTATATTGTATTTATGTTATATTTACCTATACATTATTATATCTATTAAAATATATGGTCTATACTTAACCGTGTCCGTAATTATAATGATTTCCTACCATGGGATTGAGATGAGGAGAGGACGGGGAAGCCTAAATACAGAGGCACACATTGTTCGTCGGGCCGCAACGGACGAGAGAGTCGTGTAATGATAACAACACTTTTGGACAGGAAACACGGTCAAAGAGTTCTACTCGTGGTCATAGTCGTCATGAATGGGATGAGGCGGTGCGTTTTCTCAATGAAATCTTCGCGTACCTGTGCAGTCAATGAACCTATCTAATATTTATATACGTGTATAAATCAGTAACTATATACCTACCATCGTTGTTGTTGAAATAGAATATTAATAAAATTCCAGAAAATTAAATTCATAATATATATTACATACATCGCTTTCCGTCATCGTCTTAATACGCCATCCTGCCCTAGCAATCTTTCCGTACATGTACTTACAACACCTATAGACTATATTACATATTACTTACGAGTACATTATAATATTCATCGAATGTATAAGTTCCTACATGAGACATAGCAGGTTAAAAGTACATACCTATGTTAATTGTTAGTTCTTACACAGCAGGAAGATGACAAATGTAAGTTCTTACACGGTAAAAATTACTTTGCTAGTTCCTATACAAGTGATTTATCTGTTATTAATTTATTATATAATAAACATCATTGGTTCCTATATATTACTAGTTGAATAACTCGAATTCACCCATGTGCAGTTTTTTTTGCGTTGGATTTTTTTTTTATACATAAATTACAGGTATACATATTGCTCTTAGAGTTGAGCTCATTACTATCATTAATTTTATAATTATTGTAATATTATTATTATTCATTAGATCGCCTTGTTTATTAAAAATAATCGTTTTTGTTTACTCGTATTTTAAGTTCTAAGGTATGACGTTAGATTATCCGTTTTATTATCCGAGTGATCGATGGTAAACAGTTATATAAACCAAAAAAAAAGATTCAGTTTCCACCGCAAATCTCAAAATTCTTGATGGTGAACATCTTTGAAATAAGAATTTTAGAAAGTTCTTTGTACTCATATTGCTCCAGCGGTTCCATATATACATCGATGAATCTATCGGTCAGGATCAGTTATTTTATTTATATAGGTAGCTAATATAATGTATATTATATGTAATCAAACTTTGATGATAAAACCTTTTTTTTTTAAAAAAGCACTTCATACTATATGTATTATAACATTCAAATAATCACTGCAGATTAAAAAGCAGTGTATGATTAGTATACGATTAATGTATAAGACTATTATTTATGTTGTTTTTCGCTATGCAGGAACTTATATACGTACTTTTGCCATTTAGGAAATTTATACATCAGACATCTCATAATATGTATAGTAATGAGCATAGGTATGTAATTTTATACTTGCTAATATCGTGTTATTATTACTTAAGATTGATTCTCCAGAATATTAACATTAGAGTTAATAATTATTAACCTACCATTGGATAGCATGCCACATAATATTTTAAATGTTCAAACTCTATATATACGTATGAAACTGCGTGTTTTTTTCTACAATTAAATCATGACAAATAAGATATGTATATCAGTAATCGTCGTGATACGCATACTTTAATTCAAATGGCATTCGGCTTTTGCCTATTATCACAGTTTAGAGATATCACAATATTATAGTAACATTTAGAATGTAAATAATGATCATAATTTCAAGTGATAATAGGCGAAAGCCGGCGGCCATGTTTACGCGAATTCTGCTGTAATTTAGAATATTGCTGACATACCTATCTTATTTGTCACGAGTAAAATGATTATTCAAACAATTGTCTGATGAATAATTACTCGATTTGTATTATATAAATAGTACAATAATTAATGTTATCATGAACAGTTCCGCTTACCAATATAATAGGTACATGCAAAACTAACGCTATTGTGTTTTATTTACACGCGCTATGTAATTATTACAACAATTAGCTCGAATATTAAATATTCTGATATTCACAATCATATTGAATATTCTGTTTTTTAAGTAAAATTCATTAACTTTTTGTTATTGGTTCTTGCTGCAAATTGTGTTTACCAAATTATTTATCAATAAAATATTGGATCGCTGTTAATTGCGTCCTTTTAGTAATTTGTATATATTATACTAAGGCATAGGCATATTATATATATTATATTTATGTTAACTTTAAGAACTAAATATTTCTAATTCATACATAAATCACATCTAAGGATATTTTTTTAAAAGTCAACATTTTCACTAAGGACCGACAATATATATTAATTGTATTAATATTGGTGCGGTTAAAAATATTGGTTTCGCTGTTTTAGTTAATTGTTTATGATGGCAACAAATATTAATCAAAATTGGTAATTAAATAACTGCCAAGTGGTAAAAGTATGTATGGATAGTATGATAAATAACACGCAAAATCTAGAAAAAAAATTTTTTTTGGTAGCAATTATTTCAATTTTCTTGTTCATAATATATTTATTTATACATTTTTTATTTTTGTTGTATCCTGATTTTTCTAACTTATATTAATACACGGACCACAATTTACGCAGCACCTAGATGATTGTGACTTTTTTTCGTAGACAAAAAATCTCAATAACTTTCCTACTCCGAAATTTTTTATACTAAGTAACCGTATCTAATAATATTTTAATATTATATTATGCGTCGCTGATCCGGTGATACCGCTTCCTCGTATCTTGTTTTCGAAGAGCACTCATTTAACTCATATTAAACATTATTATTTCCATGTTGTTCTAAAATACAGCCGTGACGACAGATGATTACTACAACTACAACGTGTTCATTGCTTCAACGGGTCACATGGCGTTGAACATTGCGCATGCATTATACATTTATGTAGTACTATTATAATAGTGGGAAACAGATTTTTATGAATGAACAAAGTAGGAAAGGTGGTCAATGCGGGCACCCTTATTACTATATAATAATCTGAATAGCCCTCTGTCCCCCTATCCACATCTGGGATGAAAAAAAAACGTTTCCTCATTATTACATACTATACCAGCTAAAATATTATGTTGATCGATATAACGGTTTTAATCGGACATTTATTGTGTACATATTATTATAATATTATTTTATACAATCGTATGCAATCTAATAATATATAATATATTGTTCTCTACCGAATTTGTGCATCATCGTATCATGAAGGTACTCGATGAATAAGTTTACGCTTATGATTCACAATATATGGTGAACGAAAATGCGCGTTTAAGTCTTTTATTGTATCATTTGGAGTTATGACTCTAATATAATCATTACAGTGTACGTACGTAAAAATAACAAATAACAGTGTATTACTGAAGTAGCTTATTATACTATTTAGCCCTTTATAGCATATGTTTGCATTTTTTACCTCTGGAATCACACCATGTTTGGCTAGCAATGCTCTGCTCAAATTTTGTTTTGCCCTATAAACATTATATGACAGTAATACAATCTTTAACTTACAATTTAACTCTCGAGTTTCGTAAAGTCAATTTTACCAGTTTTTCTTACCCTTAATCTAATCATGTTTTGTATACCCCTTGTCTGTATATGATTATTTATTAATCGTTTAACTACCTATGTCTCGTTTGAAATTTGATAAATCCATATACCAAAAAGCCGAAATCGGTCTCACAATACTTTTATCTTTGGACATCAATTTCATGACATATGTTTTACATATTTTGTAGATTAAGTATAATAATATGTTGATATCAACATTCAAAATATTAAATCGATACAAAGATAAGAAAAACTGATAACCTCCTACAGCAGTAGCTTACATCAGCTATACATCACATTCTTCTATGATGCAATACTCTTAATACCATGATAATATTTTGATAAACGTCGTATTGTAGGTACTCAGATATGATTTTTGTCTAGATATATAAATAAGATATTTTAACTAAAAAAATTATCTATACAAGTAAATTATAAGGTAATATTATACAAGGTAGGTCTCGATAGAAATTAGATTATTTTTTACATCGCAATCATCTTAAAAAGATTATTTATTCATTTTTTAGATAATCGTTTAATAATAGATTATGATATAATTAAAAAGAAGTTGGTAACTTCCAAACCCACTGGCTGCGCGGAAGTGAAATTCATAGTACAGTACCAAATCAACAATAATATAGTGAGTTATGCATAATGTGTAAGTATAGAGATGTAACATTAAAATGTTATGAATAACTTTATTTTTCTTACTGCCTATAGGAAATATCAATATACTAATATAAAATATAAGTAGAGTTTAAATTAATAATTAATGATAAATAATAATTTTGAATATCATATAAATTTAAACAGATGGTTATAATTTATGCAGATAAGATAAACGCGCGAATATTTTTTCCAGATGAAGTGCCTACCTATATCTATTAAAATGTATTTAACTAAATTTAGCTATTGCACAACAG
This sequence comes from Diuraphis noxia, assembly GCF_037042655.1. Classification (NCBI taxonomy): domain Eukaryota; kingdom Metazoa; phylum Arthropoda; class Insecta; order Hemiptera; family Aphididae; genus Diuraphis; species Diuraphis noxia. The sequence continues at coordinate 54,893,091 of NW_028301714.1, read as the reverse complement.
CGTTGATAATGAGTGGTATGATATTATAGTTTATTATAGTTATATGATATATAATCTCTTCGCAATATAATACGCGTAAAGTCGGTTAAAATATTATGTCCGTGGTGCGGTGTACGACGGAAGCCGTTGTTAATCGAAGGGTGGTAGCGGCGGCGGCGGGGCGTTTGTTTGCCAATTCATATATTAATAAATATAATATGTGAGTGTGTGTATAAATAATTGATATATACATCAGCCGGGTGGTGTGATATAGATCGGGGAGGCTTCAGTTGGGAGGGGGTTAAAAGGTAGCGCGTGTCATACACACACACAGAGACCTACAACTCCACATATTATACGCGACTATACCACGTACATTTCATATAATATAGGTGTGAGAGTACTATATACACACACACATACACACATTTGGGATACATGTATTTCTATTGTATATAGGGGCGACTCGTGCCTAGGCCTATAAAAACAGCTGGCCTCGCCGAGCGTTGGCAAAAGCGGCTGCCCGTGCGGGGCTTTTGCTTTTTCCCTACGCCAAACACATACGACTTCGCCTTGTGCGCGCGTGTGGGAAAACAACTGGTGCCGCTGCTGTCGTCCGCGGTGGACTGCAGCAGTCGATCGCGGCACAAGCTGCACATTCGCCGGTCGCAGTCGCAGTCTTCGTGTGTGTCAGCTGTCCAACGATATAAATGTACTATTATTATTATTTTAACATCTGTTTTCGCTTTTTAAAAAATGAACGTGCAGCACACGTACATGCATATGTATAATGCACGACGAGAGCCAACTTTGGCGATGGGGTGGTAATTTTGTTTTCGGGGCCGTCGTGTCGTTTCAAGCGTCATATACCTGGAAGACCGTCGACGATTATAATTGTTGTAACGGCAAAAATAACGGCCGTTTTGAGTAACCTGCACTGCAGTGCGTGGTGACGATTGTGACGATGTTAACACTACACCAATATACCTATACTTAACTAGATTATTATTGAATATAGTTATCTTATTAATATACATTTATTTGAGGCTAAAAGGTATAGACAAGAGCACGAAACACGGCATAATCTCTTGGGTATACTATATAAATAGTATAATAACACATATTATTATTGATTACTCATCATAGTCGACGACTGAAGGCTAATAAAAAAAAAAATTATTGATTACTGATTAGTAAAATAAATGCAAAATACACAACTTTTCGTTTATTATGTGACAAAATAAAACCAAATATTGAAATACAAACAACTTTAAATCAATTGTAATACCCGTGGCGAAATTAGGGGGAGGCTTAGGGGGTACTATCAACACAATTTTAAAACTATCCCCTTTATGTTTTTAAATTTATGAATCAAAATCTTTACTTACAGTAAACAAAACAAAACAAAAACAGTTTGTCTTCAAATATCAAACTATTGAAATATAATGAACAAAACCATGCTATTCGACCTTATAATTAATTATAATTATAAATGTCCAGAAAATGCAGAACTTAGGCACTCTCAAATATTTTATTGAAATTGTACCTATGTAAGCTAGTATAAAAAAATAATAATTTTAAGTTTATAATTTTCGGTATTTATGCCACTGTTTTTTAGATACATAATTTAAGTTTGTTTTATCAAATGTAGTTACTTATATGATTTAGAACAGCCAACTTAATCTGCGAGCTGTTAAGTTTTTTTTTAGTGAGAACTATTATACTATTTTTTACTGCTAATTGCTGAGCAAACGATTTTTTTGCAAGTTTTTATGTTTTATGTATCTAAATCAACATTTAAGCAATTAGCTTCTGAATTATCAGAATATATGTATACATATATCTACGATAAGGATATTATTCTTAAATGGTTTTATAAAAATATAAAATATTTATTTGTAGTATTGAATCTATAATATTTGTTATACGTTGAACAATATAAATTATGTATCCAAAAAGTAAAGACTAATACTATAAATACGATTTTTAATAAGCTTTCCGTATACGTTTGAATTAAATAAAAATTGTTATTGTTTATTATCAAGAGTACGCTACATCCGAATGGTTGTCTCCGTATTACTAACATACAACATAGAAAAACTGTTTTGTGCGGGACAACTTTACTCCCACTGTATTTATTGAAAAATCACCAAAGTTCCACAACGCAAAGGGAAGATATCTGAAAGGGACTTTATCTATGTAGTAGAGGTTTTGTTAATTAGATAACATGAATACAATTTTAGTTATCAGATTAAGAAAATAAGATTTTTTGTTTTTATTTAAATTAATGATTTAAAATTGTTGGTTAGTGGCTATCAAAAAATAAAAACGCACGAGTGTTATGAGCATATTTATATAATATGTCACAAGTTACTTAGAAATAGAGAATGAACAGGTGAAACATTTGCGTGGTGATGGCTCAATAATTAGCGTGTTATTTATTTTTATTTTACCGGAAAATTGATAGAGCTGACAAACGAAAACGATTCCGTCTATGCGTATGAAAACAGGGTGTTTAATATTTATAATAAATCTTAATATTGTTGTATAATATATTCCTATGATATGATATATTATTATCTACACATATATGTACATAATATATTATGTACTCATAATCTCATTTACTCTGTAGCGATACAACACGACTATTTATATAGTGATGATATATTTTAGTCGTATAGCTATAATTATTTAAAAGTGGAAGTCGGCAACCTTGACTAAGGGACGTTTTATATCGACGCGTTTTCTCCTCGTATATAATATTATGATGCGTATTTTATGAGACTCACTTGAGCCAGCTTCAGTGGTGACCGGCGGTCGTACAACACTCGTATATAATAAAGCATATCATAATATCATATAGGTACACGTTATCGTCATACACTTAAGTGTATATTATTATTATTACCTACTTTACACGGCATCACACATTATCATAATGCCACGGTGGCTTTGGTGATGGAGGCGGTAGCTATAGATGTTATGCAAATGTGTGGACAGGTGTAAGCGAGCATTGATTCCGACGCTTGAGACCTGGGCCCGGAGGTCGTGTTGATAGATCGGTTAGCGCAGAATCCGTCTAATGGGTACCCAAATATTTTATACTTTCCGATATAATATAATATTATTATTCATTAATACAACATAATCTACTATAGATATTATATAGACACTATATATAATATGCATGTATGTAGAATAGTGTTGTTATATGTGTGCCGCGTATAATAGTCTATTTATTATAATAATGCCTATATGTACCTAATCAGGGTGATAGTTTATCAACGCTAGACACACCACATTTTTCTCTAAACATTATATTACCTGTGTTTTTGATCGTGAGTTTTTTTTTCTTAAAATTGAAGTGCTCATATTATATTGTAATAGTATAGTGTAAAATTGATATAGACAAAACCTTAATCATTTGCATATTGTAGGTGATTTCGTATGTCTCACAATACTTTTGAACGGCAACTACGATTTTGTGTACAAAAGCAGAATAATTTATGCGTGTCTACAGGGACAGTCTGCTGTACCTGTGCTTGCTGCTAGGTGGCTATATAGTGTAGCTGTTATATACATGATAATCGGTGGTGGTGCACTGCAGCGTATAGTTGTACCTACTATTATATTTACCTACTCATTTGTATGGATTTATATTGTTTTCAGACACGTTCACTTGTACCTATATAGAAAACCATTCGATCCATCGCCCCCAAATGTAATCGGAATAATAGCTATAAATACGTAAGGATGACTCTGCAGACTCCACAGACCGCGGTGTATAGAATGCTGACGTAGGATAACATAAATATTATTGAATCAACAGTTTATTAAAGTTCAAACTGTTATACAGAGTATAAACATGTGCGAATTAGATTAACGATCTCGAGGAGGTGTTGACACTGTTAAAAACATATATAATATAGATCTACCTATTGAACACAAGAAGGCGATTATATAAAATCATGTAGAAACTTATTTAGTTTAGAGCAATTATTTTTATAATTAATTTTATTAACTCATTGACAGCTTTTTGTTATTGTAAAATTGATGATGTACCTATATAGGTATCCTCTATACAAAGTTAACTAATAAGTCAATTAGTATAGATAAAAAAGTGTTTTGTCGATAAGATAACAGAAAATCCTCTTGCTGACTGTACAGTAGAATCTCATTAATCTGAACTCCACATTAATCCGGAGTCCGGACTCTTTTTAATCTGGAGAGCCATTTGATGATGCATATTATTAGTATCATCGGAAAAATATTAAAAATAACTAATTATTTTTTATTTTACAGGACTTAAAACTATGTTGCATTAAATCTTATATAATATACAATGTATAATTGTGGTTTTGGGAGTAACTAAAAAATTACCGTAGATATATGAAATGTCCAATGAATGTTTATGCATTTTCTATACACCATTTAATTTTCAAATTATTTTGATTAATGTTGAGCTATTTATAGGCATATGAAATTTTTGATTCATTGATCATTTTTCAGTTAAAATATATAAAATATTTAACTTTTATAGGTAAGGGTTGAAAATTTAATCAAGTTTGTGCGTAAGAAGTTCATTTTGTAATCAAAAAATCTAAAAACTATTTAAACAAAACATATTTTATGGTTATTTTAAGTTCAAATTTGTAAAGAATTACATATTAAATAAACAAGAATACGATTTTAGTTATATTGTTGTAATATAAGAAATAATATTCATGGTTACTTGAATGTTTTAAAGTATATGATTACACAAAAATAAGATAATATGCAAATAATATATATATAGTAGAAAAATTATAACTATAATATATTACAATAACTATTTTCTCAAGTAACTTGTATGTTCGCTACTTGTTTGATGTTACTGTTTTTTCACTACGTAAATATACCTTTAATATAAATGGAACAATGTGCAATATTGCGTAATGCGTTTATTAAATATTAATAATAAATAATAATACATACTAATATAATAATATTATAATGGCTTTCGTATTGTAGGCGGTGGCGGCGCAAAGCACGTGAGGGTTTGCAGGTATTTTGGGTCTAAGCGACGTACAGGTGCAAATATTTTCATTATTATTTTCTTAATTCTTTTTTCTCCCTCCTCCGGCCATCTATTCCTTTCTACTACCACCGCACAGCAAAAATAATAATAATCATAATAATAAAAAAAAAACATCATCATATCGCGGCACCACACACATATATAATATTATTTATATTATATTGTACTCAGCTGCAATGGGGCGGCCCACCGATAATTTTCCCGTCTTGCGGTTGGTGGTGGTGAGGCGGAGACAACAACAACAAATCCCGAAATCTGACGTAAACAATATATATATATATGTACGTAAATACCCTTGAACGATTATAATTATTACTTGGGTACCTAATACGTCTGTCTGTCTCACTGGGTGGTGGGGAGGATAACCGCGGGCATGAATACGCGCACAACCGTTGCCCCTTGATATCGTATTTCATCTATATATATATATATATATATATATATATATATATATATATATATATATATATATATAAATTTGCGCCGTATATATTCATCATAGGTATAATATTGATTGTATGTATGTATGCGTGAATATAACATAGTTTTATATATTTGCAGGTTAGTGGGGTGGTAGCTGATATGTAATGGTATGTAACTTTGTTACAGAAAATATCCACAAACAGGTGTGTATATTTAAGCCGTTCGGAAAATGCACGCATATGACTACATAATAATATATTATACAATGATTTTTTTTTCCATCGTGCAAAATCTCGTCAAGGTGTTATACAATTCTAATTATTATCATTATCTTTTTGCTTTTAGGGGTAAAAGTTTTTAGAGTGTAAAAAATATTGATAGCATGTCTCGTTTTTGGGTTGAAAAATCTATACAATAAATATGTAATACACCTGAATATTGTGAATAATGTACCTGAATAAGACGTTGCCTGCAGGTCCAAGATAATTCACGATAAAAAAAATCACCCTGTACCGGTGCACTGCATGAGTACCTTAATACCTATATGTATAATATATTACTGTATGTACACTTTACCTTGTTTATGACTGCAGAACTGCATATATATATATATACATATATATACTATATATAAACGTTGTAATATAATATTTAACGCCCAGGTGTTTTTTAAGGGCGGGTAACGACTCTAAATCGTTATTGTGTTGCGCCCGCGTTATAATAATAATAGTCTATAATGGGGTATTTGGTCAACGCGAGAGTAGTGTTAGTATAGATATTATATACACGTATAATTAATCGGTCGTCATTTAAAAGATGGATGTTTTTCACCTTTTTCATTTCCAAAGTGTGCTAAAGACGATTAGACTTGGCTACAAATTAAAGGGGTTGTTCTCTGCTTATTACATACATATTATATTTATATCTCTGGCAGACTCTTAAAAAAAAAAACAAATTACTGTTTAACGTAAATAAACAAGAACTGGTCTCATACGATATTTTATAACATGATGGTCTCATCACTATTACTTTCCTACTCTCACGGGGAAAGATACATTAAAGTAGACATACTAAAATCATAATACATAGGTAGAGTTTAAATTTATGTAATAGTGTGCTATATAATCTTCGTGATATTTTGGTAGAAGCATAAAGTCCATTATGCGGTATTAGGTCAAAAGCAGTTCATTCTCACGATACTTGCTCTAATCAAACGCATTATTAATAAAAACTATTTTAGATTCTGAGCGCTATGATGAATGTATTTAGTTAGAATTTTTTTTTTTTGTATGTCTGTAGAAACTGTTTATATTAGAAAATGTTCAATGAAGGTTTCTTGTAGACAATTGTATCTAGTAGGTAGGTTAGTCCTTTTTAAAATAATCGGGAAAATTAAAAAAAGATATTTTAATATTAATATTAAAATATATATTTTTTTTTATTAGCATTTAGTACAGTAACTATTATTAAAATAATTATTTGGTAATATTGGTTATTTAAAATTTAGATCATCTTCTCATAGAATAGTTTTTTTTTGGGTCCAATGATTTATTTATTTATGAACTTATTATTTCAATGACGCAGTAAACAATTTTCAACACCCACCTACCTATGTTTTATATCAACACCAAAATATAAAAAAAAAAATAGATGCAGTAATATTTAATTGTTATAAATATATAGTAATATAATACGTGTATATTTTTTTGTTGGTCTAATACAATGCTTATAGTATAGGCCATATATACTTATTGACGAGGTACATTTGCTCCTTTTTTAACAGCAGTTAAAGTGATTAGCAGACCTATTTCACCCTTATTATTTTATTTATCTTATTAAAGCTTGATTTAGGGGATATAGTAATTTTAAGTTAAATAAATAATCTTATAGAAAAGAAACATTTTTTTTTGTTTTTTAAATATATAAAAACTATTACACAATATACACAGGTACCTATATGATTCTGTAGCTAAAATGACGATAAAATGTGTATACTTTAGTTTCACAGTACCTATATGTCATGCTCTCAAAGAAGAGGAAGAGAGGGCCAGACAGGCAGAAGAAGCCTAGCGGACAAGCTATGAAGTGACGGAAGGAGGACCGCGGACAGAGGGGCAATCTGGAACGGGATATCAAGGGTGGCGGACTCCGGTCAGCCCGAGAAGTCGGCTCGGCGGCTCATCAAAGGAGGATAGTATTTGTTAATATTGTATGCATGTTTGTAATTATTCATTATCATTTTTAGTGTATACGATGGCGGAGCTGTTGACGTAATGCGCAAGCAGTTCCGGCAGCGTCGTCGATAATAATAATAAAAAAAAAAAAGTATATGTCATACATCTAGGTACCAATTTGAAGGTATCCGAATATATTTTTAGATGCCTTCTTCAGTAAAATAATATGTATATTATTTTTTATATGTTTCCGTTGTCATCTCAACTTGTAGCAACAGTAATTATATCTATAAGCGATGTATTAAATACAATATAATATACACATTATAATAAATTGAATATATAGATAACTCAGCACAAGACATCTATACGAATATACGATACACCCAGTGTCAATTTTTAGAAAGTCCGTACAACACATGCAGTGACATATTATATTATTATTATTTTTATTGCTCTTTTACCGTATCGTTTTTGTAATGCACGGGCGTTAAAGTCTTGACAGAGAACACCAATATACCTAGTAAACTATAATGGTATGATACCGACTGTCGATTACCAACGCGCTGTGCGGTAAATTATAAACGCGCGTGTTGACACGCTTATTATAATAACACATTTACATATTATACGAGTAATACTATTACAATACATACATAAGTATAAATGTCGAATAGCAAAGAGGTAGAGATATATACCTTATATACCTTCCTGACACGTAACGTCTTAAAAAAATCTTGTTCAGTTAATATTTTTCGTTTAAGTTAAGTTTACGCGCATATATAGCTATCATATTATAAATAACAATAAAATTATCGTTATCGTTTGATACTGTAAAAAATAAAAACATTTACTCGTTAAGTAGATAATATATATATATATATATATGTATATATGTATATGTATATACGGTATTAAGTATATACAACTTGTCCAATCGACAATCGGCTTTAACGCGTACCGCAGTCTGCAGTTACCTACATGATATATTATACCACGGTATACCTATAACAGTTACCTATACATAAAATACCTACCTATACATGCATGGAGCAGATTATATATTTTACGATTACATTACTTTTGATGGATAATGTTCGTAAATAATGACTCAAGACTAGTAAGAACACACTGACACGAAATCCGATATAAAAATTAAAACATCCATCAGAATTAATGTGACTTGAGTAAGTCTACAAAATATTGAAACACACACACGTTATAAACGCATGTAATAACCAATAAATTGTATTTATAAAATACCGCTGTGCTCGAACCTGCAGCCTCGTGCTGTTTGAAAATACATAAGACGCGCTGTGTAACAATAATATAATTTAATGATAATCGGATTAACCGTATATATAAATGTTAAATTTATTGTTTCGGTCGAGACTAAAAGATAAAAATTAATATTATAGGTATGATGACATATACTCGTAATTTGGGCTGTTTGAGGGTAATCGCATCATTAAATAATATAAATATTATACTCTGTATAGGTGCATATTAAGGTACTTATATGATGTAAAAATTAATTATAAAAAACTTTCAAATTTTTGTCTTGAATATTCAAAATAAAAACTAAAGAGAAATTGAAAAAAAAGGAAAGAATTCTGATTATAAAGTATTAACTATAACGCAATAGGGCACGTGTACGTTTTTTATTGTAACATTCTTACATAAATTTGCTCAGTATAACATAATGTCGACGAATCGCTTTATATATTAATAAACACATCTAATTATTTTTTTTTACATATTTTTAGTATAATGCATATCATTGCATATTTTAACCACATGCACGAAAAATGCATGATTTATATTTTAAACTAAAATAGTTTAATAAGCAAGATGCCAAGTCATACAACGCTCCTAATTACAATTTAATAAAGTGAATGATTTTGTCTTTAAAAAAAATGTTGTATTAATATTTAACAATGCTAATATCTTAGACTATTTAAAAGTATAACAAAATGATTTAGCATCCTGCTTATATAAATAGTGACTGTTAAATTAATTTTAAAATTATTTGATGATTTTCTTTCATTTCAATTATATGATATTTAGAATAAATTGATAAATTTGCTGTAATTATATGATATATACATTTTTTATATAATATTTTATTATTATTTTTATTATTATACAAAACCTAGCCCTTATCTTATATACCTACTATTTACTTTAATTTTCAGTAAGCAAAATAATTTTAAACATTTCAATAGTATATTTTAATGTTCATTACTAATATGAAATATGATCAGGTTAATATGTAAGATGCATATCATTTCTAATAAGTAATTGACAATTTAACATGTCAACATCTTATGAAATGAGTAGTCATGAATATTTTTAAATATAGTAATAAAACTGAACTATAATTATAAGTTATAACTAATTATAAGTTATATTAGGTATATTGTATTATTATAATTTATATTATTTTATTATATTATTATATTATTATTTCAAACGATTTAATTTTGTTTTGGATAACGGGTGTGGGCCAACGAAATATTGCTCTTATTTAGAGAATTTTCATATTTAAATGCTGTAGTACTTCGTAGCGTACATTATATTATATAAACCGTCATAGGTACTGCTATAGAAATCTGTGAAAAGATACATCTTATTACATAAACGTTTACATCCCGATAGTTGTTGGTAGTGCATCCGATAATAAATTAGTGAATAGTTTTTTTTTACGAAAACGTAAAACGTTGTAACGTTTGTAAGTTGATAACAAATGATATATTATAATGAAACGGCCAGTAGTTTATGGATATATCGAATATCTTTTAAAGACTGTTCAAACGAAAAAAAAACTATAAAAATAAATCGTATTAACTACAAAACTTTAAATTTTACACGGAATGAAAAAAAAAAACGAATAATAAATTTAAACGAAACGAGTTAATCGGAACCAAAAAAATAAACACGGAATGCTCATAATATATATATATATATAGATATTGATTTATATATATACAGGTGATTCCACTGATCTGTACACTTGCTTAAATACATTTTCTATATTTATTTATTGTTGTATATAAAAAATGTTTTTGTATTTAACTTGAAGTATTAATAAAAATTAATCCTTGTTAACAAACAATGATACATATTTTACTTTTATTTCATCATGATTATTACTAATAATTTATTAGTAAATTATGGAAAACAACTTTTTCAAGCTGCGCCATTTAAGTTCAGTTGTTGAAATTTAAAATACCTACGAATATAAATATTAGATATTACTTTATTAGATATATTATTTATATGTAGTGTTATAAATTCTTCAAACTACTTGTATAACCTGAAATTTTTTTGTTTCAATATCGCTCAAATCAGCTGAATGTCAGTGTAACTAACACAAAATGTATCACGCTGTATAATATGATGATACTCACATGAGATAGCCTAATAAGGGAAACCCTTCTCGTGAATGTTTTTTTTTTCGTAGATCGTTCGCAACTCAATTATAATATATTATATTAAACGGCAATCACGTCGTATAATAAATGAAATGAGAAAAAAACCACACGCATGCATAGGACGGCATAATATACAATATACCGTGTTCCGCAGATATGTGTGTATGTGTGTGTGCCCACACGTATATTGAACGGGCGCGAAATCGGCAGGTGATTCGGATCCGTGGGAACGTCTTGTGCAGTGTGGTGTGTATGTGATGTTATTATTTTATCATTCCACCTGCTCGCATTATTAGCTGGCTTGGGCGCCGGGTTTAAAATAATAATAAAACAAAATAAAATAAAAATAATCGCGTTTATGTTTGTTTTTGCGTACCGAGTTAATATTATTATGAGGTGTTATATAGGTACACATTACACGTGATATCAAAAATGTATACCACAAAAGGTACACCACAGTATGATATATTATACATAATTATATTTTGGCTTATAAATTTAAAATAAGTGGCATAGATTATTGATTTAGATGTATCGATATAATATGTACATGTTTTTTTCCACAGAAACACTCCACTTTATTTATTATGCAGGAATTATGTGATAAAAATAAAATAAAAACATTTATAAAAAATTTCAACGACAAAATTAGTCAGAAGACTTTGTACTGACCAAAAATAAGAAATGACAGTTTAATTGAAATAACTAATATCTATAAACATGACTAACATTCAAATAGTATACTATAATTCAGAAGTTGATATCAGTGAATCTATTCAGGAATGAATAGTAGCAAATAAAAATTATAAATGCTAAAATACATTAAATCACTGAGCAAGAACAATAAACCAGCAGAATATACTATGTACTAAATTCTTTAAATAAAAAAAATTGTGCGTGTGAGTGTGTGTTTTCTTATATGGTAATAGATATTTGGACGAATAAAAATAGAGGTTTAAAAAGGGATAATCAACTTAATAGTTAATTGTCAACACCCACGCCATCAAACAACTAACTGTTCGCAACGTATTTACTATTACAAAATTACAAAAAATTGTGACCCCATTAGACAGTCTAAAAAAAAAAACCTAATGTAGGTATTAAAAATACGTATATATGTTCTAATAATGAGAAAACTCCGAAAATTAATATTTTAGTAAATGGATATAGGTATTTAAAATATTTAATAGTATAATGTAGCTCAACGAGTCAGCTCGTATAATAATATTACCTAAGTTATATGTGAAACGGTCATTTGCAAAATTTAATATAATATTAGTAAGCGTGTTTTATCACTGAAACTATTGGTTTTAATTAAATATCGCCTCCGTGTGTACCTTATATAATTGTAGAGTTAGATTAACAAAACGATTATAAATCAGAATTACAGGGCTCTAGTAGTAGGTGCACCACATACGTGTCACATACCTACTCATATATTATAAATATATAATATATATATATATATACAATAATATAAGTGTATACGTCAATCTCGATATTATACAAACACTATATATTATAATAGTATTATGTATATGAGGTAGATTAGACGCACGCCTACGTTTATTTTTTCGACCGGTTTCAACGGTCGTAAAATCGCAACACAGTTTTACACACGAGTACTGCATGAAATACGCACACGTCTTACGATCATACAGGTGCCTGGTACGCGTAAATCTAATTGCGCCAGAACTGATGCAACGCAGAGATGAACCACACAAGCGGTCACATATTATACGAATAATTTAACGATTTTATCCTCGAACTACGGTTTTTATTTTTATTTTTGAACTAGATATTGTACATATGAACTTGCAATTTTATTATTACGGAAATCAAGAAAAAATATCTTATCCGACCGTGTGACGTGAGATCTTTTTCTATTTTCTTATTATTATGTATTTTTTTTTATTTATTTTTTACGAAAACGTTTTTCGCGTGCGGCTACATAAAGTATTTCACCTGGTCTCGGCCGCTGCAGTGCATCAGTATTGCAACCGGCGATGGCCTCAGAGATATACGCGAACATAAAAGGTACCTACTATCTAATTCCGTAGTATTGTTGACAAATGCTCTCCGTGAACGGATGAACGGAAAATTAGCCATTTATAATTTAAGCGCGTTCGTTTAGCAGGAATTAAACGGACATTTATATATACGGGTACCTATACCGTAAAACGAATGCCGCATGTAGAAAGATTTATGTATTTGTCGCGTATATATTATAATACAACAAAATACACATATATTATTATTATGATAATAGCAATAACCATAAACGTAGACGTACTAGGTTGCACTGTTGTGCCGTTGCGCGTTAAATGGATCATAATATATTATAATAAGCCGTATTGTTTTAAGTGTACCGACACTGGTGACATTTCGATGCACTTAAATTTCTAAAAGTAATTGTTGTGAGTAACTATTGGTCGTATACTCGTATTCTTATTAGATATATCGTACAAGTCGTATAGACGAATAAGGTCAAACTGCAAATATTTTATTCTAATTGCATTCTTGGGTTGAAAAAGGTAATGTCTGAAACTCCGAATCCCGAAAGGAAGTTATAAGAAAATTAAAAATGATTCAATATAGCTAGTTGAATAAAAGCTGAAATATTTATGATTTTATTTGTAAACTATTTTTATTTATTAGAATAAGCCTCGGCAGCGAAGACCACTGGCTGACGTTTGACAATTAACAATGATATAAGATTAGTTATTACAATGATTTTGTTAGTACATTACATAGGTATTATGATTATTTTTTTACAATTTGTAAACTATTATATTACCTTTAAACTTTAAAATAATTTTCATTAATTTACTCGGTCAAGACGAAAAATAAAGATATAAATTACGAGATTTAAGATTTGTAGCATTTCAAAACATAAAATAATAAAAATACATAATATGCACTTATAAAAATATAGTACCTACCTAATAGTTTGTTATACATGATACTAAAATACTTATAAGTTATAACAAATTGTAAAGTTAATTTTTATTTTATATATTCACATATAGGTACTAGGTAGGTATAATAAAATACTATTCGTTATGCAGTTTGACTTTTTTTTTTAATCACAAACCTGAAACTGCAGCTACCTTTATCTATAAAGATCGATAACCACTTGCTTATAGTATAACGCAAAATAAATGTATATTATTACACAGTGAAAATATAGTACCGGGAAGACGGAAACCGAGCTTAGCTCAGGATCAGTTTTTCAAAGATTAGGTATATATATTTGTTTAAATAAAACATTTTTACATTCTTTTTTATTAGTCTCATAACAAAAAAAAGACACTAATGTTATGTTTAGGAATTCAATTTGCAGTGAGTTCAATAAAATCAGGGATTTCAGAACAAATTTAGATTAAACTGAAATCATTCATCAAGCCATCTGAAATGTTCTAGGGAATCGTGTTTTTAATAGGTGCTGGAAATGGATTAGGTGGTAGAGTTTTTTTAAAGCTACTGCATGTGCTACAGCTAGTAATAATTTTAAGACTTTAACACTTGACCCGATGCGATGTCTAACCCAACCCGAGTTATTCAAGAAACAACCCTTTGCAATATCGATTATACCTGATCGAAGACTTATTATACAATTATAACTGCTATATACAAACGGACCTAAGTAGGTACGTAATATGTGCGCACCTGTGCGCTCGTGAGAACTCGCCACTAAAGACAGACAGACAGACAGTAGTTTGCGTGAGTGTGTGTATGTAATGGACTGGTCGGATTCCACGGCCGTCATCGCACCACCACTTACCTATATTATGTACCTATATACATTTATAGTGTGTGTGTGTGTAAGAGAGAGAGAGAGAGAGACAGATTATGAGCGGCAAACAGCAGCAGCATCAGCGGAGGGCAGGTGCGCATCAAGTCGAACATGATTTTATTTTTTCATTCCTTCTACCGAATCGTTTTTTATGGTATGCCAGTGACTCATGCGTTCTGTACGTATATACTCATTTGATTTGATATTTTTTTTTTTTTAGCTCCGCTATTAGTGATGTATGTGCTGCAGTGTGTGTGCATCTTTAAGACGGGGCCACCGCACTGCTTTAAGTAAAACGATACACACACCGTAAAACTTGACAAAACGGTATTGTGTAATGGCAATAATGTATTAATGTGTGTGTGATGAAAGGGAAAAAAACTTGCCGAACGAGCTGAGAAGGGGTTTGACAAAATTAAATACGAGGTATTTCTGTTTTTTGACCCCTATTATGGGCATGCTTATATATACACACATAAGTAGCCAAGTAGGTATATATAGTTTCTTATGGTGACCCCTGGTGTATGCATATAGGTACCTATATATAACGCTAACGTCGTTTTTTTGGACCGCACAGGTGTCGGCTGAGACTGTACCGGTATAATGTACACGACCAAATTCCACGACTTCGTCTCTCGATTTTTGTTTTTCGTTTTATGTAAAAGTAATATTCATTAGTCTGAGACCAGTTCGGTTGTCTAATTCCACGTGATTACTCATGTGGTGAGATTTAATATTATGCTGCATTGTTACATATATCGGGAAAATGAGTCCTTTGACTAAATATTATACATACTACATAATATTATGGTTACATACACATGATGGTATGTAAATCCGTAAGGATGTATTTTTTTTTAAAGCGGTGTATAAAATACATATAGATAATCGTAATTTTATATATTGTAATTATACAACATGTGGTGAAAAAAAATTTAGACATTTTTAGCGTTCAAGTAAATTAATTCTGTATTACTAGTGGAAACTATAAGTGTAAAAATAAATATATAATTTAATATAAAAAACATAATTAAATGTCTAAGTTTGAAATTTTCCAATCCATGGTGTATCAAGAGCAAATGGAGGATGGGTGTAATATACTAATTAGGGCTGAGGACTGCATACTTATTATTTTTTAAATGGTTAAGTGCATATACATATTTTGAGGTTTTTATGTATTAAAAGTCCTCAGCCTCAATAATAATTATTATAATTTATAATGTACGATACGATGACGGTGCAATAATGGAATCGGATAAGTAAATAGATTTTAAATGTAAAATTATATGTAGGTAGGTATAATGTTTTGTTGATATATTTTTGAATCGCGCCGGAAATGAATTTCAATCCGTCGCCGCGGATGTAAAGGCTTCACGATTTTCGGTTTGAAATAATAATCATAATTCATAAGGCGGTCGTGATTTACAACATTATATACATTACACACAGTGCATATCTATATTTTATGCTTTTGTGTGCAATGCGGTCTGTAATACTCTGTAGACGGACGGATGGATGCTTTATGTCGGCCGCGGCGGCGCGTCGGTCTTTCAAATAGATAGGTATTTTGAGTATAGGTATACCAACTACTACACGTATTAACTCACCACGGTCAAAAATGTTGTCCTGTGCTATATTATTATTACCATTAAATATATTACACTTATGATGTATATATATTTACACGCGATATTACAGTATGCTACCTTTAATACGTATTGTAGAGACGTTGTGCGTGAGAAATTTCATGGGGAAGACTGCATGTGTTTATTGGATGGAAAAAAATGTTAATGAAAAAAAAAATGAATTTCCCATCTGGCGGTCATCCTTTATGTGTTTTGTCTTCGCTCGAGTTTAAAGCTTATAGATATCTAAATATATTATTTTTTAATATATTTTAAACCTATTACCTAAATGCAACACGATTCGTGATCTTGTTATTCGACTCTGCAAAACGTCGACACTAAACAATTATCGATTCAGATATAATTACTTATTTAAAATGGTTTTTTTAATAATACATTTGTTTTTCAATACCTAATCTGATATTTCAGGGTAGACATTTCACCATGGCGTATGTTTAAAACTGGTTGAGTATAAACAATTTACTCGTTAGCAGGTTGTAACTGATTATGTAATTTCGGGGAGTCCGAAAATTTTTAATTGACACTAATTAAAAATTTTTACGTTCAAAATAAAAAAATCTTTTTGTACCTTAAAAAAAAATCAGGGTAGTGCGGGGAGGTCCCATGGACCTCCCAGATACTGCCTTGCTGGTCAGTATAATACTTTAACAGAATTAGTTATGTTAACATATTTTATTTTCACCAACATCCAGTATTATAAACATACATTAGTTTTTTTATTCCTATTCAATAGTATTTATATTTTTATCTAGTTGAATTATCAAATGAATATTAAAGTAAATATTTAAAAGCTATATAACAGATATATAGTCGACAATGATAAGGTTAGATCGACTTGTCAATATTTAAAAACTGATTAAAAGTATCCTTTATCTTTAAATATTTCAGTGGTCAACCACATCTCAGTATATTATATTAATTCTTCAAAGTTTTAATAGCTGTCAATAAATATAGTTATAATAATATAATATACTAACTGATCCTGTATGACGTCACCCGCGATGGACTAAATGCCAGTGGATTTAGCCTGCTGTCTTAAATTCCGCTAAACGTAACCTGCACAGATTCTCAATACAGTTATTTAGGTTGTTTTTACCAAACATCAATCGTCTAAAATTATTTCATATTATAATAAATATATTTTATTATCTGTAATGATATATAAACACAACAATGTTCATTTTTCATGAGCCAATCTCTGACCCCTGCGTGACCTCCTCCCACTGTAAAAATTGGATCATCGAGCACACACACAGATATATATATATATATACGTATTGAATTTCAGAATAATTTCAGTGCTATATACTTGGCTATGGATCACTTACTCACACAAACATTGAATGGTATTAATATATTATGGATTAATCTTTTGGTATAAGTACCTGGTGCATATACAATAGTATATATACAGTATTCTATAAGAATATTATATTTTACAGAAATACTGCCGATCGCAGCATTTATATTATACTAACATAATTTAGATGTATGATATATATATAAGAATATATACCAATAAATAATTTCAAGGCCGCGAAATTGACGAAATAAAACATTATTGAAATAAAATTTAATGTACTATATATACGTATTTAATATACTATATGTCTATATGGTACAATATAGCTGTGGTATTGTAATAACATGTAGAAGTATGGTCGTGCCATGTATCAGGGTTTCGTTTGCCAAATTTTAGTATAGCATACAATTTGGTAGGTACATACCCGGGGCGAATATAAAAAAAAAGCCTTTTTCGTAAACGAGTTAGGTGGGTTATCCGATTTCAAAGCAAAACAATACCGAACCCGGTGGTGGTTTCATAAATTTGTTATGATTTACATTGCATTATACGCAGCATAATATATTATTCCAATATAATATATGTACATAAACTAAACGTGCGGGGGTATGTTCAAACCTATAAATATTATGAGAGGTACTTTTTTTTTTTTAATTTCTGCTAATTTTTTATTTTTATTTTTGGATATTTTTTTTACGCAAATACACATAACGAACGTGTCGTATTAGATGTTTTGGACTCGGCAGCCGGGAAACATACGCGTACTCAGACGAGATTGTTTTTTGGGTTTTTAGTATAATAGGTTCCTACACTTATTATTTTTAACTCACTATTGTGGCAGACTAATGAACAGCTCTCATGTAGTCAAATCGAATGAGAAATATTTCCACACGGTCGAAATTTCCTCCCCTTATCCCCATCCAACTTTAAACCACTACACTCCGGTCCGACAAAACGACAGATAGTTTAATATAACGTCAAAAATACTAAAAAGCGTTGTTGACGTAAACAGGTACTTACAAATTAGAATTAAAATCGACTAATCAAATTGATAAATATTTTTTAATAATATATAGGTATAGCTTGTTTTATTTAAATAACGATATACGATCCAGGTGATACACTAAACACATACCTTGAATATAAAGTGTCTGATTAAGTATGTTTAATATTTGTTGTCAAACTATAGTACCACTTGAACAAATGTTATAGTCCATATGTTGTTTTTAATCGGGCCTTAATTATTGGTTAAATTATTTTATTGTTGTGATGTGTGACACATGCAGGCCTAAATTGAGAACAGAATTCATAAGACTATACATAATACTATAATGTATTATGATATTATATCTCCTGTGAGAAGACGATCATGTCGGTCAAATTAAACCATTTGTCGCTAAATTTAAATGTATATAAAACAAAAAAAAAAACTTAAGCTAAGGCACATTAATTAATAATTATGTATATTTATCTTTCGAAATATAAGTATAGTGAGTTAATATATAATGATGGGAGGGTGGGGGGGTCATTAATGTTATTCAATTTTCAATGCGAGATTGAATGAATACTTGAAAATTATAAAAAGCATGTTATGAGAGAATATACATCTAATGTACAAGCTGCATAGATTTAATATTTTATAGCTTGTAAAATAGTCTGATAAAATGGTAAGAAATCGAGAAAGCTATACGTTACTGAACGGTATATACATGAACGTTAGAAACTCTATCAAAAGTCATAGTCATCTTATTTTCAAAGGTGATATTGTAAAAAGCTATTAACTCATAGCACGATAATAATGCCGTCAAATATTTTTCCTACCAATTTTTTTTTAGGATGGCTATTTTAATTAATGCGTAGAACGGAGAAGTAGTGACTTTTATTTGTTTTTTATTTTTCTTCACGATTGTAGTGATTTAGTGATTTTATAACACAAAATAATATATATATATATATATATATATATATATAATATACACATAAATAATACACACAATAGTCTATTATTATTGGGTACAATGAAACCATTATTATATATTATTTTATTACACTTTTTATTTGTATGTTAAACGCCATTATTATATGTATATAGTAAACAACGCAGCGGATATGGTAGGCATGATAAGTATAAAGAATTAAATAATATTATACATTACCATTATTTTCGTTCACCACATTATCGCGTCTTTAATATTATGGTATACTATTTATGTAGATTATAGATAGACCGTTCCGTCGTTTTATTCTACTCGCAAAAATCAATGGTATACGCACCTGCGACCACATTATCGTATATTATTGTACCTATTACATTATATTATATTTTATTGTCTAACCCCACGCCCGTAAGGAAATCGTTTCAAAAAGAAATACGAAAAATAAAAATGCTGAAAACAATCGTCCGGATGAGACTATGATATAATAAAACTATACCTTGCAGCAGTGCACCGCCAATCTCCCGCCGCCGCCAAACGTTGCGTGGACGGGTTTATATTTTTTTCTATTTACTAATCGATTATTATTATTATTCATAGGTACGTACCTGCGCACTGTCGATTAATCGACATAGTCGATCTATTAATCAATCAAAAGGTTCGAGCGGGAAAAAACATAATAATAATAATATATATGACTATAAATTATACGCAATGGCCATCGTCGTCAAACGTTAAATTATTAGCGGTCATTCCGTATACCCGTAAGTGTGTGTACAGATTAACCTTTTGTGTTTAACGCGCATATTATGGCAATAGTTTTCCAGAACAGAGGATGATGTGTATATAATATATGAGAGGCGTGGAACAACCCCCTACCCCTCATCTCTTTCATCATCGCAGCGACTAAGACTTTGGCTCGTTTACAGTATAATATCTATAGGATCGACACCACTCACGCATTGATTAATGTGTTCTCTACGTCTCTGATGTGCCTACATAGTTTAATATAATAAATTATTGGATATACCTGCGAAAAAACACACGAGCAGACTATTAATCATTTGACCGAAACTCGTGATTAGCCTGCAATATAAACATCAAACACATCATAACGAACGATATGTTTCGTATAGTGTAGATATAATATTATTTTTTTTTATTATTATATTAAATTAAAATAATATAGTAGGTACCTCATCGGAGAAACAAAAATACATATTGCGCATGTAAATATTATATACCTACAATGTGATTCACCAAGCATGTGCGTTATTTTTTTTTTTTTTTTTTTTTTTTTTTTTATTGACGATAAAAGTTTATTTACAATCTATACATACAGTGTATAATAAGTAAGTGTGGTGACTTAAAAAGAAAAAAAAAATAACATTAGTTACAGAGAAGGAAGGCTCCCAGCAGTGCCACCTGACAAGAAGTTAGCGTTATTTAAAATATAAATTTTAGAACTGTTAAATATAGGTATTTAGAGACCATATTTTCAAATTATTGAGATTTTTTTGTACTGCTTCAAGATTTTCCTATATTCTTGTGAATTTAAGAACTTATGTTTAACGATAGATCATTTTTTTTCTAAACATTATAATGTATCTTGTATCCAAATAAAAATTCAAACGAGTAGTTTTTAAGTTATTAATATTTGTGTATTAAACATTTAACCATTATTTATAGGTTTATGTTAGGGGGTTTGTAAAAGATGGACGCTATGGTGATTCGAAAATTGCATTAACTCGTTTATTAAATATATACAATGTATTTTATATTTTGTCCATCGACATTTATAATTACTAAAAATGGTCCTAGTATAATAAATACTATATATGTATACGATATCATATCTATTTTATATTTTTGTAAGGACATTTTTAAAGACTATTATTTTTAGTATAAACATCTTAATAACCAAGAAACAACTCTGAATTTTAAATTAAGTACTTTAAAATGTTCAAATTAATTTTAAACTACACAAAAAATATCGGGTAAACAATTTAAATTAAAACGAACACGTCAAAACATCGGCCGAAATCGAGATCTTAATTTTCGCGAAAAATTATTGGTATGAGAGTTTAGATATTCATTTGCCACCATTACTAGCTTCTGGTTATTTAAATTATTGATTTTCGATATATTTACATTATAATTACATCGTATGCGATATTTTATCGTTGTTTTCCACAGTATGATATATATAAATATAGAAACTGCAGTATGGCATTTCGATTCCCACATGTTTGCTACCAGTTATTAGCTGCACTATACATATGCGTACCACAGCGAAGTCTTATTATATTATACATTATACTTCCTCCAGACACCGACGATGCAGTGGAAGCAGCAGCAGTAGCAGTGTGGATATTATTCGACTACGCTAGCTCGCCAGCTATTCGACGAGCTGAAAACTATATTAGTTGTTCATTAAAAAAAAAAAAATTACCAACGGACAACAATATATAATAAAATATATATTAGGAAGCTCCTATATATATACATAATATATTATATTTATATTTACCCCCGAGAGCCGATGGCCCAATGGTTTTCGGACTGCCGCGACACTACAGATGTTGTTAGCTATACAGTCACACACCTGTCCGATGCGAGTGTGTGTGTGCATAGCATGCATATATACCAGCCGTCGTCATGTGTTTACCACCTTTGAACGACTGTTAATCGATTAAAAGTAAAAAAAAAAAAATAATATACAAAAAACAACAAAATTGGTATAATACCTAAAATAAAATAATTATGTAATGCAGCCTATTACGATCAAACAGGAATATATTAAATTTTTATCCAGACACTTTATAGAAGTATCTATACAATGTTAGGTGTTGCAATTATGTGGAGCAGATGAATGAGCCATCATGCATCCGTGTCTTTATAGTTTATGATCATATTACAGGAAACATGAAAAATGCATATTATACAGTATAGTCAATTGGACTACTGGTATTCGCTTCAAAAATAACGAGTTTGTAATATTTTGAACATTTTAAAATGTACGTTTGTACGTTTTTGTGGCCACGGCCAGACCATAGAGGCGACTAGACAAAGATTTTAGGGGATGCAAAAATTATGAACAGCTGACTAACATACTCATTGAACCAGTCCAGCCAATTAATTTTCATGACAAAACTCTTAAAAAAAATATGTTTAAATAAGATATAAAATTAAGTGACTATTGTTTATTATAATATAAGGACTAGCTGTTTAGCTGTATAATCTGACTTCTGCCGGATGTTCAAATGAACAATTAGTACAAAACACCACCTCTTATCGGTGTATTTCAGTTTTAGTGTCAGCATAATTCAGATATTGTGATAACTCTTGGTATTTACTGTTACTACGGTTTAAAGTTTTCTGATAATGTTGCTGAAGATTCGTCCCAATATATCTCTATACGCAAGTCGTATAGACTTAACACACAAATATACGTCATGGAACAGTGTTAACTAGTTACCTACATGGTGTTTTGGATGTTTTTATTTTTCTTCGTCAATCGACGGCAATTTTATTATTATAATCGTGATTATTCAGCAAAAGTGTTGCCCACTTTTGCTGAAGGTTAGGTTCATGGAAGAAATTAACTCGAGTTAGTTGAATTAATTTAAAGCCAAGAGCGTTAAACTTAAGTTATAGTCAATAAACTCTAAGAGTTTAAAATTAAGATAGAAAATAATATTAAATTGACTCAATTAAAAATAAGCTTAATAATTTTTTTTTTTTTAAATTACCATCCGGGTCACACAAATTCTGTTATTGTATAACTTTCAGTTATTTTAAACATAATAACTAAATATTTATTAAAAATTACATCCGACACTATTCCTTTTTGTTATTTTCATACTCTCGCTTCAGACAATTATACAAGTGCTTTGTCAACTAAATGATTTGATCAGAGAATATTTTTTTGTATTGTTTTCTAATCAAGAGATAATTCGTCGAGAGCGCTATGTCTCGTTTTAAAAACATCCTAGAAACCTCTGAGGCGACTTAAGCAGACACTTGCGAGCCAATTCGATTCACACGGTGCAGGCGGGTGTAATCGATTGTGATCTCTAGACGCAACAACCTAACCTGAGCCGGCGGCTATAGTCACGTTTTTCTCGCTACTCGAATGTGTCTTGTTTAATATAGGTATATAATTCGTAGTGCAAACTCAATTTTTCTCTCTTTTACACAAAGCCGCCGTGACTTGGACATGAAGTCAAATACACAGATTATATTATCTGATGCAGATGCAACGCGAAAATTAAAATCCGTGTAGTCCAAATTTTTGGGAATTAATGAGGGGGGAGGGGTAGGAAGTTGGTTAGATGCAATTTTACTTGATACATTACCTACTGTTTTGTAACGTGAAATTTCGATTAATCTGCTTGTTCCGTACAGGAATTGTTTGAGTGGACTGTATTGATGCTGGTTCAGTTGTTTAGAGGATTGTAACGGAGAATATGTACCGTGTGAGTGTTTTATACCGCGCAAGTCTGCCCGTGGTGGGTCTTGTTACGTTACGGCGTAGATGTGTCGTGAATGTTCTATACCGCGCAAGTCTGCCCGTGGTGGGTCTTGCTACGGCGTAGATGTGTCGTGTCAGAAGGTCCCGAACCGCGCAAGTCTGCCTGGGTAGGTCTTGCTACGGTGAGGTAGGACTGACTACTGACTGATTTTGTGCTCCGCACTCCCTTTTATAATCTTGGTCTCGCCTGCTGCGGCGCTGTGTACTAACATGAACCGCCCATGATTGTCTGTGGTTGGTTATTGCGTACGGTCACGTGACGGCGCTGACCAATGCATTGGTTGTTGCCACCTTCGAAACCACGCCCACAGCAGTCCGCTTATAATGCCGTTGTGTGTATAACGGTGTTGTTGCTGTAGTTGCCTAAATGGTAGTCGGTGGCTGGTTGTTGCTGTCGTAGCCACGCCTACCGTGATCTTGTGATTCGTTAAAGCGCTTGAAGATATGCAAACGCCGGCCTGGGATTCGCTAAGGCGCGCTGGCGCGTCCGTTCCGTTACAGAACACGGGACCGGCCGTTTTGCATGTTGTGGCACCGTAGCCGGCGTGCAGACCCGGGCTCCTTTAGAGCGCGCGGGTTGCCGAACGCTTCGTCTTTGCTCACCGTGAGCCCTCATACTGTTACCAGTGGAATGAGCATTTATGACATTATACATAAATACTCTTCGCAGAATACACACGGGTCACCAAGAATAGTTCGATTGGGCAAGTTTGTAGGTATCGTGTACCTTATTGCGACCGGTGCTCTGTGGACCAGTCTGACCCGTGCTCTACATAATACATAGATCCGGCCGGTTAGGTTAGGTTAGGTTGGTAGCTCATGTACGCCTCCCGACGTCATACGTGCCTGCAGCCGTTGCAGCGTTTATTCGCGACGATCGACAGTCAGAGTTCCGACCGACTGTATTCCGAATCTCATGCTATTATGCAATCGTATTTTGGCCCCAACGGCCCCGTACAAATAACATACATATATTTAATAAAATAAACTATATTTGATAATATTACCTGGGGAACAACACGACCCCGCGTGGCGTGAACACTGCTTATATCGTAAATTCGTAACATGTGAATTACTTGAAAAATTTATCTTGTTATGAAAAAAAAAATTCCTGCAATGACAACTTTTTAACCAATCGAGTATTTTATGCAACTGATGGTTGTCGAGGTCTTTATTAGTACTATCTATTCTGTCATACTATCAGTGGCGTCATTTCAGGTTTTGAAGGGGGGGGGGGGGCAAAAATTTTGACCAGCCCATAGGCCATAATTTAAAAAAAAACCACTCGCTAACATTTACATTTTTATCTCAGTACAAACAGTCTTCCTACATCTTACACAAGATACTAATAATATTTCATTGTTCTTGGATTTACTGTCAAAATATTTTCATGTAAAAAATCTAGGTAATACGAAAATATATGTAGGTATACGTTCAAATATCGTTTGGAATTATATAATATAATATTATATTGTGTATCTACGTAGGTTAATTTTAATTGAACCGTTTGTGTTAGCCTTCTCTGATTTAAAATAATAATATAATAATGGATAAACAGATAATAGTGCTGAAAGCAGACGCGCGAAACGGGAACTTATTCCTTCCGGCTACGACTCGTTGCATTATAATGAGTATTAGAGGTACATAGGTACATACAATTATGCGTATAGCAATTATTATTATATAATATGGGCCCTGCGGTATACGTTATGGTATACGCGTATTGCATGTACAAATGTACATGCCATGAATAATGATTTTATATATTATATTATTGTGTATTATAAATGTATAAAGGTACTATTTATAGATTTTAAGTGATCCATGTGATCTGTATGGAAATCACGACACGCTTATAATTCGATAAATGCCATCAGGCTGATAGGCTATAGCTCAGAAGCTTAGAAGCGTGCGATTATACATTATATTATTGGAAAATCTTCTACCTACCAGCAATATGTTGGCGATATATGGTTAACAGGGCTATAAATTATAATACATACTTCGTATTATTATAGGTACGTCATGCAATTATTAAAAGGTGTATATCACGCGCGGATCCGAGACATTTATAATCAGGCGAGTGATTGGGAGGAAGGGGGGGGGGGTGGAGTAGTATCACTATAGATTATTATTTCGAACATAACATATTTCTCTGTGAGCACAGAGACTATCGAATTTTATTTTTATTTTTAAATAAAGAATAGTTGACTTATATATTGTTTAGCGAATTTTTTCCCAATTTCATCCCCCACTTTCTCCGATCCGTTCCAAACCAACATCAATATTTAGCAAATTAATTGCAAATTATCAATCAAATTTTAACTACCTAGATGTATCCATGAAGGCGTGAAGTATAATTATGCACATATGTGCAAATAGCCCAAATGTTTAGAGGAGACTTATTCCCATATTTTTATCAATAATATAACAAAAAAAAAGTTCTTTCCAATGACAACATGTTTTATCCAAAATGTGAAAACTAATTACATTAAAATAATATTTGAATTTATGCCATCTAAATATGATTTCGTAGGCGTACTATACGACGCATAATAACTAAAAAAAAATGCATTGTTATTATATATATGGTGTATATTATAAGAATAATATTAATATGTAATGACGACATACAATAATGAAATCCGTTGAACATTCGTTGTCCGATAATTAACGATAAAAACAGGTGCAAAAATAGTACATCATACCGGT
This sequence comes from Diuraphis noxia, assembly GCF_037042655.1. Classification (NCBI taxonomy): domain Eukaryota; kingdom Metazoa; phylum Arthropoda; class Insecta; order Hemiptera; family Aphididae; genus Diuraphis; species Diuraphis noxia. Next base: position 54,866,076 of record NW_028301714.1, on the reverse strand, counting down.
GCATGTGTATACCTAATATTATATTATAACATGAACGACCGGAGAGAGACAAAAAAGTTTTCACGGTCCGCAGGACGCTTGGGTGGGCGTGAGAGGATGAAACAGGAATCACGGCCGCCACACCGACGCGCGAACGGGTGTGTGTGTCGTGTGTGTGCGGACGCGTATCACGTCGTCCATAAATCCTGCGGGGTGATAACCACACGACCGCACGATGGGATTTCGAATGTCCGTGCGATAATGTGTAATTCGTTATTGTTTCGAAAACGAAATGGCGTAGAATATTATTATAATATCTAAAAATATGTGATATTATATATGTACAGGTAAAGCGGTAAACATTGTATTTCGTATATTATCTCACAGGGATAGGTTTTCAGTTGTCTGCAAGGACCAGGTGCGCTATATACATATATATATACAATATTATATTATATACTCATCACGCTCCTTGACCTCGGACACACCTCGTGCATTATAATACACAGTGTATCTTATATCATTGTACGCGTTATTTTTTAACGATTACCTATACCTATTATTAATTTGTTAACTATATAAATTTTTAAAAAAATGGTTTTTTTTTTCATTTTTAACGACAAGTCGACAACAATTTTCTAATTTTAACAATTTAAGTACGCAGTTCAGCAGTCGTATCACCATCAAAATCAAGTTTACTTTTTTAAGTAATAGGATTACTACTATTTTTTTAAAACTAATTCTGATTTCTGGTACCTACTACCTAATGCTTTTTTTTTAATTTGAACGAATGAATCGCCAATTATAATGGTTCACTGTACTCTGTACTTACTTTGTTATAACTGCATTCTCTTAAAAGTATGGTTGGTTTAGTGTAAATGGTGTTGGTTAAAAAAATTTGAATCATAAATCAATTTTAATTTTCAATCATAGAAGTTTTTTTAATCTGTGGTCAATACGTCCACTAAATTTTTTTTAACAATTTGTGTGCACATACTACGAGTATAATATACTATATACGTAATAGTGTAATACTTCTATATACAATAACGATTACAATTGTATTTAATAACCAATCAACTTTGTAATATAGTGCATATTTTGTACAATTTTAAAAATTATTATTTTCGTGACCACATCGCATTTTCGTAAAATCAATTTAATAATTTAAATATTTTTATGAAGAAAAACTATTTACAATACATTTTCCCCCATTCCCAGTCCTTTGACGGTAATTATTGTTGCATATAATGATATAAAATTTACAATAGTACCACGCTATATATTATAAAATTTAAATTATTAATGTGTCAAATATATTATTTATAAAAAAATATATAATTTAATTGATTACACAGTAAGCTCGAGGTTATGGCGCACACTTCAATGTACCATAAAATAGATAATAATAATAATATTAATAAACAACTTGTATCATCAATCGACAATCACCAATAATTAGCTATACTGTATTACAACTCCAAATGCTCGTCTGCACACAAAATATTTATAAGTTTATTTGTAAATCAACTTGTATAACATAACATATTGTATTAACAGCTTATCAATATTTTAATGATATTCTTTTTATATTGGCAATACGAGTGTAATAATAATCTTACAACTATATAATTAATTGATCTATAATCATAAATTATATTATATACAATATACTAGTTATATATTTTATTCTTAATTTCTTATCTACATCGCATCAATTATTTACTCGTCTCGAATGACACCCATCTGCACCATCTGGACACCAGAACTCTCCTTGTTATGTCTCGTTATATTGACATACGTAGTGAACTATGTACCTACTTATAATAATGATTTGTATTTATCAAACAAAATAAATGTATATATATATGACTTTGATTATTTCTAATATATAAATGATTTTCTTGTTAAATATTAAATTATAAGTAAATTAACCTATTTCTCCTTTCTTCACTCATCAAACATAATCTACATGTTTGCAAGTGAATTAGGGTAATAAAATAATTTTTTATAGGTAATATTAAACCATTATGACCATTATGTGTAAATATGTTTACATATTGGATACTAATATTATATTCTTTGGGATATGGACGATATATCGTCTACACTAAGAATCATTATTCGTATACAATGATTAAATATCTTAGATTCAAATTTAATTCCATCTATTACAGTAACCCGATTTTGACCTACTGTACAGCGGAGCAACATCCACGACTTACCCACTTTTTTAATATGATTAATTTGAATGAAAAAAAAGATACGCAAATTTTGTCTTTATATTTATTAACTACTTTAAAACTAACATCATTCCTTTTAAATCAATTATTTTTCTTATTTTTAGGAATTTTTTTATTTTGTTGATATGACCTTTCCCACTCAATTTTGCTCATAATGACTTCTGTTTAGGTATACCTACTTATAATTTATATACAATATTAAAAAATATATAAAGACACATTAAACATAATACAATTATATGAAAATGCATACTGCATACTTGACAAATTGTTTATACGAGTACGTATTATATAAACCATTAGTTTGAAAAAAAATATTCGTTTAGGTATATACTGCATTATGTTAGTTTAAACCATTATATATATATATATTTATGCATTTTCACGACTAACTGGTTTTATACTGTTCATTTTATAAACCCTTTTAATGGCATTTGTATTAGTCATTGACCATTGTATACCAATCCCTTACTCGACGATCGTATAATAGGTTACAAGGATTAGCATAAAATAAGATTAATATTACCTGAACCATTATTTTTCTTTTTTTTTAATACATTTGATATAGGTACCCATATAATATTATACCTTTCGGCATAGTAACATTGTTTCCATTGAATTGAAAGATTAGTCAGTTCAAATGATAAATCTTTGCTGTAATTTTTTTTGTGGGATATTTATATTCCTGAATTTTATTTGTGAAACATATTATTATATTCACTCAATATGGTGGTTTTGTTTTTTCTTTTTATAGTCTCGTTTTTACAATCAAACTTAGTTGTAAATAATGTGTATAATAATAATAATATGTGCTCTTTTAGCTTGAACCTATCATAATATTATTATAATACTATTGTAAGACGTGCACATTTGATTTGTTATTTCAAAAATCATTTGGATATTTTTGAAAAATCAGAGTTGATTTTAAAAACATATATTATGTGGTAAAACGTTTTACATCTGAAAATAACCCTCGAACAGCCAAATAAGCTTGTACGAAATGATATAATTTGAATAAAAATAAATACGGCCTTAATCACTCGTTACTTTGTTACTCATTTTAATTATGAATAAGCTACACCTTTGTCGAAGTCATCACATAATGTAACTTTATAATATAATATATAAAGTTTATATTACATTTTATAATATAATATTTATAACAGTAGCAATGAGAAATTAACGTTACTTTGATACACAAATCGCGTATGTCTATAATAAAAATGAAAATAAAACGAGTAATTAGGTACGTATATCGATATATGATTTACAATCCTGTGCATAATAAATTGAATACTTTATTATTAGTGCGCAGGTGATGAGAATCTTTTCATTCGTTGATCTAGTTCAGGTGGACCTATTCAGGCGAACAGGCTGCTGCTCAAACTTGTGCTAAGAGGATTTAAATTATGCTCTATAAGTGCGTGGGAATATCATAAATCAAACTGTTAAAATAATATTCGTATTATTTATGTCTTAATGTATGTATGGTCAATAACGATGAAACAAGACATATACATAATACGCATTTATATTAATATTGTTTATAACATAAAATAGTGGGTTTGTGCGGTTAAACGTTTAAGACCATAAACAACATATTAGATACTTACTCTTCAAGTGCTTCGATTTTACCATATTTAAGAGGGGTTAAGCATTTTTTGCGAAATTATGATGAATAAACATTGTATAGTTAACTAAACCAAGCATTTCATCAAACGCCTAACTATTTGGGCGATAATAAGTATTCGAAAATTAAAGTTTTATAATATAATTTTATCAGTTTATTTGCCATTTAGCTGAGTATACACTAGAATAAGTTATAACTTATAATGATAAATGAAGTATAATATCTACGATTATAATACTGCAATAATTATAGTCATTAATATGATAACAATAAAATACATGAAATTAAAATTTACACTGCAGGATAAATTTATTTACTCGTCGATTGGAATCAAAAGCATTAATAATACTGTTTAATTTTTATGTTTTAACACAGAAATTATAAAAAAAAAAACCGTACACTTTGAGATAGTCACTATCCTACCTGCAGACCGTGGGAATAAATAAAATAACAAGATTACATTTATTATTATTATTATCAACAAACACATGATGGAGTTTCACCGAAAATATGTGTAATATTTATATAGGTACCGTTCAGACGTTAAACACACGAAAAAATCACAGACGATAATAAAGACCTACCTATCTAGTATAATATCCGTCATAGGTAATAATTATCTTCGAGTGGAAAAACATAATTTTCATACGATTTTTTTTCATACTTATTGAAAACTGAGTAATCAATTGTGGATATTAATCGGGCTGCGTATTGCAGCAGACTGTACGGGTCCTCCGTAAACATAATAATATTATGAAATATCAGAACTGTTCGTTTTCGTTCGTCTTGTTAACGCATGGTATCTACCTACCAATTAAATTGAGTTAACGAAGAAAAAAACAACGACGTCATTATAATATTCATTAGAACAGTTTGTATATTGTAATTTGTAGTGCGAAATTCACAAGCAAAGATTTTTGCGAAATCGCTCTACAGGTAAGTATACCACCTACGGTATTGGCCCGACGGCGATGATCTGTAACCATCATGATAATATTATTGTAATGTATTTTATGTCTCACAGTTACAAGTTATAATTAAAAGTATTTTAGAGCATATTTTACAATTTTAAGGTCATATTTATAGCGTATTATGCGTTTAGAAAAAAACCTAACTTACAATTTCGTGAAAATAAGAATAAAAATAAAAGACTGTCAATCAGTGAAAGGAAAAAAGATCAATTTCAAAGTCTTTTTACACAATAATTTTTATTTTTCTGACTTTTATTACAATCTTTTGTCGAAAATCTTAATTTGGTGTACAATACATTATCAATTTATAATTAAATATAACTGTAAATTATTTAATATTTGTCTATAACCAAAATCTTGACTTTTTTAGAAAACGGATTGTACGAACACATTTTATCGCATATATACCAGATACCTACTAGTTATGAACATAGTATTTTATGATTTTTTTAGAGCACTTAAATCCAAACCCTATAGTTATGACTTATAATATAACTTTATACAATTATGACTTATAACATGTACGAGTCTTGATGATTTCAGTCGAATTCGAGTGTGTTTTGTTTTTTCCTCTCCCCCGGCAAACTGCGGTCTATAACCGTAGATAGACATACATCGCAGACACCTCGGGTTAACGAACGACGACGACGAAATAAAACAACGGCACAAGCATTACCTATATAAGTACCCATACAACACACACACACACACTCTCGATCGTCCTGTGTACACAATATTACTATATTAATACACTACAATATGTAATTACACGTCCGGCGAATTTGTCGTAGGATTTTTGATTTCACTCGAAGACCACACTATCTTATTATATGTATATACAAAGGTACCTATACTTATATGTATATGTATTATTATTATAGACGACGTCTGCAGCGCAGACCGACGACGACCACGTCCTACTCTAAATTTGTCTCAATGATAATCGGTTTTATTTTTTCTTCTTCGCCGCAAGTCTATATATGAAAACGGCCCGAACAGATGGTTATCCTTATATGTGACCCGCGCGCGTCCATGTGGTCGGACGAAACACGCTACGCATGTAGGTACGTATATAGGCGGCGGGCGATTATTATTACTATTATTACTATTACGATCGTCGCACACACACACACACAATATTATTATTATAACACAATATAATATTATACGTTTACACGCCCGCCCGGAACAACTGCTCGGCGAAAACGGTTTTTCCCGCGCCAATTCCAACGATATCGGCACCGGACTTTGGCTCGTCGAACTTTTTCGTTTCGGCCTAGGACCGGACGGGGTGCCCGGCCGACGATTCGTCGCGTCAGGACTTTCGCGCCCCGGTAGCACTCGCCATGTGTTCCGCCGCCGCCGCATGCTCTTCGCTCCATACCTAGGTATAGGTATACCTACCCACCTACCTATCTGTATACCTGCAGCCTAGCGAGCGCGCACGTTTCCTTGTTTGTAAGACTACAATTTATTATTAAATACGTTTTATTCTCTCTCTCTCCGACTTCCGACACCGTCGTCGTCTTCCAGGTGGTGGAAGTGTAACCCATAATGGAAATCCTGCAAGTCTCCCGGGCCGACACCGCCACCGAACGTATCTAAACTCGTTTCGCCGTCTCCGCTCCGTACTCGGACAATCTGACAGGTCGCGTTCCAGCATAATATATAATATACCTTTAAACACACTTATATATTATATATAGGTTACAGTTATATTATAATATGTTATCATGATAAATAATAAATCATTTATTGTATTCCGCGCACCGATTGACGGTGATTCGTCTCTAGAAGAAGATCCGTAATATTTATAGAATAGGTACATTGTATACGCGTCACGTGCATATAAATAATATTTAGTTTTAGGTTGGGACTTGAAGTAGTTTTGTTTGCATGTGGTTTTATCGTGCCCTTGGCCGAGGGTAATATATATAACGTTTACCTAAGTTGACATTTTTAAACTCTTTAATTCGTAAACGTGTTATATGCGATTAACCAGATAGGTGTTCATAGAGAACGAACAATGTATAGGTACTATATACAGTGAAATACATAAAATAACTAAATTAATAACATGAAAATAAAACCGAATAAATAGATTATAGGCCATATAGCGATGGTTCACTAACCAGTCGATCTTACTAAAAATTCATAATAGGTACTAATATCTGTTGATTACGTGATACCTATACCTAATGTTTAAAGTTAAAGACTAATACATTTATACGCTATGTGCACAAAGTAAATTATTTAATAGCGTAGAAAAACATAAAAATGTCCGAATTCCGATGAGGAAATAATAAAAGAAGAATATTATTTCACAATTTATTATAATGCTGCATGTAATATATATTATACATTTTTAATTAAAATAATTATTTATATATACATATACCTAAACAAACCGTATTTGATCACTTGACTCTTAATTTTTTCACTTTTTGATAAAGGTTGAAGATCTCTGGGTTATAACTTAAAAAAATTAATGTCTATTCCAAAAAAAATAAATGTGTTTAGAAAAAATAAATAAAAAATAATATAGATAATTTATCTCAGATATAACCGTTTTAGTTTTAGACAACTAAAAAGATGTTTTGAATTGTTTTTATCTAGATAAACTATTTAGACACAATTATCTAAATAATTCACAACACTGCACACAAATAATAAAAGATGTTTTGCCACATATTACAGATGCTGCCAAAAAATAAATAAACTTGAATAAATATAATTGGTTTAGTCGAGCGTCTACAATTTAATTTTAAAACATTTTACGGTTTTGGTTTTGTTGGACTGAAAAATTAACAGATGATCCATAAAGCGGTGCCAGAAACATTTGGATTTAGTTAAAAATACTGTACGTTGGATATAATAACTATGTATGTATGTGCTTGTTATTCAACATGTCTTCCTCATGAAATGTAAAATATTTCAAAATATTAAATTGTTGACGATTTATACAAGTTATTACCTACCTAGGTTGAGATAACAAACATGTGTGAATGCGCTATGCGGTATAGTTTAGCTGACAATTAATGTGGCCCAGCTAACAAAAAAATACCAAACATTATTTGTATATAATATGGATAGATAAACGTAATAAACGGTTGAACACATATTTGCTCATCCATTAATAAATAATATTTTTATATTATATTCCAATTGTTGGGCAGATCACGTATAAAAATATGGCAAATTTTTTTATGAAAATTTCAACTTAATTTACATTACTCTAAATACCTCTTCATAGAACTTAAATGAAAATAAATATAGTCTTCTTGTATTTTGGATTTAGCAGTTCACGACATAATAATCATAATACTGTTAAGGAAATAATTCATTTTTTTACATTTAACAATTTATATTTGACATTTATTTAAGTTATTTGATAGATATATTATTGATAAATTATTAATTTTTTTGAATTTCTTTAGGAACGTCCTTTGGTTTTTAATCTACCCTTTATACTGTAAATTATTTATAGAATAATTTATCTGAAAATTATTATGTATCGAAATAAGATTTTGGATAGGTAAGTAGTTATTAAAGTTAGTATACTAATATTAATAGATCCATGATAATGAGATTGAAAGATATAAATTCTATTGTAATTTATGGTAACAAAAAAATATTAGTAGGTAATTTAAAATTTGTAAAATGTATTACCGTAGGATATATATAGTATTTAGTATAGTATATACTATATATAGTGTGTATTAGTAGTATAGTATGTTAAGTCTTAAGAATTTAAAAATATGGCCATATGTTTAATAATTCCAAAAATCAGAATTTGAATAAATTTATTGTTTAAATGAAAAATGGAGATGAGAATGCTTGGTAATTGATGAATCATCCTGTGTGATTACTGCTACTGTTACCTACTACAGACACAGTTCTCTGATACAATCATTTCGTCGGTAATAAATGATATATAGGTACCTAAATAATAATACTACGTTTTCATCTTCCGTAAACGAAATGATTATATAATATTTACTATAGTTCTACCTACATAAAAGACACAATTGTCGAGATGGGCGTATAATGTACTCTATAAAACACACGTTTTGGTTGTCGATTCCGATGCACTTTGGATGCATATAATAATAGTATTCAACAAAAAATAAGAAAACGATTGCCGTAACAAAAACTATACTATAGCTATATAAACATTCAATAATAAACCTAACCTACGTAGGTGTGAGGTGTGTATGCATACGTAAATATTACATATTATAGTTAGTGGTGTAGTCGTGGGGGTTGGGGAGATGAAGTTACCAAGATAAAATATAGGTATACTAATATTATATTACCCCAGAGCCTTTTTTCGTGTTTACGGTTTTTTAATGCAATTGATAAAAACTGTAATTTTGTAATTCAATATGCTTACCTATTTTTTTTTTTATTTTTTTACTAACGGCGATATTTTATTCAATATTTACCATTTTCATAGCCTGATAAATTACGATTCTAGAAAAAGATCTATCTAGTTCCGATCAAAAGGGAAAATACAATACATTTTTTTAATTGGTAATTTCCTAAAAATAAAATCGTACCTAATTACTGAAATTGATACCAACTGTTAAAACATTTAAGAAACTATAAATTGTATCAAAAGTGGTCGTTTAAATTAATACGTTGTATAATATTATTATGTTGAACTACATCATGGAGGATTACAGGCACGTATTTAGGGGGGGGGGGTCATTATTTCAGTGTTCCTTGTTATGAAAATTCTTAGAGTATTTAGTAAATTTATTTTGATATATTATTGTTGTGTATAATTGTATCAAAAAATAGAAAAAATTATATTATATATTTTCAATATTATTATTAGCTTTGGTTAATGTAGCTCAAAAATGTATACCTACTGTTTTTTCCAATTATTTCGAAAATAATATTAATAACTTAAATAATATCTATATCAACTATGAACTAAGAAAGGTGTTTTTCGTTAACATTATCGACAATTGAATCAGAAACTCAAGTCGGTAAAACATACATTGATGAAATGAAAAACTTCATTTGTAAATCCCATATCTAGGAAAAAGTTATAAATCTATTAAAATTATTATTAGTAGTAGAATTAAGATCAGAAAAAATATAATAATCACAAAAATACATAACAGTACATTTTTTCTGTTTATATTATACTTGTTGGATGTATAGCACTACACTACCTATTACTCGTTCCTTTCAATTTATGATGAAGTACCTACGGTAAAATTTGTTTGCATTAAAATCTTATGAAGAAATATTTGTGTTAAATTTTGTTTTACTTATACTCTTTTAAATGAAAATTATTATTTGTTTATTTAACATATTATATTGTCTAGAGATTTAGAACATAACTAATGGATAAAATGGAAAATATTGGAACGGATGTGGTTTAGCGAGATAAGTGTTTTTCATGCATAATATAATAATACATTCAAACAGTCAGTCAAATTTTCTTTGAAAATGTGGACTTATGTTTAAAAAACTTCAAAATTTCAATATCTTGTTCTTAAGATTAAAATACCAAAAAATAAATTTTTTTTCTTGTAAATATTAGATTTTTTATCCCGAATATTTTGGGGAAATTAGAAAATTTCTATGGTAATTACTATTATTTATTTTATTGTTAATAAAGTAATTTAAAAAAAAATACTTCGACGGGTCATGAGTGGGAATAACGTGAGCTCGTGAACTACTAGTCCAATAAATTCTGATTGTACCATATTATGAAATACATAAGTTTCAGGAAAAATTATTTTCAAAAACTGTTAGGTAGGTAAAACTGCATTTATACCACAAAATATTAAGTTATACCACACGTTTTAGGAAATATCTTTTTTTCGCACAGAGAGGGGGGGGGGGGGTTGCAAAATATTTTGGACCGGTGCGAAAAAAATTCAAATACGGTCCTGGGCTACGACAATGAATAGTCGCAGCGCACACACGGTTGGCCGAATAGCTATTTATTCAAGTCTAAAAGAAGAAAGTACCTAATAATAATAATAAATAAATAAATCCCGGTCACGTCTGGATAATAAACCCCGAAATTAATAACTCTGTTCAACGTCGTTTGCATGGGGCTGTAAAAAAACAAAACGCAGACTTTGATGACGTCGACGACTATAATATAACACGCTCACATAATATATATTATAATATTATAATGTGTGTATGTGTGTATACACAATAATGCACATGTATCCACACGGACCTCTGCAAGTGGACTGCGGGCGGGAAAATAGAAAAGAATGTAAACGCGTATTACATGTTATACATATATCGGTGGACTCTTGAAAAATCGCTTCCACGTGTTGTGCGGGGCATGTGCGCCCGCCGGCCGAGCGTCTACGACGTGATAGAACACTGAAAACAGGTCTATTCGGCCGACACGCCGTCCGTAGCCGCTGCCGGAAGGGTGTGGCCGCCAAACACTCCTGTGCGGAGCTCATATTATAGCTTCATCTCTGTGGTGCACGTGCAACTATAATATTATTATAATATACTACACGTCCAAATACACGTACGGTACACAACGTAAGTCGCTGCATAAGCGGAGATGGGCTTATACGGCCGCGCGCCTCAAATAATTCCCAGCGAATAGTCTCCCGACAATTTTCACGTCCGACCGAGTGCTACGACACACACGTATCGATGTGCACCTTTGTAGAACACTTATATGATATAAGTTTCTAAGCGGCAAATCACATTATGTTATGAACATGAAAAAAAAAAGAGGAGAGTACGTAAAACGTAACAACTGCTCTGATGTACAATATAGGCGTCAAGTCAATTCAGCATCTTGAATTTTCGATCCAATAGTTGAAAAAAAATGTTGAACACTTTTAGAAAAAAATGCTTATTTTTATCGCGAAAGGAATATTAATTTAATAAATATTTTCTTAAACAATATTGGATCGGTTATTGGCTACAGACACACCATTGAAATGAAAATTATTCAAAGGTGTAATAGCTTTTCAAAATATGACACCGTGGAAGCTGGCTATATAAAGACGACGTATAGTGTCGTCCGTACATGATTTTACTTGATCGACAATAAGGGCAATCGAGTGTGGAAAATACGATACCTATTTAGTAGTTATGGTGTTTGGCCAGATAAGATGGAGTCGATTCCGGAAGCTTTAGCCTCAGATGAAAATAGTTAAAAAAAAAAATAACTACCATTTTTAGCACATAAATTATGGCCATATTAATATATACTGTTGGGAATTTTGGAAATCCATCGAAAATCTAATGACAGAACGGTGACACACACGTCTGTACTCGACACGTATCGTTGTAAACCTCGTCAAAGTCGACTTATGGTATCGTCACTCATTATACGCCATACGGCCATTGCAGTATCTCAAAATGACTGTGGCTCTAGGTCCTAGGATTTTATATTTTTTTTTTTAGTGAAGGTATATCGAAAAGTATATTATTAAAACACTATGTACAGTACGTATTAGAGTATTATACCTATACACAAAAATATAAAATTACGATAATTTACAATTAAGCGAAATAATCAATTAAATTATATGGTAGGTAAGGTATATAACACCTGTTTTATTTGTATTTTTTTGAATTGGGTGCTTAACTCTATCAGTCCCTACCTCAAAACTGCTGCTTGCAGATTTAAGTCATTATTTATTATTAAAATATTTTATTTTGTATCAAAGATGCTACTATGTTGTAATATAGTTCATATTATAAGAAAAACAAAATTTTTGACAAGCACCGTAGCGCCGTAACAAAAATCGTGGAAAATTTTTATAGTTATATATATAATATATATATATACGATTAAATTAATACATATAACGTTGTGTCCTATATAAGCGAATTCAACAAATGCGACAAAAACAAAAAAGTTAATATTTCATTGCATTGAACGCATCTTATTGCGATGGAACATAATTGTCACAATTGAAATCGCATACACTCTTTGCGTATTTATAATTGGTATTGTAATATTATAGTTAGCGATAGTTCTCGGAGTGTTCTAAAAGTTATTGAAAATGGTATACGAGTAAGCAACGCGCTCTAGCGATAAACTAGGTACATTTTATTTGGCTCTCATAACTTAATATTATAATAGTCGCGACATAACACGAATTAATTTTCACAAATTTTATTTTATAATCATTAGCACTTAACAGTGATACCGAACTTTTAAACGAAATGGTCAAGTGAAATAAAAATTCAATGGCCAGAGATTCAGAAATGGATACAAGTCAATACCTTAAAATATATAGATGGGTGGACATTGAAAGAAAATTAGAAGGAAAATAGAATACTCAATTAGTATATTCAGTATTCCGTTTAATTTTGATTGATATAGAAGTCGACATTATTTGCACAAGATTATAACTGACTCAGTCATAAAAGAATAATATGATATACTATTTTAGAATTAACTATTAACTTCTTATTTATTTTTTTATTTTTTTGGTGGACGCCCCTTACACCACCAAAGCACTTTACTCTAGTGATACGAAAATATTTACTACTCATAAACACCATTGATAATAATTAATGAATAACTTAGGACTTATCAACCAATGTTTACAAATTACTAATTAGGTATTATAAAATATAATGTGTAAAAAGTTATAAATCAAGTTTACAATTGTTAAGTTTAAAATGTGGTTTATTGGTATTAATTGTAATGTAATTTATAAATCACATAGGAAAATTAGAATCTTAGGTGATTTAAAATCAACAAACTATTATAGAATAAAGTATTTTAAATATTAAAATAAGGTATCATATCAAATTATTATACAATAACTTTTATTGTTATATACTTATTAATTATTACTTATTTATTTAATGAATATCATACCACAACACTTATGTCATAATAATATATACAAATATTATATTACATAAATATATGTGGTGTATAATACAAAGTGTCGGTTCTACAAATTATGCATTCCGGGGCAAAACATAACATTATGAGTTTAAAATTTGAAATTTGCGCCTCTCGATTATGAGCGTCCGAGGCATGGGTTCCGGCAAAGGCGTTTAATGGGGGAGCTAAAGGGGATATAGCCCTCTTAAATTCTGTCCATGTATGAGGACTGAAATATTTTTTATTCAAAAAAAAAAAGGCTATAGCACCCACTTATAAATTCATCACGACCCCGGATCGTCCCCCCCCCCCTTAGATCCGATACCAGTAATACATAATAATATAATATGTTCTTATGTTTAAGGAAAATTACTTGCAACGTACAAATGACCGCAGTGGATATGTTTCAACAGCTACAATTGTGGAAGCATCTACACTGGTGGATTTTCTGAGATTTGTGGCGACGACCACGACGCCTCGATTTTATGTAGGCCTGGCAATGTATACGTCACGCAATCTTTACCTGTGCCAAGCCGGTGTACAAAGGCTTGGCTTGATGCTTTTCACCACTTCCGTGATGCTGGGTGGGCGTATCGATGTTTTTGTATCCACCCTCACCACTGCATTAATGTGAGGAAGCGACCAACGCTGTATGCACAAGATATCGGGTCACCGAGTTTTAGATTTTTAACTGGCACTAAAAGACCCATTTTCAGATGTACATTTGTAAATTGATCAAGATATTAAGCAGTGCACCGGGGTAAATAAATACATTTAAATTCGTATCATAAAATAGTTGTCCAAACACATACGATCGTCCGTTTTTTGAGTGGCCACCGAGATTTTCTCGTTAGTTCGCCGCTTCAATCCGGGCCTAGAACGGCTAGAATCGATAGAATTCCAGTTTGAAATACGACTATTCCCGCGACATGGTTAGGATAGGTTTATCGTCGCCGCCGCGGTGGTACTACCGGTTACCATGTACCGGAATACGCCACGTTTAGTCCGCGGCGATTGCCAAAATAAACCATCTGGGACAGTGGCGTAGCCAGGATTTTTTTTAGGGGGGGGGGGGGTTTTAATAACAGAATACATTTTACCACGACCAAATGATTGTATTCCTATATTATAAACATTATATTTTTGATATAAATACGGCTGAGGGGGAGGGTTATAACACCCAAAACCCCCCCCCTGGCTACGCCACTGATCTGGGAGCCGGATGATCGGTGTCGTTTCAAAACCGCCGCCTTAAAACAAAATTGAAGACGATACAAAACTACGACAACGTCCAGCGGGGGGACTTTCTGCTAAAAGTTAGATTGATTTTTAATCCAAATCGATTATTGCATTAGGTACATGAATTAAAAAATTATTTATTTTATGCACAGCAATATATTATTACATAATAGGTTATTGAATTTAAACAATGTAAGGGTCAGTTGTACCGTCCATGGTTAAACTTCGATTACGCTTAATCAGCTGATAACAGGTATTTAACCGCGCAAATTCGGCCGATTAAACTCCGGTTAACTTAAATCAGAGACGGTACAACTGGCCCTATACGGTATAATAACCGATATTAAGTTCTTAGCGTGTTCGATAAATTTTCAAAAACTGTATAGCTAACGCTATCTAGTGGTGAACTAGAGAAATTTTATTTCATAGAAATGGTTCGGTATACCACATCGTGGCGCAAATTATTATGTATCATTACTAATTAGTCACTAGGAAAGTAGAAAACTAGTTTCTTTTTACTAATTTATTTATAGTTAGTAGTTAATATACTACGTTAGTTTACAAGAACATTTATTTCCAATTAATTCTTTAAACCGTTTATGTTTACACAAGATTTTCGAACATTTAGTATGTTTACGACGCTATGATGATATCCCAAAGCGGAGATTAACAAGTTAAAAAGTTTAATTTAATTTAACTAATTGACTATGGATTATGGAGTTAACTAGCTTAAATAACAGTTGAAATAAACTAGCATTTCACTACTGATTTAAAAAATAATCCACCAAGTAGAAATAATTTTTGAAATTCTTCGTTTTTATGGTTGTATACATAAATATTATTAATTAATTTTAAAATTAAAATTAAAACAATCCAATATCATAGGTAATAATACAAATATGTCTGTTATTTTCGAAATAAAGTTTTATATGGATATTTTCTAGTAGATAAGATAGACATAATAGTATTACATAATGATACTACCTTAATCTGATATCTGATGTAAAACTATTAATATTTGTTGAGATGTGTAGGTACAGTTGAAATATTATACTCTGTAGTCTGTACATTACGAAAAACGTACGATAAAAGTGTTGATTAGATTTTAGGAAATTAGAAAGACCGCCGTCACTTTTTATGTGATCCTCATACTAATTTTAAAAAAGTATATAGATTAACTTTTTAAATTGACCTAATCTAATATTTTTTCTCTTTATAGGTATTATATAATATAATATTATAGGTATAAGTTAAAATTTTGATTTTAATTGTTAACTTCTTACTTACCGATATTGTGTTCTCTTAACTTTAGATAATTACCTATTTTCATTAAATAGCCTATTTTTTTTTTTAATATCCTAATTGAGCTACTACCATACTATTACTAATTATAATAATCTGTGCGATATTAGCTTCAAAAAATTTGTAATTTTAAATTTAAAAAATCAAACATTTGGCAATAAAAATGATAGTCTGTGACATTAAACGCTTTATGTTATTAATTTTAGCCTAAAAGTGGTGGGGGACTGATGGAATGTAATACAAAACAGTTATAATTAGTTGAATAATCCTAACTTTATTTCAGGAACACTTTTTTTTAAATTTAAGCTTGAATGCATATCCAAATTCCGAATAATATACTAATATAACATACTATTCTGCCATTAACGAATTCAGAGAAATTCAAACTCAACTTTCGTGAAAAAAAAATATAGAGAAAAAACTAATGAAAAAATAATTTTTATTAGAAATAATTCTTCAAAGAAACAAAATTATGAGAAATCAGAGAAAAGGAGAATTTTAATAAAAACTCACAAATACTGAAATAGTCATGGCTGACTATTATATAAATTAAATAAATACATTTCATATTAAACGAACATAACATTTTATATTTAAATTTACAATTATAACAGAGGCATTTTTTTTAAGCAAAAGAATACATTTTTGTGTTTATCTATTTAATTACACATTTTAATTTATTCTAATAAAACAAAAAAAATTTTGTTGTACTGTGAAAAATCGTCTCCTTTGAATAATGCTATAAATGATTCTAAAAATTAATATTTTGTAGGTTTTTAGTTCAAATAAAATATGTAGTCATATACTTGATCGGTGATCGATAACAGTTAATCTTAAATTAATTTGTTTGTATTAAAATCCACAAGACATAGTACATTGATAATAATTTCGCACGTAATATAAGATAATCTTAAAGTAAATTATTTGATTTTAATTATATATTGATCCTCTTTCGGTGTGTTCAACACTGTCACGTAAATACAATTTTATTTTACGGGAATATTATATATTATGATAAATCATTGATAAGATGTGGTAATTTGTTAATCTCTATGCACGAGGCACGTATATATGTTGTATACTATTTTTATAATAGATAATTATTTTTACCGTTAACATGCATTATAAAAAAAGTATAAATGTTTATAAAAATTATATTAAAATTTAGAAAATATGCTCTGATCATCAACTTAGAGGGAGGTTCTCTTTTAACTATAGTTTATCATGCGCAACTGACTCACAATACTTATCTTTTACCTGACAAAAGTATTTTCTTCAAAGGAAAAGATAGAGGTTGATATTTACATGATGTTTCGTTATGTTCTGCAATTGAATTGATTTAAATAGTTTTAAACAGTTTCCGAGAAAATCAATTTCTATTTCGGGAGGTCTTATAATTCAAAAATATTTTTTACACTGCAATAACTAGATAACTCAGGTTGTTATCACTTATCAACTTCGGGAAATTAATATCCATAGTTTGAAATGAAATTAAGATCCTATCTTTATTTATTATTATTTTTCACCACATATATATTAATATATTATTTTGCATTCAAAATGTGAAAACAATTTAAAAATGTTGGGTGTTCAAAAAAGCCTACCCTAACCGGCCTAACCTAATGATTATTTGTATGTTGGTTTTCATTACTCTATGATCTCACAATAAATTTATTCTGTGGTATATATAACATAATATCTTAGTTACTGTTAATTTAATAATCATTAAAAATGTCATAAATTTAACTCACTGACAAAAACGTTATACAGGACGAAATTATTATTATTACTTTCTTATATTAGAAATTCAACGAAATTATTATTATAGTACAAAAATAATATTGGTCGGGCGGAATACAGGAGTATTTTATTTATAATATTATAGTCTGTAATGATATCCACCAATTAGTAACGCAATGTCAAAAATACCCCCATTCACCACCCAACCTACAATATTTGTATGCCAGTTACTCATACCCTCCAACCATGTCTATCGTTAATCCTATAATATGATATTTGAATATTATCTCTGATTAGAAATATTATTTTATAGTCTTCGATCTAAATATATATATATTATATAATACTAATAGATTTTAGTATTGAAATTATTAATAAAAAGTGTGTAAGTGGATGTCGCACTGCTGTACATTAGGGGGTGGGGTGGACCTCTGACTAGGGTAGGTTAAATTTGAATGCAATGATAGGTATCATTGTATACGACAAACGATTCTGAATGGAGATGATTTGTTAGTCTAGGATATATTATAATTAGATATTGTCATATTATATTCTATTTTAAAACAAATATTTTATTTTTCAATTAGGACGCATTTTTCATAAGGCATGGTTAATCAATTTTCCCAAAAACATTGCATGTATAGTTATCATGATTCATAATATCGTTACGAGATTTCATAAAAATTTAAAACTCAAACGCTCAAAACATTTTTCCTATAATGATACTTCGAGTTTTCACTATAGCTACTTGAAGGAAAACTTATGGAAAACTTAGTGTTGTGTTTTAATCCATAGTTATAAACACAAACATTTTTATGATTTTTCAACTTAAAAATTACTTGCAAATTTTCGTGTTATTGACATATTTCGTAAAAATTTAAACTTCAAATGATAATAAAAAAAAGTTGTGACCAACGATAGCTACAATAAGAACAACTCATAAGGAACCTTGTATTAAATTTTCAAGTTTTTTTGGTCATCCAAAATTTTTTTACCGACACTTCAAAAAAAAAAATCAAAAATTTCAGCGGTCTATAAATAACAAAAAAGCGAGTAAGTCGTGGATGTCGCTCTGCTGTACAGTAGGTTACTGTAATGGATGGGATTAAATTTGAATGCAATAATAGGTATCATTGTATACGAAAAACGATTCTGAACGGAGATGATTTGTCAGTCTAGGATATATAATATTTTAATATTGTCATATATTATATTTTGAAACAAATATTTGATTTTTCAATTAAGACGCATTTTGCATATGGCATGGTTAATCAATTAGTGTAGTTATCATGTAGTTATCATAATTCATAATACCTTATATTATCATAGATATACGAATACCTGGTTTGAGGATAAATCGTTATCATTACGCGATTTCATAAAAATTTAAAACTCAAACGCTCAAAACATTTTTCCTATAATGACATTTCAAATTTTCTATATAGCTATTTGAAGCAAAACTTATGGAAAACTTGATGTTAAATTTTATAACCTTAGACATAAATACAAACAATATTATGAATTTTGAACTACAAAATATTATTTTGAAAATAATTTGCAAATATTCATGGTTTTGACGAATTTTGTCAATATTTGAAATTCAAATGCTAATAAAAATTTAATTTAAATTTCCGGTGTACATTTTTTTTTGTGATAAAGATTGAAAAATTTGTAAAGAATCTTGTATTAAATATTCAAATCTTAGGTATAAAAAGAAAAACTTTTATGAATTTCGATCTAAGATGATTTGAACATTGCCGTAATTTTTATGTATTTAGTCAAAATTTGAGCTGTAAATGCTTATAAAAAAAATGTGTTACTATATATTTCTTCTATTTTTCAAATGCTATTGTGAAAATATTTTTGGAGCCTTGTATAAAATTTTCAAATCTTAGGTATAAAAGGAAAATTTTTTATGAATTTCTTGGATAAAATAATTTACGAATTTTTGTGATTTTTACGTATGTTGTCAAAATTAAAATTTGAATACATGTAAAAAAAAAAATGTGGCTATACATTTATTTTATTTTTCAACTGCTATTGTAAAAATATTTTATGAGCCTAGTATTAAATTCTCAAATCTTAAAATTAAAAAGAAAAACTTTTATGAATTTCGATCTAAGATAATTTGAAAATTGCCATAATTTTTACGTATTAAGTCAATATTTGAACTTCAAATACTAATAAAAAAAAATTGTGCCCATGTATTCTTATAATTTTTTAATCACTATAAGAATAACTTATGAGAAACTTTGTATTAAATTTTCAAGTATTTTGATAGGGCCAAAAAAATTTTATCGACACTTCAAAAAAAAATTTTCAGCCATATTGAAAATTTCAGTCGTCTATAAATATCTCAAAAAAATTCAAAATATTTTGAAAATTAAATCATGTAAAGAAAACGCCAACCTAAATAACTGATAAAATTTTTAAGTATCTACGACTTATACTTTTTGAATAATAACAAATATTTAAAATCGTTTGAGGATAAATCGTTATCGTTACGCTATTTCGTAAAAATTTAAAATTAAAACGCACTTAAAATTTTTTCTATAATGATGCATCGAGTTTTCTCTATAGCTACTTGAAGAAAAACTTATGGGAAACTTAGAGTTGTATTTTCAATCCTTAGTTATAAACGCAAAAAATTTTATGATTTTTCAACTTCAAAATTACTTGCAAATTTTCGCGTTTTCGACAGATTTCGTAAAATTTTGAACTATAAACGCTTATTAAAAAAAAATTGTGACTTACAATTTTCAGTTTTTTTAGCTACAATAAGAACAACTCATAAGGAACCGTGTATTAAATTTTCAAGTTTTTTTGGTCGTCCAACATTTTTTTACTGACACTTCAAAAAAAAATTCTCAAAAAAATTTTAAATTTCAGTGGTCTAAATGTTTCAATGGTCGAAAATGTTTGAAAATTAAACTGTATATAGATATCACTAACATTAACATTTGGTGAAAATTTCAAGTATTTACAGTGATTAGTTTTTGAATTACAATCATATAAAAATATCGATTTGGTCGAAAACTGGTTTTGCGTAAAAATTCCCGTTTTTCTGTCATTTTTTTTTTGTTTTTCTCGATTTTTTTGAAAACTGTTGGAGAATGTTTACTTTTGACCTCTATAATGCACCAAGGATCTTCAATTTTACATCGGAAACCACCCCCAAAGTTTGAAATCGAAGCATTAATTCGACTAGTTATGCTGTACACGGACACAAAAAAAAAAAACAAAAAAAAAAAACACACATCATTGTAAAATCAATACATTCATCACTTCGTTCAGAATCTAAAAAGTCAAAATCACTTTTTTTTTCCTTTTTCTCGATTTTTTTTTGAAAACTGTTGGAAAATGTTTACTTTTGATCTCTATAATGCACCAAGGATATTCACTTTTCCATCGGAAACCACCCCTAAAGTTTGAAATTGAAGCATTATTTCGACTAGTTATGCTGTACACAGACAGACAAAAAAAAAAACACACGCATCATTGTAAAATCAATACATTCATCACTTCGTTCAGAATCTAAATTGGAAATTTATAATATTTTATTTATAGAAATTCATAAGAGTTATTTTATTTTAAGAACCATAAAATTAAAATATTATTGTTGTCTCTGAATTTACTCGAATAAGTCGATACTATGCAGTAGACATTTGATTGATTGTGAATCCTGTTTAATTTTTTTTTTATTATTATTTTTTATTATTAATTGCTTAAAATAATATATAAATATTATAATTAATAATTACACAATGGAAACTAAAGTAAGTAAATATATACTAATAAGACTTACAAGAAATCTTGTAGTCAATTTTAAAGATTTTTTACTAAGTGAAAACGTTTCATCAAGAATAATTTAAAAAAAAAATTCCAACATTAGAAAAATTACTTAGGCTATAACTATTTACGTAAAGTAGCCTTCTCTTATTTTGAAATAATTACCACAACTCAACTTGGAATTTGAAAAAATTTGAAAAGAAATTTGTAAAGTACTTATAAAATTTTTGAACGGTTTTTAAATTGATTGGAGATAGTTGGGAAGCGAATTTCTCTGACATATGGGCCGCATCGAATGGGGTATATGGGCTAATATATAGGCTAATATAACTGTTTGAGACCAGTAGTGCATACAGACATAAATAAGAAAAAAGCGGGTAAGTGGGTGTTGCTCTGCTGTATAGTGGGTTACTGTAATGGATGGAATTAAATTTGAATCCAATGATATTATATCATTGTATACGAAAAACGATTCTTAGTAGAGACGGTTTATCTGTCTAGGATATATTATAGATTATTATTACTTATTATTATTACGGTACTAAGTAAGTTGAATTAATATTATTTAGTCGTATTAATGGATATTTTAAATATCATAACCAACCATTTAATAATAATCGGCATTTCTTTTTCTGTTCATTCTCCGTCTTTGCTCGGTTTTTAATAAAATATTTAATAGTTTTTTTTAAATAGTTTCCATACGAAAATATTCAATACATGTTTTAAAAATTATTTCAAACCGATACTTTAATATTAGTTAGAAGTTTGCTAATTTCCGTATGTAGATTTAAGAAATACTACCAAACCAAATTTTATTGATATGAAAATAAATTTACAAGGATAAAATTAACAAAAAAATTATCAAAAAATTATGTCTAAACCTAATTTTTAACTTATGTCATATTTGATTGACTTATAATTATATTTTTATTTTATTATGTTGGCAATATTATTGATTTTTGAATAAATTCAACACATCATAATTGATTTGTTGTTACATCAAAATTATATATTCAAACAAATTTTTTTAGGTATATAATTTTGTTGTTATATAATTCATTAACAGCTGATTTAAATTTAAAACCTAGGATATTTAGGACACAATTGTATATAAGTATTCTGTTCTATAAGCTTTACAAAAAAAAGTATAGGCAATAAGACATATAGGACCTTCTGCAAAAATTATTATTGCTTATATAAAGAAGATGCTAAAATGTTCACAGACATACTTTTTTTTTAAATGGCTAATACAAAATAAAAATTATATAAAAAAAACGTTAACATTTTTTTGAGACGATGAGTGTAAAAATAAACTATTAAAATAATCACCCTGTATTTGATTATAGACTCGGTATTAGTAGTTACGTACAAACCATCATATAATATTATAATGTGTGTTGTAAATTGTTTACTAACACGTAGTGATATATCTAATTACGATGGCATTATTCATACTGCTAAATTTATGCGTATCATAAATTTAAATAAACATTACTACAACCCGAGTACTAAATAAATAATCATAAAATACTAACGATTGTAAGTATATTTGACTATAATTTTTTCTTGTTCAGATGTAAAATGTGTGTTTACTAATTGAAAGTTAAAAATGCACGAATATTTGCAATATGCTGAAAAGGACTCACATAAGTCACAGGGTTTTGCAGAGATTTGTCGGTAAATAGTAAAGATAAACTGCACTTTGTATAATATATATAATTGATTTGTTAAGGTAAATTGTTAAATTTGATAATTTTGTTTATTACTCTCGAGGTGAAATAGGATAGAACTTAAAGAACTTTAATGAGATGCACCATATATTCTATATCATACTCAACTTATATACAATATCTTAAATGTCATAATTCTGCACATGGCATAATATTATGTATTGATGTATTATAAGCGATTTAATCAAACAAAACTCAAGCTGAACAATGAGCCGCGAGTTGTGACCTACATAATTCTTTAAAATATCATTTCGACAGAACTCTAGTCTATAGAAAATAATAATAAATAATGTTTACGGATTATTAGAATGTAATACTTTTTTAGTATTCTATTATTTTATATTTCTTGTTTTGGAAAACGAAATAATATATAGATTTTTATAATAATATTATGTCGTTGTCAATGGCAGACAAAATCTATTGAGTTAGGTTACAAAAAAAATTATCAATACGATACCATCATATTAAAACTAAATGTTCCCTAATATGAATTAAATGTTAAATTTTAAATGCAAATATTTTTGATTACTAACAAAATAGTAACCAATTACTGACCAATCATGAAATAAAGAAGTTATATATAATAATGAGGTAGGTACCTAACCTGACGTCGAAAATACAAACATTTTCGGTTATTAGACGATATTTTGTTTTGAAACCAAACAATAAAACACGAATTTCTTAAACATCCGATCTCGGAATTTATCAACACATACTATGTTTACGCTATTATATGACAGACTATCAAAAACATCGAGAAAACATGTTGTTAGTTTCAGAATAAAAACATTTCTGAAGTGTAATTTTTTTATACTTAGATCATTGCACATACAATCGAGAATTTTTATATATACTCCTGGACAACTAATATTTAAAATTACAATAACGTTTTAAATTTAAATCGTGTAGTTTGTACTTTTAAATGCACGTTATCTGTAGCAAAAATATGAAATTATGGATGTAGATTCGTATGCAATATACACAGGTCTATGTAAGGTTCTAAATTACAAATATTTTAGAATGTATAACCGTATAAATAATTAATTTTTTTTTTTTTTAAACTTAACTAAGGTTTCAACAAATTTAGAAAATCGGTATATTATTTTTATATAGCTCATTATATTGTTATAATAATATAACTGGGGGACGAGGTGGCCGAGCGGTCTAACGCATCGGCTGTGGCTCTGCCGGACCGGGTTCGATCCTAGACCATCGGGCGATATTTTTCTCCGGGCAAGTCACGGTGTCCGGAGAACAAGTGCAGCCATCCCCCACTCTGGGGCATGGCAGAAACCTACGGGTGCCCCAATAAAAATTCTACCAACACTCACACACGTGTAACACACCTTACCGTTCCATAAACGTACAGTACCACCCCCTTCCCAATGGCCTAAGTTGCCGCGGGATAATTGATAAAAAAAAAAATAATAATAATATAACTGTAATCATCTAGATAATTGGTTTTTATAAACATTTCATCATAAGTGTGGTTCATAATCCATTATCATTGAACTATCGTATAAATGTTAGTATAAATACATATTAGCATTGGAATAGCTTATTATAAATTATATACCTAACTGCTCACCGTATTTACGATTTAGTGCTGTTAATATTTCACTAATAGTTTTCAAAAATCATAATTAAATTTTTTCATATCAGCGTATAAATAATATTATACATATACAAAATTCTACATAAGATTTTTATAATAGACGCAACACTTAATCAGCGTATACATTAAGGGGTTCCCTATCGATTACTTTATATACTTTTATGTATAATCTACATCTATCTTTCTTTTTGGACAGGAAAAACAACACAACATTATATTATGTTCGGGAAATGTTCATGGAAGGATTATTGGTTAACGTGATAATATAATTATCGTTTATACAAATTGTATTAAAAACATTATCTAATCATTATAATTTACAATATAATATTATGTTTATTATTAATATTTGTATTGCTGCCTTATTGTACCTACTAACGTAGTTAAATCGATGGAAGCATAATATTATGGATAAAATAGTATTTTTAACAGTATAAACTAGTAGCAGGTAGAATCTTTCGTAGCTGCTACCGCTTACCAAATACCAACATACTATAAAGTTTAAAAATTACTACAATAATCCTTTCAATTAATATCAGGTGTCATTATATAAACTGAAGTTAATAATTTATCTATTAAATGATTATGAATGCTATATAATATTATATTATATTGACATAAAAAATAATTTAATTCAAATTATATTCTAGAAAATTTCATGATTTGATAGAAAAGTTATTAAATTTATAACATTATAATAAATTTACAAATTTGTAAAAAATTATAATAATATAGGTGGTGAAGTAGATAAATGACAAAACCATTTCATATTTTTATGTAAAATTGTATATAAATTATAAATACTGTTTTCAAAAATCAATTATAGAAAAAGTGAATAATACTATTATAGAAATTCTGTATACCTATAATTGTTATGTTTGTTCATATAATGATATATATTATAATACCTATATATTTTAAGCATTTTTAAAAATTTACTATAATTATGTTTGAATTATCGTGTTTAATTTGATAACAAGGAACAAATTTACACTAATCTGCACGCGGTTCTGAAAAATAACAAACTGAGCTGACGGTTATTTAACGATGATCGAAATAATAGTTAGAAAAAATAAGTTTTTATCACTACTCTATATTATATTATCACTACTATATATGATTTAATAAAGGTCTTAAAAGCACAAGTAATAGTGTGGGCAGTTGTGTCTTAGTGCGTTTTTCTAGTCACATTATGGTTGGTGCACGAGATCACACTCGTTAAAATCGAATTCTCCAGACTAATAAATGTATTTTTCACTAGATTATATAACAGTCTATAATTATAACAGTTTATTTACGAAAAAAATGATTTTCAAATGGCAAGACATGAAATAACTAGGAAATAATACCGAACAATATGGCCTTAATAAATCTCATCTCTGCAAACGACAAGCGAAAATATCAAATAATTAAATAATATTCGATGAAGTAGAAAGCACTGATATAGTCAGGATTTTATGTCATTGAGAGGTCTAAAGTGATGATCATTTTTAAGCTTCAGGTACCTCTGATTGAAATAATGTACCATGTATTACTTTTACAAAAATATTGGAGGTGCCAGAGGGTCCAAAACTCAAGAATTCCTTTTCCTGTGTACGATTTTGACAGGAAATGTGGAGCAACGTTTTATTTTATATGCTATGTATTGGATCAAACGGAGAAGAGGAGTTATTGGGATTAAAAAATCGTCTGGCCTCACGTTCAACATTGACCATTTTATTTGCATGCCTCTGGCCCTACTTATAAATTAGAGACCCCAGCTTGGCTCAATCGGGGTAAATTTTAGGTGTCACCATTAGGTATGTCAGGACCATTACCCCGTAATATACATGGACCATGATTTTTTCAAGCCATAATTTTAACCTTTCGCCATCTTTCTTAGCACGTTCCCTTCATCATATCAGTGATTTTTTTATTAGCTCAACCGGTTTCAATATCTGGTTTTTTTTTAGATCCTTTCTCTTTCTTTCGTTAATTTTCTTCTTTATATGTATTTTATAACTAATTAATAATTATTGCCAAAATAAATATCTATACTTGCTGACCTGTCTAAATATAATATAATTGCTAGATGAATATGATAAGTTTATAATATTTTAAAGGTACTTAATACAATATTACCTGCAGTATAAACTATAAATTATTTACGTTTAACTACAAATCAATACAATTTTCAAAAAGTAAAATAAAAAACCCAACATTTGTTTCTAACCCTAAAATAAAACCACAATTATGGAAAATATTTTCTTCCATATTCTGACTTCTGAATACCATATTCTTTAACATAAAATTAATATCTGTTTGGTATTTTAGTTATACCTACTTACAAATTTTAAAAATCTTTCTCAGATATTTTCAGTAGGACAGTTAATTCTAAACATAAGACTGTTATAATACAAATAATCAGCTTTTAGTTTATTCTGATTTAACAAGTAAAATATATAAAAAGGAAACCGCGGGGCTGGTTATCAGTTTATCACAGGTTTTAGGTGCCACTATTCAATTTTTTTTTTTGTAATGGACAAATAGGTATTTTATTTATTTTCATGTGCTGTTTGCCAAATCATTCAGAATACAATTTTCAGAACATACTTACTAAAAAACTAAAATCGTAGTATTAAAAGTCAAAATAGATTTATAAATTTTAAAAATAAAACAGAATTTGTAACAACTTACACTGTTTCAAGGAATATATTATATGTATTTACGAAATAAAATTACTCAGAACTTTACGTTTACTTTTTCCGTCTTAAAATGCGTTGTACAAATACAATAAAAAGCACAATTTGATAACATCTATAATTTCAAATTTATTGCGAGAGTAACATTGTGACAAGCAACCCACGAGAAAAATAGCGTCCAGGTCTCACTATACTTACATATTATTATACATAATAATAATTACTTCTTTAACCTCTCTATTCCACACAAACCTTAAAATAGGTAATTTTAATTACTGCCTATACTTTTCTAAGTATTAATAATATCTAGCAAGTGGAATTTAATGCCCTAAAATTTAATCAAAAAATTTAATAGGTATAATAATGCACCTATAAAATATACTTCGATTTTAGATTGTGAGCGGAGCAATGAATTTATAGACTATATAGTATATAGACATACAGTAGTATTTAGAAACTTTATATTTCGTAGATTTAATGTATTTATTATTAAATAATAACTCATAAATCCCAAATTAAAATAATAATAATATATAACACGTAGGTATACCTATACCTACCAGATACTATAATAACCATATTATGTGTGTTGTGCGTGTCTAAGGTAATACTCACCAAATACAATAATTTCTCTGTGTAAGAACAAGTTTTCATTTTTTTAAATCAATTATTGAAAAAATAATGATGATACTTCAAATTTATAAAAAACAAAGTAATTTACTGACGTCATGAAATTACGAGGACCTTGAATCATCTGATTTATACAATAATCAGGTACATATTTATTTATTACGGTGGGAGCTATTTTGTAGGAATCAAATAAAAAAAAAAAAATTGGGGTGGGTGGAATTTAGTTAATTGTTATAAAATTAAATATTATTATTAGTCCTCGTATTAAAATCAACAATTATTGTACTAATAATTTCAACTCGGAGTCAGAATCTATCCTATCGTATTATATTCACAGAATAAAATCTTAGAGTTTTTTTTTAATTGGGAATTCAATACAATCAACCTCGTTTAACATAATAATTATAATGAGATTATTATATTATTCAGCTTATATTCTTAAAATTTAATTCAGATAAACATAATATAATTTATATTTAAATTGGTACGCACGGTGCACCTATGTCCTATATTGTATAATTGCCTACAATAAAATATGATCAATATATAAATATTTAACTACAAAACATATTTAGCGACATAACTCCTAATTGGACACATCGGATACTTTCTCTATTATGTTACTATTGCACGTAAATATCAATACTACTGATAAATGGTAGTTTTTTAGATGTACAGGGTAAATTTAAGCGTAAGGAGTATACGTTTTCTGTCAATTTTTCGAATTAAGAAAAGTAGCAAACGTGTTCTTGCTATTCATAGTGTAACACTTAATTCTTTTTGAAAAATATAATTTTCTATTAAGAACTTAACATTTTTTTTCAACTTAATGATTTTGCTTGGTTTTTATAATTTAAAAAAAAGAACCCATATATATTAATTATTTCTTATTCTCTTTTATAATATAATTTTTATTATATTTGTCTATGTTCTGGTAAAATTTTTCATGCATTTATTATTTGTAAATGCCAAATATTTGAATTAAGTTATAGTAATTTTTTTCTACGATTTAAATTTTAGAAAAAAAGCGACATTGGGTTTTTAAAATCAAAAATAAAATATTCAAGTACCATCTATTAATTTCATGTGTTCAAAAACTCACCTTGTATAAGTACTGAATACCTATAATCTATATAATATATTAAATTTCAACATAACAAGAATCGTGCAACAATTTTATACGAAAGAATCCGAAAATTAATATCAAAATTAGATTAGTGAAAATATCCACAGTTTTAAAGTTTTGGCTAACGGTGCAATCAGTTTGATATTAATTCAGTTAATTTTTGGTATGTAAATTAAATATAATATTACGATTCATGTTTATAATTTGTTGCCTACTCACTATTTACTCACATGTTTCAGTGGGGGTTGTTGTGACTAAGTAATCATTCCATCGCACAAATAAAGTGAAATAAATACAAATACTTAAGCTGATTTTATAGTTGTTGGTTAAGCTCCTAATAAATAATAAGATAGTACAGTAACCTAAATAATTATGTATTAGGTATGTATATATCCAAATAAGTTTTGATGTAGTTAGATCATCCATGATTTTTCCATTTATAGCAGTTAACGAATTTTACATTCAGCTCATAATAATTAATCATTGCATAAGGGTTTTAAATAAGATTAGGTTAGATACGATGTAAAAATCAAAAGTTTTAACCAATAAACGTAATAGGTAGTGAAAATAAATAAGTAAAACGTAAATAATTAGAATCGCATGTGAGTTAAAATTTCTAAAAAGGTAATTTCTAAACATAATTGGAATCTATACTTGAATACTTATCAAAGTATTTGATGACAAATATCTACTGTAAATATAATAAAACCGGAGTATGATAGAATAAGCGCATCAATTAAATTATAACATTTAAACTTAAATTAAATCAATATTTTGTTATTATAATGTATTAATCCTATCCTACGTATATGTCCTAAACTCCTGAATGTATATAATACAGACTTAATTACCATTGCTACTTTTCATCTCGATTAAGTAGCATAGCATGCCCCTGTGGCCTTGAGTAATGTGAAAATAGAATAATCACATTTTTTATAGTAGAGCTCGTACATAATTAATTGTGAATTTCTAAAAGTTACATATAAACCAATTAATGCATAAATTATAAATGAATACAATATTTTATAATGGTGTTATAGAATCTTTGTCGATTTCAGTTTATTATTAATTATTATTATACTTATACATTCAATGTCTTGATATATTTTATAACTTTATAAGAAATACTTATCATGAAAGTACATAATATTATCATGGAAAAAAATAATAATAACAATAATATGAACTAACAATTACAATTGTATAATTAATGGTTTGAGGCTATGTTTGCCGGTGATCTCAACGATCGTTTTTTTTTTTTTGTATTTCAATAATAATGCATAGAAAATATCATTTCAAACAGCGTTGATGGGAGTATTGTATAAAAATATAACTTTTCATGTTTACCATAATATTACATTATTACATATTATATTTATTTATAAATAGCAGGCAGAGGTAGTATAAAATACAAATTGTATGGCTAAACAATCTGTACGAGTTGTTTCAAGGACAATAATATAATGAGTTACATTTATATTATTATTATTATTATACAGTATAATGTACGATATAGTGTTGAATCTAAAAAGTAAAATAATGCTTTGCGATGGTCGTCAATAATTGTTGGAATCTAAATTCTTATGAATAATGCGTGTATCTATCGTATTTTTATAGATATCTAGTAATGCACGAGAATAAAATAAGTTTTTCTATGATTAGTGAAACATTGAACCAATTGTTAGGATATTTATAAAAAACGGTTAGCAAATAAATAAAAATTATGCTATTTGCATCCAAAGTACATTTTATTACGTACATAACAATAACCGAACGTCGTTCTCATGTATAAAATATAGATTTAGATTGTAGGTACGTCTATTGTATGTATAAACACTTGGAGCGTGCAGTGCATAGAAAAAGAAAGATTGAAGTGAGTAAGTTATGTTTTATATTATAAAATATAAAAAAGCACAATATGAAATTCGTTAATAGCCACACAATTAATTAGAACGATTAATGCTTTGAAAGTATAAAAATACGCTTACACGGTGTAAAAAATAAATACTATATATTAGGTAATGTAAATCATATTTTTTTGAAAAATAAACAACAATACAAATATTTCTCAGTGATTTCACTATCAACAATAGCACTTTAACGTATTTAATATCGGTATTCATAAAAATGTAACAATAACTATAAGTAGGAATGAGTACTTATAAGTACCCAATAAGAAAAATAAATAGCCAATATTACATGTTAAATGTACGAATTACAATATTAGGAATACGAATTAAAATACACAACTGTCAACATAATGTAATAGTGTTGTTCTCGACCTCCATACATTTTAGATCTCGTTCCAGTGAATAGGTATGGAAAATTAAAGTACTATTTAAGTGGGTACTCCGCCTTTTATGTAGGTAAATAATAAATAATGAATAATTATATTACTATACTAAATTAATAAACACGTTTCTTTGTGTTCGCATGGTCATTTTAATGTTTTGTAGGTAGTATAGCATGATCATTTATAATATTTATACAAGCACAATATAATTATCTATTTATTATTAAACGTTGATTAAATAATATCATTTTTTTTTTTTTTTTTTAATTGAGGCCTCCCCACTTTCGTTTTACACACTTGTTGATGCTTATTTCATAAAAAATAAATATAGTATAAAGTGTTATATCATACATAATATCCCAACAATAATAATAATTTATTATTAAATTGATAATGAATAATAAAAACAGTAACTAATGCTCTTAGTATGTAGTATCACGTTAAACAACAAATAACCAGATACTTTCTATTAAATAGGTTCACTGAGCATTATTATTATTGAAATTTTTGTAAGAAGTCTCCAACATAACATTTATTTTGTAAAAAAAATGTTTGTTTTTCAACTTATACATTTTAAATTTTATATTTATCTTAGCACTTTCGGTGGTTACTTTTTGATATTCTCGAGTTGGAAGAGCTCATTATAAGTTAATGAATATAGTAGATACAGAAACACAATTAGAAAAATCATTATTAATAGTTAGCAATAGAATATAACACTCACAATTATTATTATTATTAAACTAATTATCATTTGATACGGTTATATATCGTGTAATTCTGTGTCTACGATCAGAATGTCGATAAACCAAACTATTTATATACTTTAACTTTAATTACTTATTTTTATGCATACCTATTGAATTGCTTTAAATGAATTGTTTTATCTAATAATAATAAAAAAAACAATTAAAAATTCAATGACATTATCAAATATTTGAGTATAAATCTTAAAAGCATGTCAATCATCAAACCACAAGCCACCGAAAAAAAAATTCATAAGCATTATAGTAAATATTCGATATACGTGTATTAAGAATAATCGACACTTGTTTCTGTTCTAAGGTTTACGTAAAGCAGATTTTAAATTATTTTTTATAGTGTACACAGATTTACAGAAACAAATTTGAGACATGTAGTATAAGGAAACTAGGAAACTCACTAACTCGTTGACTCAACGTTTAGTTTTGGAGAGCATAGAATATTTGGTCAAGTTGACTTAAAACGTGGTTTGTTTGGAAGAATATTTATATACATATTATAACCGTTTGGTCGTTTAATATAAAGATGTCATAAGCAGTTAAACATATATATATATATATATATATATATTGTATGCCTGTATGGTAATGAGATTGTCATAATATTATTAAAAAAATTAAAATTATAAGATAAAATTATGTTATGTCAATATACATGGGTAAATAATAATTAATTACGAACTATAAGTTATAAAAGTATTATACTATTATACAGAACTAAACAGTGATTAGTACGTAATTTGTTGCTGGGCGTGTAATACGGTAGGCATGTTTAATATAATGCGTTTAATTATATTTATAAATTCAATTTATTACAGCCACTAACCAGTAGCTGCCACCACGAGGCCAGCAAATATTGTTATATTCGCACACATTAAATTCATTATTAAATTGAAAACGCGTGAACAAAGTATTATACTGTAAATTTTTTTGGTTCAATACTTGTTTTTTTGCAATTATTATAAGTACACCCTTCGATACTCCAATGATACACAAGAGTTTATTAATAGAGCCGTGAATAAAACACGTGAATATAATAAACTAAAAAACCATATAAAATGTATAAATAAAAATAAATGTGAATACCCAAAACAATTCACAAAAAATTAATTGAATTTTTTATAAAGAATTGCGTATTTTATATTTCACATTGAAACGATATTCTTTTGCATAAAATATGTCAAAAACGAATTAAGTACAAGTATAAAATAACTAAAAATCATTGTGTACACAACAAATGAATTCATAAAATCAATTATATTTTGTATTCTATAGGTACCATTTTTCGCAAAAACGAAAAATTGTATACTCATAATAATTTAAAAATCTGCATTATTAATCTTAAGACTTAACTTTATTCTCAGGTAGCTAACCAACTAATTTGCTTAATAGACATTTAATGATCAAAATGTATATGATTTACTTATTATTTTAAACTGTATGTTGATTACCTATACGAAGTATTTCCGCATGCCATTCGGAAATTAATTCAGTTGGCAATGTTGCCATAAAAGGCTGTAAAGTGATTTAAAACAACTCGAGAAACTAGGACTACTGAATTGTAGGTGTCGAGTGTACCTCATCATTATGCAGGTGGCAGGTTACTGTAATAAATTATGACTAAAATTTGAATTCCGTACCTAATAAATCATTGCATGTCAAATTGCTACAAAGTACAAATGCTCTCCTTACTTAAAATTTCAAGACTTCTTGGGGTTTGATAGTTGTTTTTTTTTGTGGTTACTGTAGAAACCTATATTTAATTTAATATGATAATATATTCTATTATATAAAAATGAACATTGCCTTTCTTTCTTTCTTTTTCCGTTATAAACTCAAAAACTACCGAACCGTTTTTGAAAAAAGTTATATCAAAAGATTCCTCTATTAAATTCGGGGGGGGGGGGAGGGGAGAGTTCTTAGCATCGTACTTTGACCTAAATATATCACTATAATATGGTGACTCCCAAATACATTTTGTTTTGCATCATAGAAATTGAATATTTTTAGGGTTGCCATTGGTTACGGATGATCAGTCTTTACAGCTACTAAATTATATATATATATATATATATAAAAAATGGCTCTATGAAATGATGAAATTCAATACAAAGTTTGATTGAAAATTTTGCGTATTTTTTCAAAAAAGGCAAATTTAAGCGTTTTAAAGAATAATATCGTTGATATACTTTTATAATATTACAGCACATTTTCTTTGGTCATATACAATTCTTTTCCATCCACTCTATAATTGTAATCATTTATTTTAGAATAGCATAATTCAGAATTTCAATAGTATGTTCCGAACATTATCAGTGCATATTTCAAACCTTCTACGTATTACTAATTAATAACGATTTGGAAGGAATGTTATCACTCTATATCAAAACAATATTATATTCTTTCTAAAGTAATAAAAATTGATACTAAACAGCCGAGTACCGAAGAGAATAATATAACAATGTGATTTATTTCGTTTCTAAATAGACTAAATCCGTTGTGTTCGTATAGTGTACACGCAAAAAATGTCACGATAGTGTATATGCACAAACAACGATGTAAAATTTATAATAGGATGCGTAACATAATTATTGCAAGGAACTTAGTGGAGTTTTTATATTCCATATTCTTTTGTGTCTAATAATATAATAATAATGTCACCAGTTTGTGAAAATATTTAAAATCTTAGAGTAACCGAAATTCTTGGAAATTTCATTATTCCAACGCCGAAAAACCTTATGTGACCCGTTGCGATTTCACCTTGCCAACGGGTTTATCTCCCTCGGAGACGACGAATTTTACGCTCATACCTATATAAATAAATATTATATTTCGTTAAAACATACATATATATGTATATTTATGTAATATTCGTACCTACTTGACAATGGCTGTGTTATGATTTTGCTTGATTTTTTTTTTCATCACGACCGCGAGCTAATGATGGCCGCCTGGCTTATGTATTAGATTTAGGTACATGTTTTTGTTTCTTACATTTCTATTATATTATATTCTTTTTGTATCTAATATTTTTCATTTAGATACCGACCGTAGACCACAGAAATCATATGATAAAAATATGCGTGTTTAAATTATACAATTAATATGGTAAGTTCTTTATTTGTGTCAATAGTTATATAGACACTTATCTTTGTCAAGTTATTTATGTATTCGGACGTTGTTTTACTCGAAACTAAGTTTTAAGTTAAGTTAATTTTAATTTAATTACCTTGACACCAAATTTTTTTTATATAAATTATTATAGACCTTAATAAAAACCTAAAGAGTAAAATGGAATCAGAAAACTAATTACGTATTTTAAAATGCAATCAAATTAATATTATAATAAAAACTGCGTATATAATATAGGTATACCTATATAATGGTATGACATTATTGTACATGGGTAAATGTGAGACGTAGGGGTAACCGGTCAGTATTAATAATTTAATACTTGGCTGTTTAAAGCAAATAATCGATCTATTTAAATTATTAATACGTTTACTGTTATTATTATTATTATTTTAGTAATAATTACAATAATTTTTCTTCTATTTAATCGAATTATTCAGAAGTAAGTTAAATATTATTTAAAATCTATACGGTTTATTATAGTCATAACTACAGTTAGGTATATCATAACAAGTCATATTATAACTTATAACCTATTTGATAATTTATAGTATGATGGTTTAGTGTTAACCTGAATTCTAGTAATCCAGATATATCTTATATATTTAGGTACCTATACTGAATGGAATATCAATAAATAATTTCAGAGCGTAAATAATATGCAGCCAAGTAAACATTAGATAAATGTATTAATAACTTCCAAGTAATTGAGTGTCTAAAGACTGCAATTCGCAACTTTTACAGTGGCCACTGCACTAACCTTTTGAACTACAATTATTATTATTATAACAAACACATATTCAACGATATTTTAAATATAGTATACGCTGAAGTATTTGCTGAAATTCTCGATACATTTTTAGCACAATTATCATACAGACTAGTAAACTACAAGTACATTAGCCTATATAACGAAAATTAATTGAAGTAAATAATGAATTCTGTTTACATAATTTAATAAAGACGTTATAAAAACACGTTATTATTTATAAAATTATAACTACGAATCATGGTACATAATATGGATATGATTTTATAAGAACAATATTATTCTTTTAAGACTGAAATACCATTGAATATTTAACACTTGTTTATAGGGTTATTCACTAAGCATGTAAACCTTACCTTTTCGTTTATTAACGCATTTTTTCAAATTTTGATTTTTAGAATTTTTAAATATAGTTGAACACCATATTTTAAAATTCTTGAAAATGGGTGATTCTCGTTTGAAAAACAGTAGCACATTCTTTTATAATTACAAAAAATATCAAGAGTTTGAAAATATGGTCTTTTATATTTAAAAATTCCAAAAACTTAGATTAATTAAAAGAAAAATTAGGGTGAGCAGAGCATGCTTGGTGGTTAGGTTAGTTTAGTTAGGCTTTGTTGAGTTATATCATTTAGCACAGCATTTGGAAGATTATAGTATTGTAGTTATAAACGGCTAATGTATATTATTTTTAAATCTAATCTTGACAATATCATCGCATTCAAAAATTAATGTAGTATAAATGTCAATAGATTCTAGGCAACTGGTGTGTGAATTATGTTTTCGGAATTGAACATATAAGTGCATAATCATATTTAATTATTAATAAATTTAAGGTCAAAATAAAAAATATTATAGTATATAATATTACAACATTTATGACTTATAACTTGATATTTACCAAGCAAACCTAGAAATTTGTTTACAGGGTTAGAAAACTTTTGGAAGACTTTTAAATCACCAAACAGCGTGGGCTGAAAAAAAATGCATTATTTATTCATTGTGAAACTTAAGCACTTTACTTTGGCTGAGAAAATTAATCAACTTTGATATTTAATAATAAACTGTTGTAATTTATGATAGGTAGTCAAATAAAGTACCTATAGGTACCTTTAAGCATATTATTTTTTTATTTTTTTTAAGCCTCAACAACTAAGGGTATTGGCTATCATTAGCATTAATAAAGATACATTGATACATTATATATAAGGTTGTAAAGTTTAGTTCTTTTTAGAAATAATGTTGCTGTAGTTTTCAAAACTGGGTCGAAGTGCTTCTACAGATGATCCGGAATGGTTAAAGATGTTCTGTTATCGGCGTAGTTGCGGCAGTGTAAAAGGATGTGATTAATGGTAAGACCTTCCCCACAGGTTAAGCAATGAGCAGGGTCTTCACATCTCATGAGAAAGCTATGTGTGAACCACGTATGACCATTTATGAGTCTATTGATAATGACTTTGTGAGGTATTTCGGTGATGGGTGATGGCAATGGGTTGATAGAAAGTTTGATTTCGTTCAATTTTGTCTGTGACGATGTGCAATGTAATTGTCACTGTTTCAATTTCAAAGACTGTACAACTCTCTTAATGTCATTTTAGAGAGCAAATTTGCACTAAACAGTCTTCGGGGGGAGTTTATAGCTCTTTTAGCATAGATGTCTCTTGTTTCGTTGCCAGGGATTCCGACATATGGCTAGGAATCCATAACAGCGTCACGCTTTGATTGTTGTGATTTAGAAGGGAGATTTGATTTTTGATCATACTGGATATTGCATTAGGTTGATTTATGTTGCCAATACTGTTTTTAAAACTAAGAGAGTCGCTTAATATGAGAGTTTTATCTATTTATTGGTGTTAAATTATTTAAAGTGCGTGAGAGATCACGTATGCTTCTGCAGTTTAGATATAGCAGAAATCGAGAAGTTTGATCATTTTTAAAGTATTGTTAAAGAACAGCTCTACCCCTGCTTCAGTTTTAGATCCGTCAGTGTAAAAATTGATGTAACCCTGGAAGTCTAAAATTAGTGAGTAAGCCAAATTTATAAAAGTTTTGTCTATAATCTCACTTTTTATGTGTATAACGAGATCGGTGTTGTAGTGTAGTTCAATTACCCATGGAGCACTAATAGAATGCTTGTGTTTTAATATTCCAGAGCAATTGAAGTTGTTGAGTTTTATTGTGTTTTCAAAGTGTGAGGTAATATTGTTTTTTACTTTTCTAGTTTTTTGGAGTATGTAGTTTTGCGCTCTCTTTAAGTCTAGTGAAGGAGTGTTTGAAATATTGAGAATGCTTGGAATAGGACTAAATTGAAATGGTGAGTCTGAGACCCATCTTGTGAATAGTCTCTATCATTTTGAGTGTGGGTTATGTAGCTTCGATGAAAAGGAAAGTACCATACTCTAATTTAGACAGAATGAGAGATTTGTATATTTGTTGGAGAGTAGTTCCGTCTGCTCCCCACGTAGTGTGCGCTAATAATAACTTGATGATGTTCAATTTTATTAGAGTTGCTCTTTGAAGTGGGCCTGCCATGTTGTCTTGTTATCTAAGGTAATTCATAGGATTTTTATGATTTTAGTATATGGTATAGGAGTGTTGTTTATGTATTTCTAATTTGTTGTATTTTCTGAACTTGGTCAAGAGGGAGCAACGAGATCTTGTAGCAGAGAAAGTGAAACCAGTTTTAGAGGAACATTTTATTAGTGAGTCATTTGCATCCTGTAGTGCTGGTTGGATAGAGTTTTGATATATTCCTCTACAAAGGATATTTAAATCATACACATAAAGAGTGGCTTAGACTGGAAATGTAATATTCTCACACATATGTCGTTTATAACGATGAGAAATAGTGTAACTGATATTATTATAGATCCTTGAGGGACACTGTTTGATTGACTTAAAGAGGGAGATAGATGATTATTGATTTTCACTTGGAATGATCTTTCTGAAAAGAAATCCGTTATGAAGTTGAACATTTTGCCATTGAATAGGATTTTTCGAAGTTTATCCAGTATGCCAGGTCTCCAGGTTGTATCATGGGCTTTAGCTAAATCTATTGCAACTAGTCCTAGGACTTGTTTATTGTTGAATGTTTTTTATTGTTATCATGTGTGCCCTGTATAGAACTATATGTGCTTCTATGTTTTTGAAAACCATTTTTTTGAGGAATAAGATAATTAATTTTTTCTAAAACCCAGCATATTATTTTGTTTTTAATCGCAGTGTAACTTTTGTACATTTTTTAGTATTTTACCTGTTACTAATAAATTTAAATATCGAAGAAAATATTTATTAAAAAAGCTCAGTAAAATTAGTCGATAGTTTTTAATAAGCATAATAAAAACTAATGATTCAAAACATTTATTTCGATAATAGATTACATTACATTAAAAAGGTACTTTTTTATTAATTATTTTTTTACAAAAATTAGTGAAATATGTATTTTAGATGAATAAAATATATAAAAAGAAATTATAATCACTTAATTACAGTATCGTTTTTTAAAAGAACGTTTCCTTATTTTTTTTTTAGAACTTTAATTTAATTAATTATTAACCCAACACAAATGTAAAAATGTATAAATATATTATGAGTTCTGTAAAGTTCAAATTAAAAATAATCAACGTTTTTCACTAATTACTTATTATACTTGTTTAACTGACAACTTTCTTATTCAGAATATTGCAAAAAAAAAACTATTTATATAGTTATTATCGATATTTTATATTAGATATATTATAGTTCTAATTGGATTTTATAAAAATATTTGTTTATATTATAATTATTGTAATCTTTTCATTTATGTATTAAGGGCTAAGGGTTAAGAGTTTCAAAGTTATATAGTTTTGAAAGTTATAAAGTTTGTTAAAAAGTTAGGTTTTGTATACCTACAGTAGGTTTTACTCTGATAAATACATTTTTAGATGATTTATAATTATTAAGCAATAGTGCCGTAAAATTTACTTACAGTGTTTATCCTTAATAAATAAAAGTATTAACATCGTATATTGCTACGTTATAAAATAAAAGTAACTTTTATTCGTATACTAAGCGAATAATAATATTAAATTATTATTTCATCGAATTTCTTGTCAAAAATCTATAAAGGTTTTATACTAAATGAAATAGACTAACAAATAATAAAGGTATAATAAAATGAAAAATACAAAACTGCATTTTTCTCATAATTAATATTTTGTTTTTTACGGAACTTTTGCTTAGAAGGGAAGTATACTTTTATGATAGGCAAAGCTTAACTCTAAGTATTTTTAGATTTTTTTTAACGATGATATGTTATAGGTTAAGTACAATTTTTTTTCAACAAACGATTTCTAGGAGGATGATTTTTGTAATGATTTGTTTATTGCCACAGAAAATTCCTAACAAAATACGTAGCATGCTATATTGCTATACTAGATATATTAGATTTTTAGACTGTAGTAACTGTGATCTATTCAAATAATTATTAATAAAAATAATTATATATTTTATAACTTGTATAAAATTTATATATTTTTAAATTGTTTATATATATTTATATGAACAAGATAAAGTAAATATTAAACTTTTTGGTTTTGATCAAAAAGAGAAGGGTACGATTTTATACTGTACTCGAAAACAATTATAAGTCCATCACGTACTATTACTTAATATACTTATTAGTTATTGTTATTACTATTATATTTGAAATCAATAATATTGGGAATGTATAATAATATAACATACAAGTACAAAATGATATGTTCACGAAAATCTTTCCAATGTTAGTCGACGAATTCATGATTATCATTCCGGAGTAATATT
Source organism: Diuraphis noxia (assembly GCF_037042655.1). Lineage (NCBI taxonomy): Eukaryota > Metazoa > Arthropoda > Insecta > Hemiptera > Aphididae > Diuraphis > Diuraphis noxia. The sequence continues at coordinate 54,824,786 of NW_028301714.1, read as the reverse complement.
ATCAAACATATTGTTGCTGTTCAGAGAGAAACGTTGAAAATAAACATAAAAATATTATTCTGGACTTTGGATCCATTTATTAGCGCTGTTGTTATAATATGTCAATATAACATACGACTGATTAGATTATTCGTTAAATATTTGGCCCACAATTTTACATGCAAGCAGTATGCAGTACCTATTTAGTATTTAGTACAACTATACAGTGCATATTATAATAATACGTAATGACTAATGACATAGGTACAGTGTGATTAAATAAATATACTTACCTCTATATGTTTTTTACATTTATTCAAAATATAATTTTTAATTTTAAAGACTAAATTTAAATTCCTTGAGATTTTTATATAAAAATTATTATGATTTAATTGACAGTCCTCTCCCTCTTTTTTTGCTGTAAATTATTCAACGGATAAGTTTTTTGAAATTCATATTGATTCCAGTTAATAAAACTTTTAAATATTATTGATAATGTCCTTATAATGGTTTTACAAAAGTATATTAAGTATTTATTAACGCCTTAAACTAATTTTGTAAATTATTAATATTAATAAATTAATATAGGTAAATGTATTCAATTCTTAAACTACCATAACCTCCACATATCTTCCTAATTCAATATCATATTATCACAGACTTACAAGTACCTATACAAAGTTGTATTACTCATAATCTACTATTTTCTTATTCGAAAAAGACAAAAGTATTCACTAAATAATTAACAGTAGAAAAGTGAGGTTGTAATTTGAATAACAGGAGTTTGTATATCAAAAAGATAAAACTCAAATAGGTAGTACAAAATAATAGTTTAAAGATTAAGGTCTTTCAGTATATTTAAAAGTTTCAAAAAAAAAAATATACAATAACTGATATAACTGCATCAACTGCATTAAGGAATGAAAGGGGTGAGCATGAACAATGAATCACTCTGTATATTATATAAACTTTATATAATAATAATATAACATCAGTGCTGTGGGTATCAGCAATCACACTTCAAACAACAGAAAAGTACACGCCGCCGCCGTCTACTGATGTAATATGTAATAATTATTATTTTAATAGCTGAAATAATGTTATACCTAATACATATTTACAACAGAGTTATTATCTTTATCAATTTATTTTTTATTTTGATATTATTTTATCGTTAAGCATCTTACCAGTTACCATCCGCTTCGAGTGAACATTGTGTATAACATTATTGAACAATTATCGTGTATTGGTGTGTGCAGCGTGGTGTAATGTTACGTAACAGATGCCGATTGATGAACTAATTTTGACACACTAAGCCAATAAATTCAATATATCCACGATTATACAGAGCGAATGATATATTTCAAAGTTAACGAATTATAGTCGTTAAGCAAATTTGTGTTTATTGTTGTTATATATATCTAAACAATAATAATAGCACTTCTGCTAGCTTGAGGATTTGTTCTGTTATATTTAGTAAAAATCATTCAATTTTAATATCTCTTGGTTACCTAGATAGATATTATTCGGTAATATTCAATTTACAATTTTATTATAATATATAATACACCTAACTTTTACAGAGTAATGTTAAGAGAAAGATTAATTTAATAAAATGTGAAATTTGTGGGAAGTAAAAAAGATGAAAGTCGAGGTTTACTCTTTATATTATAGATACACGATCATATTATTTAATGCGAATTTAACATTTAATGTTAAATCATTTAAATTTTTTGTTTTATTTATCTACCTACTATATCAAATCTAACCCACTAATTCATGCGTAAACAACGATTTACATTTGTATGATGACAAATTTATAGTCACTATACTCACTCTATATACACGCGTTTACTATTTAATCTTAAGACATTTTGTTATAATAATAAATGATGATGTCTCGTGTTGTGGCTGAGGGTGGGCATCTGATTAAATGTACTCAAATACTACTAGACTGTAGCATATGCACTACATATCTGGTAATTTTTTGGCTTCCTTTGTTTGACAATGACGCTGTATAAAAATTGATTTTTATATTTTTCATTCATTAGTAAAAATGAAAAATAATAAAATAAAAGTGCCGTCATTATACATTTAGGTAATTTGAATCTACAGGTGAATCACTTTTAAAGAAGTGTCCTTTTCACCATTCGACCAAAACGATACGCAGACGCGTCTTGAATAACAGCCAAATACCTTGGCCATTTTTTTTTTTTGTACTTGCCTGCTTTAAAGTCGTGAGTCAATATTAGTCAATATTAATATGTTTATACACTGTTAAACATTTCACTCGAATCAATGAGCGAAGTTTGACTACAAACTTGTCTTTACATGTATTTTAAACACATATTCTATAAACATTTCCTCTGCAGAATCGATATTTTTGCCTATTAAAATTAGGCATTTCCAGGAAATCAATGTCTTTCGATCTCTACATGTTTTCTTTAAAAAATTGTTTATCGTAGTTTTGTAAGTCTTATTCTATACTATAGTAAGTTTTGTCAATATATCGTGTTTTCAATTTACATTATTGATAATGTGATGGCCCGAATTATAATATTCCGGTTTTTGTATCTTTGATTAATAAAAATAAATAAACCATAAACATCAAACATACCATGTTTCGAATTTACAACATCAATTATCCAAGTGCATAAAAGGTTAATTTGGATAATTAGCTTAGTTTTACCTAATCTATATAAAACATATTAAAACATTTAAATTAATAACTTTCTATATACTGCATAACATAATAAATACAATATTGATTAATAACATGCCAATTTATAGGAACCTTTTACCTAACCTTAGGAAGAATAAGTGCTTGCGTAAACATAACCAACAATAAAAAAAAAAAATGTTCGTTAATTTCTAAATAATTTTAGTAAAAATGTAAAAAAAGATAGAACGAAACAAGAATAAAATAATAAATATTTAACATTTTAATGTACTTAATGCACTTAATGTGAAAAATCAAGTAATACTCAAGTATTAAGTATTTAGGTAGGTATAACTTCTAATAAAGAATCACAACAATTATCATTCAAAGTAGGTACATCAAAATATATAACAATCACTAATTATTATATTATGTAAGTAATTAAAAACAATAATTTTAGATATTATCACCACTTTAAATAAAATATGCATTTTTAAAATAAACTATATTAATTTAAATAATCTTGCTAATGAATTGACATAAGAACTTTGATATAGCCTATAGATATACTGGTAACTGGTTGATCGGTAAATTATTAATTTGTAACGTATGTTAGAATAGTATTAAATATCACAGTACACAAAAAAAAGTACTTTTAGGTACTTAAATTTAAAACTTAAAATATAATTTCAAAATGATGTCTAAATGTATGTACATATATTCTGTAAAATATAACATATATTATTTATTAAATAGAAAATAATGGTAATCTTATTTATGATCTGGAATGTAACGTATTTAAATGCTAAATATAACAGTATCACCATATTGTTGGTAAATATAAATAATGTCAAAGCATAAGTACTTCAAAATACACTTATATGGTAAACAATTTAATTCTTATAAATAAATACATACATATGAATATTTCTTGAATTGTTTAACATTTTTATTATTCATAAGAGTATAGCAAATTATAACAAAACTAAATTAATGTTGATATATTCATACTATTGTGGTCATTGAAATAAAGTGGAAATCATTATAAATACTTGAAGCATATAAATAAAGGAATTTTTGAAAATATGTACATTATTGAACATTGATTGAATGTGAAGAACATGCGTCCCATTAAAAATTTTTAAGTAGAATTTTATATTAATGAAGCTAATTAAAGAGTAATATTTCAGCTGAATCATTGAAATATTATAATAGACCGTGAATTTTTTAAATATAACAATATTCACAATTTAATATAAAGTTGTATAAATAATAACTTGCCCACTACAATAAATTGCATGTACATTTGATCGAGTTACTTGAGGTTTGTGTTAGTATGAGTGAAATATAAGAAAACGTTTGCACGTTTCATCGAAGAATCAAATTTCATTTAAACTGTCTTAATTATAGTACGACGCACCAATAATGGCATGGCATCGGGTGATTATTCGGTATTCCGAAAATGTTGTTGCAAATCGTCTTCTTCTTATATTATATTATTTACTATCATATGACCGTGGGTGAAATTTTCGGAGAGATGAAAGAGAAATTTAAAATTAAATCGGCTTACATTACGCATTTTTTAATCACAGTATCTACATACAATATATTTTTTGACCTTTAACATTTACCAATTTAACAATATACTTGTGTACCTAATACCATGTGTGACTGTGTGTATACCTAGTTAAATACTTACACGACTTGATAATTTCAAGATCAAAAACAATAAGTTATAGTGTTATAATTATTTGTTTATTGTTCTTATATACATTTAGTGATTTGCGTTATAAAGGTAGATCCAATTTGGTACGATTACAATACATATGAAATAAGATCCAATAAAGAAATTAAAGACCTGTTGGGAGGAGAGAACATTATACAAACACTTAAAAGCTTGAAAATGAGCTAGCTTGGACACGTATGGAGATCGAATGGCATAATGAAGGATGTGCTTAACTGGAGACCAGAAGGCAAGAGACTATTAGGAAGGTCGAAGAAAGGTGGATAGACGATCACAACCAGTATTTCACGAATTTACTAGTTGCGGTCAAAATCAAAAATGACGTACTAGTTGCGGTTACACCTCAAAAAGGTTCATACTCATTAGTCATTAATATTATTTTTTATTTTTATTTTTTTATTATACGGAACAGGTCCGAGGCTGCTATGGCCATTGGACATAAATTACAATTTACGAAACAACACAATACATTACATAACACAGATATTAAATTAAATGTATATACAATTACAGAGCAGTTAATAATAATAGTTAGGTTATATAAGATAAATGAGATAATATAAAATAACATAAAGAACTAACAATATATGCATAATTGATGAAGTATAGTAGATGGGGGTTTGTGAAGCTAATTACAATAGATTAAATACTGCTGTGTTACCGAAAGAAATTTGCAAAGCTTGGTGATGTTGGAAGATTCAGGGCTTAGACTCCGTAAGATGATCTGATATTTGCATTCCTTCTCTCTCCGAGTTATATACATAGCACTCCGTGATTATGTGTTTAACGGAGAGGAGGACCCCGCAACGTGTACAGGTGGGGGAGGGAGATTCTTCTTTCTTCGTGAAGTATGAATGGGCGAAGCGAGTGTGCCCATAATGACAGAGGATATCTCGAATCGTCCCTTACATACACTTCTAAAATATAGTCTAAAAATGTAGTCAATTTTAAATTATTAGGAGGAAGAAGAGCCATAATATCTGTGAAAAACAATTGTCAACTTCATCTGGTCGTAGAAAAATAAGTCCGAAAAAAGTTTTAAATATTCAGAAATTTCACTCGTTTTCATATAATGCTTGTGCCAGGCCTAAATACATAATGACTGAATTTTTTGAAACCACGTAGCAGTGTTGAGACTTATCTAGATAATTATTTAGTTATCTTTTATCTTATCTAGATAAATATTTGAATTTTATCTAGATAATTATCTAAGATAAAAAAATCATTCATCTAGATAAATTCATCACTATACAAAAAAATATAATACACATTTTGATTGTCAATTTATTTGTATGATAACTATACTTTAAATTTGAATTGTCGAGTCATCTCAGTAAAAAAAAAAAAAATATGTTCATAATAATGTTATTTATTATACAGGTATTATTTTTTATTATTGATATTTTCATTAGGGGCCCGATCAAATATACCTACATTACATTATTACAAATCGTGTAAAATTGTAGTTTTTTCTTGATTTTGATACTTAATTAAAAAAAATTTTTTTTTCAGTTATACCTACCTTAGTTATTTATTAATAATAATGTCTACTGCTAACATTAATTTACTCATATAGCCGATGTTTATATAATATTGAAGTACTAAGTAGTATCAAAGGTGTACTCTTAAAATGTTTTGGATTTCAATGTGTTAAAAAATTAAATTTATCTTTCTTGTTATCTAGATAATAATGTATTTATCTTTCATCTTTATCTAGATAAATTTAAATTGTGTTATCTTTTATCTTTATCTAGATACATTTTTGTCCTGTTATCTTTATCTTTATCTAGATAAAAAAGTACTTATCTAATCCCAACACTGCCACGTAGGTTGTAGGCAAAAATGGCATGCTTTTAAATTTTTAGTAGGCTACACATCTTTAATTGCTGTGTGTATAGCCTGTTTGAAGTCACTGAAAACTCTATTTGGGATATAGTCACACAAACGATCTTTGAGATGATCTAATACAGTCGTGTAGGCATTATGACAGTTACTAGGCAACAACGAAAAAACAATGGAACGTATGCAGGCGCGGATTCAGTACGGGGACGGAGGGGGCGGCCGCCCCCCTTATAAGCTGTGTTTTGTTTAGGAAAAATGCCCACTAAAAAGATTTAAAACCAATTTTAATACGTTGAGTGCCGCGGTCGACGGGTAGTAGACAATTGTCAATTTGTATAAGCTTATTTTTGGCCTTATAATTTACTCGGTTATCAGAGCAATTCTTCCGTTTATATACGTAGTTATTCAGTGAAACGTTTTAAGTTCACTATTTGGAACTTATCAATTGATTATAAAGTTGTATTAACCATAACTGTTTTGTGTAAGTTATTTTTGAACACAAATATGTGCGCTTGCCACATATTATATTTTATTAGATATTTTATTTTGTATGTAAAATATTCAACCCCCCCCCCCTCCCCTAATCTCGGGCTGGATCCGCGCCTGAACGTATAAGCTATACTTTTATTTATATCATTATATCCATGAATTACAAAAAGTTGCTTAAAAGGAAAAGGACAACTTGAAAAAGTACCATCCATAAAAATTGAATCGCATTGTTTAAGAAAATCAAGATTCATCTGAGTCGTAAAACATATTATATTGTTCTGGACATCATACTTTATAAAAATCCATTTTTCATTATTTTTCGTTGGTATTTTATTAATTACCTCAGAAAGCGTCACATGCAAATTGTGGAAAGTTACGTAGCGAATTCAGATAAATATTCATTTGTACAGTATGCATATTTTTCCTAATAAAAGTAACGTCATTTGAGTCGAGTACACTTAATACCGTACTTAACATCATCTCGGATTGAAAAATTTTGGAAGGGCGTTCACTCACTTATCGTTTAACATAAATTCCGCCTGGAATTAGAGTATAATAAAGCTATGACCACTACTTAAATATACCTAAATTTGCGTGACCGTAACAGTTATATCGGCTTCTCTAAAAAAATGGACCGCATTTGGCATGCAGCTGAATTTCAGGATACTTGGGGTTGAGAACCCGGAAGGATTGTCAAAAGATAGTGAGGAATGGAAGAGGCTGTGTGGAGTAGTGATGGGCCTTAATGGCCTACAAAACCTGAAGAAGAATTAATATAAATAATTTTTTTTTAATGTTAAAATAATAATAGTTATATTTTTTAAACTTTTAATCTAATATTGTATTTTATTTCAATACATATTATATAACTTCCTTACTCAACTAATGTAAACAAAAACTAATTTCAACTCTAACAATTTGTGATCATCATAGCCTCGAATTCGTTTTTCAACTAAATATCTTGTTAATAATTTTATAAATACTGACTTAGACCAGACACATTTTTAAAGATGAATGAAGATAAGATATAATATTATCTTTAAATATCGGTCTTTATTTTTATCTTAATTTTGATGAGAAAAGCAAAGCTTATATTATGTATGGTGGACGATGGTATAATTACTAAAATAATAATAGTTATAACTTCTTAAGTTTATACAAAACTATTTATTTTTTTTTTATTTCAATATATGTATGCCTTATTACTTCCTCAACTACTGTAAACAAAACTAATTCTAATGCTAACATTTTATGATCATTATAATAATTCATAGCCTCGAATTTTTTTCTGTTTAGAACCTAGATAAAAACTTTGATAACACTGGTATATTAGTCACGTTTATAGGTGATACTATATTATCATTTTTATTTTGCATCATATTTTTAATGAGAAAATTATATTGAATTTATTTAAATATAATATATTAAATTATATTATGAATTTGTTTTTCAGTTCTTTAAATGTATTAAAAATACTTTAAAGCTTAGTATGTACTTTGTATCGTTATTACACTTGATCATTTGGCCTAAGAATAATTTAGATCGTTAAAAAATAAATCTTATCTAAAGTAACACAATTATTACAAACGAGTTATTCAAGTAACTATTAATTACCCATCATTTTAAATAATATATTCGTAACTTAAACTTTGAGAAAAAAATGAATAGTATGTGTATGCATATCGAGTATGATTAAATATAAGCACGGAGCAATGTTTGTTCTTAGACATAATTATAGTGTTCACTTTTGAATTAAACATTATTTAATATATTCGAGTATTCCTGCACTGTTGTACAGAAGCAAGGATCTATTACAATAGTAATATATATATATATATATTCTATAATAATTTTAAAATTTAATTTGTATTTTATATTAACTAATCTTAAGCATTTTAATTTTACATAGTTATTTAAAGTGTATTATCATTGATAGTCAATACTATTATAAATACTAATATTGACCATCAATGGTATTATGTTAATGTGATAAAAAAAAAAAAGTTATCTTGAGTTTATAATAATAAACAAAATAAAATACATCTGATGTAATAGATACCTATAACCCAAGATACTCTTTATGTACAATATTATAATACTAATTATTATAATTAATTATTGTGATAAATCATTATAATTAATAATAATAACCGTTTCGCAATAGGATTTTATACAAATCTCGGAATCTCAATAACACAGTATTATATTGCCACCATAATGTATTTAACTAGGTAGGTACTTATCGAATATCAGTAAAAGTTAACTCTATTAAATAATATTCTATGTTTATTAATTTAGATATCAGTAATAGTATTTAAATATAAGTTAAAAATACAGTGTATACCTACATTAATGTACTTATTTTTATTTCAAATTTGATTTTTGAATTAGGTTCAATTTGGTAACTACTTAATATTTAGAAGCGGAAGATACGATCTAAAAGTTTCAAGTATAGGTGTCTATATTTTAGAATTTATTAATTTAAAATTTTATATATACTAATATAGGTACATCGATATTCTATTTCTTCAATTTTTCAGATGTACTTCTATCAAAATTTAAAAAAACGGATTATGAAAATGTATAATTATTTGAAGTTATAAAATTATTTCTAAATTGTAATAAAGTTGTTATGCATTATACATTATATAAGTATGTGGACAAAAATCCTGCCTTGTATAGATAATTATTTCAAAATACAAATAATTTGTATATAGTTTTTTTTATTATTGTTTTGAATTTAATATTTTAATTAATGAGAATAAATAATATAATATATATATAAACAAATTTATTAAAAAGATATTATATGGACTGGTCAGTGGTTACCATTATTATGAGTTGCCAATTGGACACATTTTATTACTCAGTTTAATGTATGTTTAGCTATTTTTCAGAGAATATATATTAAAACGTAATATATTACTATAGTAAGATTATCCTTTATGTTTGTATTATAAAATTCAATTATTTAATTACAATATCATTTTTTGCACACTAGTGAGTACCCAAAATACGCGTAATTTCAACAATGTTATCGAAATAATTTGATTTAAAATAAAAATAATTGATATTTTGATAGTATAAATTTCACCTCATGATTATATCATGCAATAATGATGAAATGAATAGAGATATAAGAGGAAAAAATTATGAAAGTTTTTTTGTTTGAATATTAGAAAATAATATGTGTTTGTTATGTATATAATTAGTTCCCACATAATAGGAAATCAACCAACAAAGCTGTTCAAAAATATACATTTCACTATACTTAAATATTTACCACGTTATTCGTATAATACCTACTCGATGAAAAATGAAAATAGTTTTTTAAAAAGCTGGTAAGTAAGAGGATGTCGATCTGCAGTTCAGTAGGTTACAAGTGGATTCCTGTAATGGGTGGTATTACATTTGAATTCAATGATTTGATATCATTGTATACGAAAAACGATTCCGAGTGGAGACGGTTTATCAGTCTAGGATAAGTCTAGTATATTAATTATATTGTTATAATTTCAAAAAAAAAACGTCGTCCATAATTATTTAATATTATAAAATCGTAAAATTGTGAAATCGTAAAATAGTACTTTTTTCTCTTTTAACCGCTTTTATTTCGAGTACCGTTTCGAAAATCGAAAACTGACCTCTTTAAAGTACCAGCTCAAGAACATTATTTTTCAGAAAAGATGCTACACTTGATACTTTTGAGCAAGTTTAGAGAAATAAAAAGTGTTTACAAAATAAAAAATAAATAATCATCATTGTAAAACCAATACATTCCTCGCTCCGCTCAGAATCTAAAATATTGTATATAGTAATTATTGAATATGATTGGTTGAACGTTACTATATATTTATATTTTATGAACCCTCACTTAATCTGTAAACCAATACTTTATTATAAATGCCTGTATGACGAAATGTGTCCATCCGTTTTATTGTTTGTACTCCGAAACCTTTGAAATATTTGCGTTTTACTGCCGAGCATTTCAGCATTTGGAATAGTAACAAGTGAGGTCAATTCAATATGAAAGGTTCAAGTAGAATATATTTAATATTAATGGAATCATCAATTCGGTAAATAATTTATTATGAATTGTACTTTATCTGAGAATTAATGTTAATATATTATATATAGGTGTTGAGCGCATATTATTAAACATTTTTACGTTTTCAATCATATGAATCTAAGGGAATACCTAATAAAATCATAAAATGTGGTTGGAAAAAGTATAACATGATTTAGTCTAGCACTCTATACACAACAGTGTATAAGTTTCACATATTATTAGGTATCTATATTATCATTTGACCTCGTTCAGTAAATATCACAAGAAAACATTTTAAACGGTAATACAATTTCCAACATCCCTAAAACAACTAATAAAATATTATTAGATAATATGTCATTAAAATAATAATATTTTCCATATTTTAACTGTCGTTATATAAGAACCATGAGCCCTTTTTTTCCTAGCTCGCTTTACCTAAACTTCATCAGAATACTTTTCTATGGAAAACAAATAATAATATTGATCATACATAACTGCATGAAATTTGTATTATAAAGCAATGATTTTTAACACCAAACTATTTATAATAAACGAACGTGTTTGGAAGCGTGGACTGTAAAAATGGGTTAATAATAATTTACAAGATATGTCGGATAGGCATCGAAATATGGATTCAAAATTTAATATATTTTTGATTTAAATTGATTTAATATATAAGCGATACTACTATATAACTTTAAGCATACAATGCAAAGCATTCTAATACAACAAAATAACCATGCCACCGTTTCAGTTAATATGTTTACCCTAAATAACAGTACCTAAACCTTGGTATATTTTTGATGACTCGCTGCTAAAAACCTTTGAATTTTAAAATTCTAACATTGAATAAGATTTATCTACTTAACTAAAAAAAAAATCACAAAGAGGTTAGCTTGAAGTCCCCTAATAAAAATCTCGCCTCGGGACAAATTCCTCATCACCACCCACCTAAACGCAAGAAAACTGGTGAAGGGACCTTGCCAGCCTTGAATCACATTTTCGCATTTCATCGTTCTTACATGTTTTACTATTTCTTACTTATCAATAAGTTTGATGACCCTGTATGTCAGTTACACTTTATAATAAATAAAAAAATAAAAAACTATTTCTAAAATATAATGTGTTGTACAGATTATAAATTTACAATGTTTTTATAAATACTACTTTAGGCATCATTGCATCAAAACCAAAAACAGATGGTTTAAGTCAAGACTTTCGAATCGTTTTATTCATGATGTAAAATTCTTCATATATTTAAGTTTATACTTTCATATCGAACACTTATGATGGCGAATTAAAATGTTGGACAGTAGACAATAAAATAGAACAAGGTGAATGATGAGAATACTTGGATAATATATTGATATATGGAGTACAGTGACTATGAGAAGAATAGAATTTTGTTAATTTGGGGTGTGTAGCAGTAGTGCCAATTTTTTGAAGGAATGAGTTAAAATGGGTCGATATAGCTTAGTAATGTTATGAGGATAAGTAACATGTGGCAATGAGAATACTGAATACCTATATAGATATTAATGTAGAAAGGAAGACCGAAAAAATTGAGATGTAAATACAAAATATAGAATGACATGAATATATCTGGTATTAGTAATGAAAAAGTAGAAAACAGATCCCCATGGAGATGAAGGACAAGGGTGGCTGACCGGCCGACCCCGTATAATTGGGCACGAAGGTGAAGTTAAAGAAGTATTATAATTGGTATTGTATTATAAGAATTTTAGCAACATAATATTATGTTATTTTTTGGCACATGTTATAATTAAAATATTAAATACTGATTATAATTAATCTAACATAATGACCTCCACATAATAAATAATGATTCATATTATTTCTTTTATATTATTATTATATTTTAAAATGTGAGTCACATTTTCGTCCCCCACAAGGTTTCAAAACTTATCGAGAAACGTTCAACGTTTAGACAACAATCAAAACAAGATAAATCTAAAAAAAAATCACGTGTGAATTTTTTTATTATATAAAACAATAATCTTGGTCCTTCACTAATTTTTCTCGGAATAGTAGTATGTAACTTAATCAAGAGAAAAAATTATAATATACTCTAAAAAAATTTAGCATAAAAAGTATGTTATTTTATTCGACAATACATTTAACAATATTGGGCGTAACGATTCCGTCAGAATTGTTACATTTTACAGTGAAAAAAACTTAATCATGAAAGTACATTTAAAGATTTCATAAACGACATAAACAACATAGTAATATTATTATTTCGACAATGGAAATTGTCATTATTGGTATCATATTTTGCTAGTATACCCATACTGATGTATTGTTTGATGACCATTGACTGTTTTAATGTATAATGTATTGTATTTATGAATAACGCTTAGATTAAGTTATATTTACAATAAAAACAACAATAACAATACAGATAGTTTTAACTTATTCTGATTGATGGAACAGTACATGATAATTTTTTAATAATATTTTATAATTAATATTTCATTATATTTTAATATGCCTTTTTTTTCAAAGTAAGTTAAATATCTAATCTGAAAGAGTATAAAAAGATAAAACAAAATACAATAATGTTATTGTTTATTTTTTTTCTGTAATCCATGCACTATACATATTATATGCACAGTGCACACTATAAATCAAACTCTAATCTTTTCTACATTATTTAATACAATCATTTAAAGGTTCAACGTTGATGGCTTTTCCCTACTTGTTTTTATTGCTTTTTAAGTTTAGTCATATGATATTATCCCTTTTAAAATTAAAATATAATTTGTTAGACAATTTTGATAACAATGTTTTGTCAATTATTCAATTATAGGTACTCAAGTGTCTCAAATCTGAATAATTTGTATACAATACCAAGATTATTATGAACATTTAACATACTTATATGAACTACTAGATTGAGTTGGAATAACATCTTTAGGCACTTTTATTTTAGGTTAAATATACGTACCTACATATTATAGACTGTGGAGGTATCTATGTTGCATAAATAATTGAGCATAACAGATAACATACTTGCAAATATTTGGTTGAATTAGATGTTTCATACAGTCACATACTATCACATGACACAAAGTGCAACTATTGACGATTGTTATAAATGAAATGAAATATATAAACTATAAACATTGTTGAAGCGTAAACTATCAGTTAACTACCTACCTAGGCACCAATAGTTATCGAACATTGTGCTGTGCACTTTAGGTATAATATTAAATAGGTATAGATGTATTTGTTTTAAATTTTGCTATAAACATTCAGGCTCTATAAACAAAGTTGCATACTGCACAACATATTGAAACATAATTCATATATGTATTACAAGTGATACATTAAAAATCGTTTTTATCTGTTCACTGTTGTAAATAATTATTATTATTGATTTTCCAACTTAATGTTGACTATTACGGTATTCTTTCAAACATAAATTATTATTATTATTATTATAATTATTATACAAATATGAACGATACATGTATATGTATATTATTTATGGGAAAATGTATCATAGTTATTATTTATAAATAACAACGCAGGAATAAAGTAAAAACAAATTCTATTAAAGCCTTAATCCTTATAATCAGTTATAAATTATGATAAATGAACAGTTAGGTATAGATGATCAGTGTGTGAACAGATAATGATACGAAAGTTCAAAACAATAATGATAAATTTTGTGCTATAAATCAATGTTTATAAGCTCATCTTGAAAGGTATCTATACATACATATACATATAATATATATTTAATTATTTACACATACAAAATTCATATATTCATTAAAAATGCAAGTTACCTATTACTTTTTTCATCACCTCATTTCCGTTAATGTGTTTTTTCTATATGCTTGCAACTTACTTTAATTATAACAACATTATGAGCATGTCTGAAAAAAGTAAAAAAGTAAAAACGTAATATAAATTATAATAAACTTGTTTAATATGTGAATTATTAAACATTAAATGCATTAGTATTATTTAATACAAAAGGTGGGTGATTCACCAAGCTTGCTAACCTCCATTGTTTATTAATAATTAATATTTTCTTCCAAGTCTATATAAAAATCATAATATTATTAAATACTTATGTTGATAGCTTATAAATTTATATTATTCAACTGTGAGAAAGAAATACAAAAATGTTTATAAAACAGGATTGCATAACTTCAATTTCTAACTTGTAAATAAGACAACAGTTTCCCAAAAGTAATGGAACCTTTAATTTGTTGAAAAAATGTGTGTGATGCGTACCTATTTCTCGTTTTTATTATGCATGCAAAATGTAATTTAACTATGTAAGTAGGTACGTAATTATAAAATGTCTTACATCTATGACTATGTATATAAAACATGTGAAATTAAGTTTTTACTAACTTACCACTAATTTACCACTTTGAAATTACTAAACTAATTTAAAAAAAAGTTATATAAATAAGTTTTTTGAGACTCGAAGGATGTTTTAAGCTTTTTTATTCTACTACTTTAAGTTACTACATTACTATAAGTTGGTTTATGCTTCACACATGAATTTAGTTTTGACTCACAATAATCGGAAAAAAGATTTTGAGTTTTCTCTTTTATTAACTGTTTTGTTCTATTATCACTTGACTTTTAAACTCATCATAAAAACACAGTAACATAAACAATATAGTATATTATCTGCTCCACAGCACAAATGATAAATTTGTTAGATATATGTATTAATTGTCTTAAGACAAAATCTTTCGATGTCATTGTAATTTGTAAACTAGTTTTTTATAATAATATAAATTGGTAAATAGTTGTTTTAATATTATTTTTTAATGTCCAAAATCAAAAATTCAAATATTTTTCGTTGGTATAAGAGTATTTGTTAATAAATATGAATATTATAATATATTTTTGACGAACAAAACAGTCTTGTTTTACATAATATCAGAAATTATTTCTGATAAATCGTCTCTAAAGGTCATATTAATGAATACTATGAATTATGAAGATACTAGTAACAAATTTGAATAAAGTTAGATGCTAAAAAGATTAAGAGGTCAATAATTTACGAATCTTAGCTCACATAGAAGAACCACGTACGTGCAAATTTTGTCATATGAACATTGAAATTTTTTTTTAGCTTCTACATTGAAATTAGGTGATCCTAAAACATTTTTCATTGATATAGTTACCGAAGTTTTAGAAAAATATCCAATCACATTAGCACTTTATAACTTTTTATTAACCTTTTTTACATTATTGATGAAAACGGAATACAATACAACAACCTAAAGATCAGTAACTCTGTAGTGCGGTAGCTGTATCATAAACATAGCGAAAGTATGAAAATATATAAAATTCTTTTATTCTAAAATGAAACACACACCATTTATAGCACTGCTAGCACATATTTATTATTTACACAGAGATAGAATGGTATTTCCCAAAAGATGATTAATCTTTACCTAAAATGAAAAAAAAAAAATTAAAGGCACATTCAAAAACACCTGCCTACATATTTTTAAAGAAATGTCCACCACAACCGATTCTAAAAAATTGGTTGATGGCTAACCACGTCGCGGCGGTTTATCACTGGGTAGAGTTTTAAAGCATAAAATTCTAGTATTAAAATTGGATAATGATGATACAATATGTATTGAAAAAATATTCAAATTACTTTCTAGTTTAAAATTTAAATTAAATTAAAATCACATAAAATTATTTTGTTGATTTTTAAATTTTAATGAGATCATAAACTTCTAAGTCGTATTCTTAAAACAAATAGACAACTGACAGCCAAATTTATTTTATTTTTTAAACTTCCTAATTGATAGCTATTCTAGAAAGTAACGAATCAAATCATTTAAACTAGTTGAAATAAAGTACTTGCCTTGCAGCCTTGCAAAATGTGCATGTAACAGGTTAGGTTATGTCGCACGTGTAATGTTTTATAATGTATATACAATTATGTAGTGCACAGCAACACACATATTGATATATAAAACCGACCACTGGGATATAAATATTCAAACACTGAATTCGCTGAAATGGTTTTTAAGCCAAATCGATCAAATTTCGTTCACAATATGTACATTATTGCCACTGTATACTTTAAGTAATGCATACCGGTATACATATGCACCTGTATTGTATATACCGCTTATTTGAACTTGAAACGGTTGAATAGCGATGGGCAGCGCTATATATGATATGATGCTAAAAATATAGTTACGGTTTGTAGCACACCTCTGCCAAATTGCCAGTGTAAATCAAGCCACAAGGGTAAATATAGGTGCCGATAATATGTTTATAACATAATATGTTGCCATCGATTTACTGGTCCACATATACATTTTTAGAGCACCTGTCAAACACTAACGCATATCTATGACAATCGATTAAATTATATTGGTAGGTAACTGAATATATGACACACATTATATTATATAATATTATAATGCTATAGCTAAATTACCCTGCTTCATCACCCGTGCAGTACCTATACAGTTTTGAAAGAAATTGTACCTTCTATTTCATTTAAATAATTTAATTTATCTGTCAAATAACTATTTTTAGATTTTTAGTTACATTGTGGAGTTCCTAATTATTTGCACATAATTTTTTTTATGATATTTGAAAAAAAACATCTTTGTTTTTCGAGAGATATCTTGTCAAATCTTCATTTTGACCGTAATAATAATTTTTATGTATCGCAATTCGTCATCTGATGTTTTTAAAATTTCTATAAGTCACATTATATTTCTACTAATTTATTATAGTAGTAATTATTTAATCTATAACCAATGACTACCATTAAGACAAATAAACAATTATTCGTTTTGTGTGATCCAAAAAACAAAATTCATATATGAACCATCCTATAGACTATATATACTACATAACTATATAGTTACTAAAGGTTAGTATTAGTATGTGGATTGAAAAATTAAGCTACAAAGTACAAACCCTCTTCAATACTCAAGGAATCTATAAACGGTCCAATAGTCTTTGAGTCAAAAAAGAAATGGGTGGTACCGAATTAGTTCCCGAGCCTAAATAACACATGCCGAATTGGTTCCCGTTTAATTAATTAATTTTCCATCTTAATTTTATCGTTGCAACTCGTTTGCGTACATTCAAAATTTCTTACTTGAAAAAGTACAACTCGCTTGCACACAACGACACATTCACACACATGTGTAGGTGTATTACTATAGATTGCAATAAAAACTATCAAATATCATTTCGGATTTTTCAAACCTACCTACTTTTAGTACAGTTTCAGTAGTTATGATTCAGTATAATATCAGTAATTATAAATCTAAGTAAATGTGGTGTCTTAATGATTAGATATTCAAATTTTAAATATACTAATAAAAACTGTCCTGCGAGTGTTATTGTGAATAAATTAAACAAAATTATAGCCGACACTCATAATCATGAATAGTAATATAAGATAATTTTACAACAAAATCAGAACATAATTATGTAAAATTGCTACAAAGATCAATGCGTATAATCCAGAAAAAAAACATTATCACTATTATCCTACATCTGTTAAAGTGAGAAAGAAAATGTGTGCGCAAACGAGTTATGATACAAAGGATTTTCGTCACAGTTAGTCAAAATATATTATGTGCGCATTGCCCAATCGAGTTGTGTTTTTTTGCGCAAATGAGTTGTAAAAAAGGCAAATGTGCGCAAACGAGTTGTAGCCAATTTTATAATATTAGGACTGTCAACTTCAAATTACGAGTAGGATTATTGGTTAAAAATTTGCGTTAATGAGAGTTAAAAAAATATATAATATATACAATTTAAAATCGATGAGGTCAACAACCTTTGTAGCCTTGTAATGTTAGGTATACAAAATAAAAATAATAATAAAATATAATAATTACAATTTAAAGTCGTTGATTGGCAAATTTAAAGTAAACTTTCTTCAAATTGTCAATTCACGAAAGCTTCTAATCAATATACTCAACAACTCAACCATACAGTTCCCTAGGTACCTACCTATTGATTAATTGATTATTTTTTTCTTGATTAGCAATGAGTTATAAGTACATATATCTCAATCGTAATTTTAATCGACCGATGTATCAGCAAGAATTTGCTAAAATTCCAATAAAACTACCTATTTACATTTTATTGTATGTACTGCATGTAAAGTGTAGGTACATAAATACATTTATATTTTATGCTATCTAGTTTGTATTTTGTATCAATTATTTAAAATTAAAAATTAAAATTTTAATTATTTTTACTTAACCTAAACACAAACGGGAACTAAATCGGCTCTACCTAATAAAACACTTTATTAAACGGGAACTAATTCGGATCACCTTAATAAAATAACTTTTTCAAATGGGAACCAACTCGGTTAGTCCCAACAAAAAAAATGAAACATTAATTTTTATTTATATTATAGAGATTATATAACACATTAAATATCCTATTATTATACATGTTATCTTTCCGTAGGTATCTATATACTTAGTTTTATTTTCACTGATAGTCTATAACGTGTTCAGGATTATTGTTTTCAATGGAGGGAGAATGCAGTTTTTATTCAATAATAATAAGTGGATAAAATGTTTAAATATTTACATTTTAAATTGTAGTTAGGTATTACATAATATTATTTTAATAATGCGTGTAAGCTCAGTTCAAGGGTAATTAAATAATAAAATCTAACGATCTCCCACTGTAAATTCTAGTTTTAAAAATTAAAATAACTTGTATTATGAAAACTAAAAATTACGACTACCCTCCTTACACACATAACACACTTAAGCTATAGGTACTGCAGTGGACGCTGCCAATCGGTTTTCGTGTTTAAATATTCAGTTGAGAAAATTATCGCAGTTAATTATTACTGCTATACCTTTTATGTATATACAACTACCTTGTGCAGGATGTAATATTTGTATACGTGAATCATTAATTCGTTCGAAATTCGTTGAAAATATTCGTAAATAAATTATTAGTATTCGCAAACTTTATTTGTTCGCGTTTCGTGTTTATTATTATACGTACATATATTATAGGTAGGTACATCTCGATTATATTATTATACGTGATTTTTAACCTTTTTATGCTTATGATATTAATGCAAAGGTATCTACTTTGGATATACTTTTTAGTTTTTAGTAACTTTGAACCAAGAATAAACTAAAATTATTAATATTAATCAGATAAATGAGGAAAGTTTTATAATGATAATATAATTATTAAATATAAAGCATAGGTAAAAAACAACATTTTATTTTTCAACTAAATTTTGATTTATTTGAATATATTATTAACACTATTTGTGTAACTAAAATAGAATAATTGTGAAATCAATAATCTAAAAAAATTTACAGATAATCGTGCTATAGAATTTTAAAAAGATAAAAACAATTACATTAAGATCTTACGTGAGTTGGCTTCATTAATGTCTCTTATTTATCATATAATACAATTTACTTTTACATTACCTAGATATTTCTTATAGTGCGTTAAAAAAATGCGGAAATACATAAAATAATATGATAACATATATATAATTAAGAATTAACCAAATCAGTAACGTACCTATCTGCAAATTCATTATGAGGAGAGATTTGATTTCCTAAATTCAATACGTACTTTAAATTTCTACAATCACCATTGAAAAATTACTCACTGATTAGTAATATTACCTACTTAATAAAATATATGGCTCATAAAATGTATATCGATTATTGATTAATGAATTTATTTATGATTAAAAATGAGGGAAATAATACCTTTATATCTGATTAGGATAATAATAATAATTGAGTTGTTTATTTCTTATTTTGCTGTCTGACAGCTGTTATTTTAATTTATCTACGAACTATGTTCATAAACGATTTTAAAACGTACAATCATCTTCAAAATATAGCTGTGAATATTTTCAAAATTCCAGAACAAAAATGGTTCGATTAAAAAATTCTCTCATCATATCATACTTAATATGTTATATAGAACTTTGGTTCCCATCACTTTATACATGAAAATTATGACTGTGCATAGGCCATCTAATATTTATTTTTTCACGGGGATATAATATATGTACAGTAAATAAAGCAAAAGTTCACTCAGGACTTCGAATAGGTAAAAATAACTGAAAATGGAAGTTCTAATTCTCATTGACAGAAAACTAGTGAAGACTAAATTGAAGTATATTATGTGTATTATAGCCAAGCAAATTTATACAAGGAAAAAATTGTTTATGCAATATACCAATATACCAATTTATCTGTTTACATATTTTATAACAGCTGTATTTTCATCTATAAATAATATTACATATATTTTTATGTACAGTTAAAATTATAATTTGCAAAGATTTTCTTCTTAAATTTACTAAATTTTATTAGTAGACTTACATAATAATAATTGTAAAGTTCTTTTAGGATTGAATCAAAAAAATAGAATCAAAAACTAAAACAGAATCATGGTCACATCAAAATAAAAGGGAAAAATGTATCAATATAAAATTAGATTTAAATTGAAAAAGTATACATTACTATACAACCTATTTATTTTTAAAGAAAGTAAATAAACATCAACACTTTTTATGGGAATACATAATTCCAAGAAAGCCAGTATGAGAAATAATTAAAATCGGAAATGACAAAAATCTTGGATATTTTTTCGGGGAACATAATTTAAGAACTAAATGCTGGAATGTGTAAAACCAAGACAAAAATTACAGAATTTATATTTTACAATAAATTAAATGTCAAGAATTATAAAAATAATGTATATTTTGGAAAACATGTCTAATTTAATTAAAATACGATCATATGACAGTTTTTTAGCGATACGTTTGCTTTTCCCAACGATGACAATCAATCTTCATCAATTATTATACTAATTAAACAAAACTATTGTATGTATTGTATGTCAAACGGCTATAATATTTTCAAATTAAACTCGTATTGGCAAAATTACTAGAATCCTATTCCATTAACACAATTAGACTCTTACACCTAAACCACTGTTTGTCATGAATGACCTGCAAATGTCACTTAAAAAACATAATATCTCAAATTCATCACATCATAGAATACTTAAGTACCTATATTTAAATTTCGCCATACCTGATAAATAAGAATATTTAGAAAGCAATAGACAAATCTATGAATAACGAGTACAGTTAACTTTAAAAGCACACGCATAACGTTTTTGTTAAGTAACAGTAGTTTCAAGACAAAATCATTCTAATATAGCTGATGAAACGGGCAAATCAAAGGGTATTATAATATAATATATATTATACATAATAGCGTGTTGTAATTAAATTACATAGGACACAACAAAGTAATTAAGATAAAGTGACAGACATTATACGGTTGGTACCTAAATGTTTCGTACAATCCGAGTTGTTGTTCAAAGTGATTATTGTAGTTCCTTTGTATCTTAAGAGAATCTTAAATCTGCTTAAAAATTGTAATTCAAACAAAATTGAAAAAATATGTGTGTATATACTATGTAGGTATTCATCAATTTATAATGTATATATTCGTTAAGATTGAAAATCCAAAATTCTAAGTCATTACAATACTGGCTTACAATTAACGTCTATCATAAGCCAAAGGTGTCTTAATTTTCTACTAAATATTGTATTCAGAGTATACGATTTGAATTGGGTCGCATTTACTTCTCTTCACATTTCTTCTCAAAAAATAAAATTTTTCTTTTTGCATTAGTGTCTCCAAATACAAATACTCATCTTTAAATGATAATACGAGTACCTATTAAAATATTATATCTAAATTGTTTGAAACAAGTAAAAAAAAAAACTACAAATAATGAATATAAACGTATGACATATTTGGATTACTCCAGACTCCAGTACCATCTAGAAAATATACACAGTAAAAATGAATGATTTTCATTGATAAAAATATATATTTTGGTATGGAAACAATGTTCACTTCAACCATTCTCATTCAATGATATCAGGGTTGACAATAAAACTTTTTAATACTCGTAGAATTACGTCATATCGTCCGAAGACTCTTACAGTTCTAGAATGTGTATTTCAATAAAATATTAGGCGTGTCCTAGCTGGTAATACTGAAAAAATAAATCTGTTATATTTTTTTTTAAGCTGGGATAAAAAGGATAAAAGATAATTCAGTGTATATATTATATTATATAGGGACATACAAATGTAGTTAACACACTCAAAAGTACTTTTAAATGCAGTATTTCTGAGTAAGGTATCTACTTACTCATGTATAAATATCAAACATATTATGTATTTTATTGCTTATTACTTATTAGGTTGGTAGTTATTAGTTATTATTCGTTAAATTTTACATCTAACTTTTTATTATGCTATAAGAACAATTTTCATCATAAAATATTATTTTATTACAATTTGCTTTCAAGTATTTTTGAAAATTTACGGTGATAAAACGAATATACTCATGCGATTCTTAATAAATTACGTTATCGCAATCAGTTATTGTTTAGCGTAATAATATTTGGGATAATCTTTACTCGTTGATTTTTAAATACTAAACAAACTTGGTATGAACTTAGAAGAGTGCACTGTAATGGATGTGTAACGATTGCCTACGATAGTAGGTAGGAACTTACACAGTTATTTATATTAATTATATTGATATAAATAAGAATTCTATAATAAATAATTTGAAATGAAAAACGGGCTAAGTGAGAACGGCTCCGCTGCAGAGTGTCGAGCCTAACCTAATTAGTTTCGACATTAAGTAAGTTGCTGTAATTTATGTGTTATTTAATTCAATGATAAGTGTACGAAAAGCTATTCTTAGCTAGACGATCTGTCAGTCTATACCTACTACTTACCAATAAGTATACTTATGATAGATTTGTATTGCTATCATATTAATTTATTTTACTATTAGAAATAAATGATTAATTTGATTAATTTACCAAAACCTACACAATTATTTTATCAGTAAGTATTATTTGATCACCTACTGTAATAATAATTGTGTATTATTATTTATATCATATATTATTGCTGTTATCTTTTGAATCATTGCCAATTACCAACTAAAACGTCGTGAATAGTTTCATGGTAAAATAAGGTAATAGTATAAAATTAACCTAAATGTTTTAAAAATATAATTATCTGTGTAAGTATAAAAATAATAATTACATAAAATTCAAACATCCGTGAAATGTAACAAAATATCTATACAATTGCTATTATTCATTTAAATATCTAATTGCATATTAGTTTGAACTTCGAATTTTAATAAAAAAATTTAAATTAAATATTTTATAGATCTTTTGATTGCACTATTAACTATTTATGAAAAACATTGAATTAAATTCTCAAGTCCTAGCTACATGAATTGAACATTTTATAAATTTTTAACTAAAAAACGATTTTTATTATGATTTTGATGAATTTTGTCAAAATCTGAAAAAATCGTACCTATATGGGAACATATATATATTATATATGTTGTATATATATATATATACGTATGTATCATTAATATTTTGATATTGTAATATTTTTAATTATAATAATAACACATCAAGATTTATTGATATTTGTTTTCATTCAATGTATGCATGTCATTTATCAACAATTCTCACCGTTTATTTTCAATAATATATTGATGGTTAATCTCTGATGTAAGTTTAAAAAAAAATATATTTTATTCTTACCAAAAATTTAAATAATTTATTTGGATGGTTATTTTTGCTATTATTACACCAGCTATTTATTGTACGTTATTATAGCTCGCTATACATAATTCTACCGATCTAGGTAGTGGTATTTTTTACCAAGAAACTATCAATTTAAAATTTTTTATTTGAAAAAAATGTTTGGCTGATTACGTTACACATGGCCCATAAAACACATAAAGGAATGGGAACGTCACTGGGACATTTCATGTTATTATACCTTTAATAAATTTACATATCACGCCTTTTGTAGGTACAAAGTTCCTGAGTAAACATTTTTGTAACAAGTATAGGTACATTAAATTGTATCAAGCATAAATTATTAATTTATAGACAAGAAATAACTAGGTCATATCGTAGATATATTTACCGTCAACAAAATATCTCGATGGTTTCATTATATATACTATGACACTTAGTATAATATTATGCATGCTACTAAAATTTTTTTATTTTATCTTCGGGTTAAAGCTACGTCTTATTTTTCTGTTCACATTTATGTAATAATATGTCTTATAGTCTACAATTTTAATCGACGATACATCAGTATTAATATGCAATATGTATATTTTTGTTAATTGTATAATATTTTTAATATAGCTACAGAATTCTATGATTTCATCTTTAATATTTAATAAATATATGTATAATTTTTCATTCTTGTCAGCTTTAATGCTTATCACAGTGGTAATCATACTTTTACATTAAAACAGTCAACGTTTATTTTAAATATTTGTTTGATTATCCAAGGGCATAATTTATTTAAATATAAAAAAACTATATAAATATTTAAATAAGGTCCATTGGTTAGTATAAAATAAAATAAACTGCAACAAAATTTACTAAAATATAAAAATATCCTAACTAAAAAAAACCTTTTAAATTTTATCTAATATTTATTCCTACTAAGTCCTACATATAACCTAAACAAATACGTCATATTAAAAATTGAAACTTGGGAAATCACTCGGCTACATAATATTAAAATAGATGTCGGATGTTCTTCGTCATTGATTAGGTCACTGTGAACTTACAAAAGATTGATACATGCCAGTATTAAATAAGTGTATAATTTATTTATTTTTGTGTAATGTATAAATTGTAAATGTTGAGCAATCATAGTTTTATATTAATAGCTAATAATAAAAAAAAAAATTTATTTATTTACCACAGAAGTGTAATATTTATTTATCAAAATATACGAATGTTCTGTATAATATTTAGGTACTTATTATTTCATTATTATTTATGAACGTTACAGAAAATGATAGGTATAATACTGTAGGAAAGAGAGAGAAAAACCTTTCTATGCGTTTGTCATATACCTATATTCCTGCCATCACTCAAACATGTTGACGATGAAAAAACCATCTTTATATAGAATATTAATATTTTATTCTATCAAAAACTAGTTATATTCTTATATTTACGTATATTTATGTATGTTTTAACGACTCTCATCACACCCTCTCGAATCTAGTATAAACCATAATTCATAAACGAATTATGCCAAATGTCAATTGTGTCATGAAAATAATGACGACGTCAATAATATTACACACATACATTTTGTATGTATTTTTTTATTATGAATTTAGTGGTCATATTTAATAACCATCGAATATTATGACGCGTGTTATATACCATGCACACTTATTTTACCTTTTTACGCACATTAAAGTCATTTCATTGACGCGTTTGGTCCGATTGAAATGTTTTTCACATTAAATGGCTGAATTATAATATAATTGAGTTGCGCGTCACTCTAAATTGTTCTCGTAGTAGAAGTAGAATATTATACTCACTATAAACTGGAGTGTTATAGTTATTTAGTTGGTTACACGTGTTCATTATTGGTCTAATATGGAATAAAACTATTCGGACGAATTAAAAAAATATATCTTATTTTAATTCATTTTGGAAACCCATAAAGATGAAATAACACGTGTCATTATACCCTTATTATAATCGAACTTGTAAGATCAAAAACGTTAATTTTTCGAACAGTGAAGAAAATCTTATCCATTACTTGAGCTTAGTATATTTTTAAAAGTTTATTATTAAAAATATTTGTGTGGCCATGTTTTGTGCTACTAAAATTACAACTCATCATTGATGACCGCGAAACGTCGTCGCGTATTTTTACAATTATAAACATTATTTCACAAACAATGCACTGCATGCCTATGCGGCTATGCTGTGAACGATTGTACTATATCATCGAAATAATTGTATGGAAACTACGATACTCTGTATGACGGTAATCTAGGGTTCTGTAGAACGGGAAAATGGCGGAACAAGCGTCGTCGTACGTAACCATAGTGTTGCAAGAAGTGTGCCCATAAGCGCAAAATATGACCTAAATGCAACTCAAAAGTGCAAAAATAAATATTCCATGAGCGTAAAAAAATACTTTTTTTTAACAAACCAGAAGCACAAATAAATTTTAGGAAAATAAAATGCATTTTATCAAAATCTTATATTTATTAATTAAGCTTTTAAAATGATATTATAGTACCTAAGTTAAAAATTTGAATTTAACAACAGACAATACACTTCTTGAGTAGTTTAACCCAATAACCATTGTTTACTAAATATTCTCGGTTACTCTTTACGTGAAAATTACAACTGTAGACTTTTCATCCATAGTTCTAGATGTTAAAATGTTTCATTATATGATGTGTATAAACTATTAATTTTTAATTGTTGAAAGAGTTTATTTAATGAAGTACGGGAATTTATTTCCAACGTTGTCTATATACACAAATTTTCTTAAAATAGATATATCATCTGCAGTTGTTCTGTATTTCAAATATATATTAATTTATTCTATATAAATCGTGATATGACAATATTTACAATTTGTGTTTGATAGCGCTCAAAACACTGTACAACGTAACGAACACATGACTATTTAATAACAAATTCGATTTTTTTGTATAAAATATATAACAATCGAAGAATAATTTCTTTGAATCGAAAATTATTAATGATTTTATAAAAACTACATCAACAGTAAGTTGTAATGCAAGTATTGTGCTATTTCCCAACTGTTCCATTTATCAACCGATTTTCATTAGGCATCTACCTATAAGATTTAACTGAATTTGTTCAATTAGTAATAATTATTGTGTAGATGAATGAAAGTTTACACGTGAGAACATCATAATGGTTAAAAAAAATACGTTATAATATTTAAGTTCCTACGTTAGGGTGATATTATAAAACAAAAATTCAATGAGATGTAATAAAATCAGGTTTTAGATAAACCATAGCAACGCACATATTAAAGTTTTTAGAAATTTCACTATAAATACCTACAAATTACAATACATAGGCTTGCCTTTTTCGTTTTCAGTATTAATCTATCTTTTCGTAACATAACAATATTCATATGCACATCTATAAGAGTCTGCTGCACAAAATAATGTTGGTTGGACCTCATCCCCACAACAATTTGACCGATAACGTTGTCTCATTTCGACACATGCGCACGACTCAGGGGTGCGGCCATCTGCGTTTTTAATACTATTTACTATTACTTATATTATTACTTATAAGCTACTTTATAAAGGTCCAATCCAGTATTTCTAGTAAATTAGAATTTTTTTTTTATAAAATGCATTTTTAACGAGCAGCAATAAGTGCACGGGATCAGCTAGTATTGCATATTATTAATATACCTATTATAAGTATTATAATACTTACAATTAGCGCGGTTATGTGTTAAGATTGTTTTTTGAATTCAAAATTAGCAACTTTTATAAGTTCGTACACTAGTTATTAATATCACACAGAAAGACTGGTCAATAGACTCCCACGTACCAATGCGAAAACGCGGTAAAATTGGCCAGTATACACGTGGGTTGTGGTGATTGGAAGGATAGTTCCCGTTAAAAGTAAACAACATAATATTATGTAACAATATTACATCTAATTGAATACTCTTTATTCACATAATAGTCTATTGGTTTCTTGTCACAAAACGATTTGCTATTTATTCGTTTAAAATATATATGTTGTAATTTAATTCACATTATCGAATTTGTTAAACCAATACATCAATTGCACAGGATGATTCACCAAGCATGCTACTTTTTTCTTCAATTATACAATTTATTTAAAATCTAATTTTTTCATTTTTCGATTATACTAATTAAGACCATATTTTCAAATTCTTGAAATTTTTCGCACTACTTTAGTAGCACCATGTGGAAATACAAACTTCTGTTTATCAAATGAGAAACTTCCCCCATCCTTTTAAATAAAAATTTTCAAAATAATTATAAACTAAATAATTTACAGTAATAAAAATGGGTTCTCATTTGAAAACAGAAGCTTGTTTCACCTCAGGAGTACAGGACACTCTTAAAGTAATACTAAAAAATTAAGGACTGTGAAAGAATTGTATTTGAGTATATTTAAAAATTCTCTTATTTATACATCTTAATTAATTAACTTTATAATATTGTAAAAACATTGTAAAAATAATTGGTGTATTGGAACAATTATACTAATTAACTAAAAAAATTCCAAAAATCAAAATGCATCAATGAAAAAAACATAGAGTGAGCGTGTATAATAATGTCATACTAGCGAAAAATAGAAATACTACAAAAACTACTCAGAATTCTGAACTTCAAAGTTCAAAAGCCATATTAATCATACAATACAATAATTTACCAATAGATTAATGATTTTTATTTTTACAAACCTACATCGTTTTTAACTGCATACATTATTAGAATGTACATATAATAATATATTTTATACAATTTAATTATTAATAACTCGAAGGTTGACATGGACAGATAATGTTAATGTATTGATTATAAATTTATATAAATTTATATTCACTGCAGTGCTGTTTTATAATAATTCCTTGTAAGATGAGTAAGTCAACTTACGAACTTTTTCACACTTGAATCACGTCATGTTTTATAATCTACCCACAATCCCACCTTTATAAAATATGAAAATATAAATAATGCTACTCTAAATAATTGTTCTCTGCAAATAGGAAAAATTCATTATTGAATGTTACTCAATATTTAACTCGGGAATGGATTATGCACTGTTTACAGAAAAAACCACTTATCTTATTTATAGTTATTGACTTATTAGTTAAACTGAATGTATATACAGCAGAAAAACGTGCTTTGATGAATACAATTTTATATAATTATTTCTTGCTTTTAGTAAAATATAGGTGACAGATAAATATATATATATCTTAATATAGATATTTTATACCTACATAAAAATCTTTTTAGTAATTTGTTTATTATTTAAAATAAAATTATCTACATTTTGCTCGTCAGTGAAAATACGAGTACAAAGCACCTCTTAATTAAAATAATAATAATAAATAATGTTTTATGTGTATTTTACTGAAAATAAATTGGAAAAAACTTTGATAAAAAGTGAAAACAATACAAATTTTAATTTTCTATAATATAAATCAACTTTTATGAAGTAACCTCTTGAAATCTTTCCAAACGTAAAATTTACCTTTTAGGCCTTTATGAAATAAAATAGTATTTTTTATTTTGTGGTACAAACGTTTATCTACATACCTAATTAATTATCTGCCCTGAGAATTTCTAAATAAGTTGTTAAAGTGCGATCTCATGTTTCTAAATTCCTTTTAAATAATATGCGTTACATTTGGATTTGTAATAATAATATTACATTATTAGTATAATTATTTTTATAATCTAGTACGTATAACGGCAGGCAACTATATATTACTTAGTGGAATTTTAATTGATAAAACGTTTGTTTTGCTGAATTAAATGCACATATACAAAGAGGAAATATTATTGAAAAGTAAAAATGTTTAATTCAATATAGTAATAGTTTGAAAAAGTCAGAATAAAATAAAATAACGATGATTGTAAAAAAATTATTAACGGAGGATTTTTTTTTAAGTTTTCATTAGATTATAAGTTTGTTTTCAATATACATTAATTTGTCTGGTAATCATGTTTTTATAATTATAATAGGTTTACGATAACGCGTAAATTACTTTTCATGTATGTATATTGTAAGCACAATAATATTTGTTAACTACTCCCCGTTATCGGTCGAAAATACTAGGTAGGTATATCGTATATGGTCGTTACCGGGCCCATAGACATAATATAGATGGACTGCGCGTTTAGCCCTTATCATGTCAGCAATAATAAACTTAGGTAGAAGGTAAATAACCATGGAAAAATGTTTATCTCAACATTTTTCATCCATGATACGGAATTAATAGTTACCACGAGAGTTGCCGCGTTTTTTTGTTTTACATTTTTCGATTTTTTGATTCCAGTTATAATAGCGTAATATTATCATAGACATAATATAGATCATAATCTATATTACATGTATGAATATTATTATCTGTTATAATATTATATCATAGAATACATAAAACATAGCATTAAGCATAATATTTTATATTATTAATTCAAGTTTTATTAGTTTATTAGTTTTGGTTGTTGATATTTTGTAAAACAGTGGTAAAATGGTATATATATATGTTCCATTAAAAGCTGTAGAAACATTGGTAAGGATGATGCTCATATGCATAAGTAAGTTAAAAAATTATAGAATTTTAATAACTTTTATATTTTTAATACATTTAACTATTTGACATATTATGTTTTTAAGATTTCCGAGTAATGAACAAATTGCAGTTATATGGACTAACACAATTAAAAAAATTACATGCCTTTAATTTTTTTTTGATTCTTAAAAAAATAAATAATTAAGGTATATATTTTACATTTTTCATGTCTATTGTCTTATCAGTTATCACTTTTATTTACACAAAATAATACCTTGGAATAAAAACAATAAAAATGTTTTATCCATGCTATTTTACCTTCTCCGGTCTTGTTATTTAGGCTGAATTTATTGATGGCAAGGGGGAGGAACGCGCAGTCCATCTATATTATGTCTATGACCGGGCCACGATTCAAATTATATTACCTAATTGATAATAATAATTATCAATCAATCGAAAAAGACACGTCGAATGGTATGGGGTTCGGAATTTTAATCGGCTACAAATAGGACTCTTTAAAATGCGTAGTTCGAGTATCAATCATAAATAATGATTACCTTTAACGGCTTTAACTACCTAGCTGTTTAATATAATATTATATTCTTTGTTCGAAACGTTAAAACAATGAAACTGATTCGGACGATGGGAGAAAAAACGTAGATAATATATTAAAAACGAATTGAAAATTGAAAAGCAGTGAACATAATAAAAACGTCTTAAAAATAAAAATAAAATATCATATAGCTGTGACATGCGTTTACTAGCTGTTTAGTTGAAACCGATTCTTTGGCCGGCGTTCCGATTAGGCAATTCAGGCACGACAATGTCAAGGGCTTCGGGCGCATAACTCACTCCCACCCGACGCCACACGTACTACACATGCATACATTCAATAATATAGGTAATATTGTAATTTATAATAATATGATAGACATTGCTATTATATACAAAACTATTTTGCGAAAACAAGCACTTATTAATTGCGTTGTAGACTTATAGTGTAAACGATGAATTATAATATATTGTACCTAGGTATATACTTATACGGTAACAAATGTACGATGTGACGATAAATAATAATATCCATGGCCGAATTATCATAGGTGCAAAAACGTGTTCATATCTGCAAGACGACAACTTTTGAGGGGCGGTTGCATTTAAACATTTTAAACTACCTACCTGTTCAAATAAATTAGATGTTTCAATAATAATAGTTTTTTTTTTTTTTTTATGAAGTTAAATAACTTTACCATTATTTTTTTTATCTTTGCATATAATTTAGACTTTGAAGGAGTAATAATACAATATAAAATCATTGTTGGCAATCATTGTATTTTCCATCCGAAGGCAAAACATAATTTGGTTCATTACACAATGATTCAAACAATCATCATACCATAAATTTTAGAAAAAAAAACGTTACTTAATATAGAAATAGTTCTATAAATTATGTGTACTCCATCTTCTTAAAATACAAATGTAAAACATAATTTCTGTCAATAAGAAAATATTTGAGATTAAAATAAATGTATGAAAACATTTAAAATTTATCAATATTATAAATTAAAATATGAAATGAGAAAAACTGATGTATACATTTTCCACTAAGAAAAAAGGTATTAAAACAAAGTATTTCAATTTTATTTAAGCACCTAACCATAAGTTTATAAATAGTTTTTATAATAAAATTAAACGTTAACTTGTAATATCCCATTTTTTTTTTTATTGATAGGAGGGAGCGGAAAATGTTTGCAGCATTGGCCGTTAATTCGGCTTTGAACTGATATTATAAAATAATATACAATATGGGCAATGGTGTTAACAGTAGGAGGCGTCGAGAACTCAATTGTTTCAAAAAAATTTAAAAGCCCACTCAAAAATAAGTTCAAACATGTAAAAATGTACCTCTATTTCAAAAATTATTATGAAGTAGAAAATAGAAGATTTAATTAGATATAATATACCTACTAACATCGATTGTGTGATGAATAAATTATTTTAATATGCTAAATAATGTCTACTTATCGTAATAGGTATACATCATGAATTCATACTAATTTCATTGATAAAGATTTTCCAAATATTTAAAAGAACATTTCAAATTCAATTTTGATAAAGGAAAATTAAGAAACTGAGATAATAATACAATTATTATAATTTATAATTGTTTCAGTTTAACTTTATGTATAGTTTTTATTGTAACGATATTAACAATATTAATCAACAAAAAAAATGATCAGATTTTAAAATAAATAGTGATTCTAACTCATTCAGAGCATCATGCTCATTACGTTTTTAAGTTTCTATGAATAATTCTACTAAACTTAAGGCAGCTGGCTATTTTATTAAGCTGCAAAAATTCAAGGAATTTTCAGTTATATTTCGCAGTCGTTATAAGTTATAAGTCGTCATACCGTTATAAGTCATTCTGAAAATCAATCCATTTTAACAATCGAAAATGACTTAATTGGAAAGACATAAACAATCACATCTTGTAGATTAGTCAGATTTTGATCAATATTTTTTTAGTTTAAAGATAACAGCTATATTTTTATAACATTAGACTCCGATTTTTAAATTAAATTAAACGTCAGAAAAATGTATTCCAAAATTTAAATGATGAGTGATTAGTTAATACATTTATTACACTATAATTTTATTTGACCTATATAAAGTCTTAATTTTTAATATAAAAAAAAAATTTCAATAAATCTGTAAATCAGACTTTTTCACGAGACGTGGGAGTTTTTACTGTAAGTCAGTGAGTCAAGTTTATTCACTAAAATCCGTCTGCTCCGGCAATCAGACACCGTTAACAGTCAGCACTTAGCGCACACACCAAATCAAAACAATTATATTAAGCGAGGTGGTTGCTTTTCTCCGACGTGGATTGTTTTGGTATCGACGAGAAAGATAGTTAAAAACGTAGGTAGTCCTTAGCCAGGATGGTATAAATAAAAAACGAGTAGAGAGAAAAATGTGTATTCTGCTCTCGTCGAGGATAAGCGTGAGCATTTTTTTTGTCAGTTATTGAAAAAGCACAACAGTATACGACGAAAATAAAATATTGATGATGATAATAATAATAATAATAATAATAATAATAATGAATTAGATGAACGACACCGTGCGGAGGAGTAGAGAGAAACGGAAAAGTAAAAAAAAATAAATAAATAGAAGGTAGTGCCGTTCGTCCGTTGCCGGCCTTCGTCGGCCCCTCTCGACCAGTCGATTCCCCCGTCGCTCACGACGTACACCGCCGTCGCCGTGCCACCGTACGACCGCGTTTTCATATCACAGTTAACGCTCCGTGTGCGCACCGTGTCCGACTACGACTTACCACTCGTTCGCTTATCACGTACTCGAACGGTTCCGACGAAATATTGTTTAACCGTTTAATTATTATTATATGATTATTATTGTAATTTTAATTTTTGCTTAATATACTCTTTATAATAAATTTAAATAATTTAATATCATAATATTATTATTCTTATACATTTTACCATAGTGTTTTTAATTTTTAATTTATTTTTTATTATTACGTGCGTTTTTTTGTGCTTTTGGACTTTGCCGCAGTGCTGTTCTGTATTTTTACCTATAAATTTATAATATTGTCTTTTAAAATTGTGCGCGCCTTACGACCCTGCCGTTTGGATACAACAATCTCTGATTCTTCGTACATTGACCGGATCTATTTATCTGAGTAAGTTTCGATTATTCGCATTATTGTACATTGAATGTTCGCCGTAGGTCTTAGCTCCAGTAGAGAGTGAGTATTATATTTTAAAAGCCGAAAGGAATATAATGTCTATAGTTACGATAGTTATGATAGTTAATTAATTCTATAGTTTTCTTTAAACCATGATTATATAAAATTAAACGAAATGTTTACGAGGACGAAATTCTGACCATTCGAACCGATAATATTAGTATTACCGAGGGGTAAAAATCTCGAAAAACGTAGTAATACGCTTTTAATACCCCGTTGTCGTGTCTTGGCTCGGTAAAATCCGACGAGTCAATAACCTTTGAAAATGTAGATAATTATAGTGTAAGTGTATGCATTTGTGTGTATGTGTATATGTGTCTGTCGGTCACATGAATATAATACCGTTAAGTTGGTTTTATGAATACGTTCGAGTCATTAGTGCAAATATTAATTAAGCTGTTTGATAACGACAACGGCGCGTTTCCCTCGCGCAGTAACGCGCACGCGTTTATGATAAGAACAGTACGTGAATGGACTCGGTCGTACTCGGGAGTAGTTAAATTAATATTTCTTATTTTAATTGTTTTTTTTTTTAAGTTCAAAGTTCAAAGTTTGTTGTTTTTTGCTCATAGCTAAAAAACAAAATAAAAACAAATTACTTGGCGGCGTTCGTCCTTGAACACGGTAAACCATTATTCTTATATAATAATTTTCCCTCACAAAACGGTAGTCTTATATGTTATATATCAAGTATTTCAATCGCGGCTCGCCTTCATGCTGATGGTGCCTTGAACTTCCCACCGTCCGAGACCTTAAGACGCACATAAGTGTGTGTGAGACAAATACACTGTTAGCAGCAACTCTACACTCATGAGCGAATTCGCACCCCAAGGTGGTCTCCAAAATATCCATGTCCTTGGGGGTTATTCGTGTGCTCCATGAGATTTAGATGATAGAAAAAGGATCCGTGACGTCATCGATGTAAACAACAACTAGTTTTCAGTGCACAATATTAACCGAATTGATATATACTCAATACTCATATACTCGAAGAGTGGATATTTGAGTCACGCACTTGGACGTGTGTGTAGGTACCTATGTATATTATTCGAGTACATAAAAAAAGCACCGCGTACCTATTCCACTGCTCCACCTCCAAGCGAGTTTCACAAGGTTTAACAACGCGGAAGGAATGGTCGCCTTGATGATAACTCGAGTTCTACCTTGAACATTACCTTGATTGCCACCATCGGTATACAATTTTTACATTTTAATCATTGATAGATAGTCTATCTCTTATTATATGGGCTCGAGAGTGTTAACAGAAAAAAAATATAAAAACAATACGACGCGATACATACTATACCAATTATATTATACACAGTACACACACACATATATATATATATTCACACAAACCATGCATTGGTAATAATTACTATTACAATTAAACACAAATGTTTATGTTGTTATAATAGTATAGTGTAAAATAATATTTAAAGTATATTATTATCTCCATAAGGATTCGTTAAGAACTCGAAAACGGCAGTGTTTGACCAACGTGGGTTTGGTTTTTAGTGTCAAGGTCGTAACAATGCATTATCGATGTTTTCGCGCAATGTAGACCGATAGATACAGTTTTCTATATCCCGCGCATTTTGTTATCATTCTATCTTTGTCAATATTTGTGAAAACAATTTGATTTTCACAGAACGTGACAATAATATGGATTCGCAATGTTCAATCGTTCGTCTATATTGAGCCTTGAGCGTGTTCCGAAGACGCATGACACACTTATGATATATACGGTTTTTAAAATTTTAAACATTTCTTTTTTGAGGGGGAGGTGCAAAATACGAACGTTTGCAGTTTTTTCCGCCAATATTATGTTTTGAAAACAAAATGCCTATAATAATTTCACTGTGTAGAGCCTTTTTTCGATATTCTCATTCCGTCAGCCTTGACGGATATGAGACCTTGCTCTGTATCGAATTATGTGTGATGTACATTATTTTTCTCTGATTAGCTAATTTAACGATGTCACGAACGAAAACGGCTAGATGAAAATACACACTCAATGATTTGGGTTTTAGTCGTACCTATAATCTAATCTATTTTAATGTACTTCAAAGTGAGACGAGAAATCGAGTCCGTAAAATCTTTTATTGTTAAATCAGAACTTTTTTTCGAAATAAAATCAAGTTTATCAATAAAAACGCAATCTAGCAGTGGTTCGATGCTTAATAGATAATGCTATGAACCTTTATTGTATGTACCTACCACGTCAGACACCATGACCTCACAGCTTTCGCAAATTTTATTCAACTTGACCTCCGAGTCATTACAAAATGATAATGTCCATCTTATGTGAAATAGATGAAATACTATACAAATTGCAATTGACAATAAAAACGATTTCGTTTCCACTTATGTTGTAACCGTCATCGCTTCTTAAATATCTATAATACAGTACTATATTATGATTACTTCATATATCCACTACATGATAACAGAATACAGCATGACATATTTTTATATGCATTTCAGGCAACGATATTATTTATGTGGTGGAAACACAAAAAGTGATGCTATAGTGGTTTATAGTTGTTTATCTTCAGTTGTATTCAGGACGGCTTCTTTAACTCGTTTTCTCAAACAGTTGTCGTTTCTTATCACTTTTTAAGATGATTAAAAATATTAAAATAAACCGTTTGAAAAATACAAGCATACCAGAAAATGCATAGTGCTAAACGTCAGACGAACGCTACACCAAAAGACATTTAAACCAATTTCATCGTCGAAATTCAAACGTCATATTATTATTTTAATAACACGGTCCTATTGGTAACCTACCTTCGATGACGTATATTGGAAACTTAATGAAATTTCGGAACCATTTACGGTGCTTGGTAGTTCACTCACGAACTGAAAAACTGTGGCCTAGAGACTATGAAACTATCAAGGTGATAAAAGTGGAATGTAAAAAACCAAGAAATAAGTACGGTGCGAGGTTTTTCATTTGTTGTCCTTAAATTAGATATAGACAACTCACAGGTGTATAATATGTACCTAGTTAATTTTACCGCAGAAAAAGTTTAATGGAGTCGATTGTTATAGAATTATAGGGTATGCAATACAAATACATAATTGGTTAACTTTGGTGGGCAAACAGTATGCAAGACATCGTTTGATAAAAGCATAAAATTATTTTGTTCAGAGACTTTAGTAAATAAATATATAATTCTCTACAAAAGTACGATACACTATCTTTAAGATGGTAAAATCATTTTTTAAATTGACCTATTTTTGTTTTAATTCTCTTATATTTATATATAATAGTTTCTATTTCTGTTTTGTCTCTCTCTTGAATTTCCATGAAAACCGATATTGAACACCATGACGTGACAGTTTTCACAGAAATATGACGTGAACTTTTCGTTAATAAATAAATCAATCCTTATATAGGTGTAATATTTTGTTCCATATAAATATATATGACACGGTACAGTATTTGGTGTTGGGTAGCTCAACCGTAAAATCTGACTAGAGGATTCGATTTCTGTACGTTTAATAATTACAATCTGGTAAATTCAATTGATTGCTGAAGTTTGTTAATGTAAACAATATTAATTAATTAGCATGTATTGTGTAACTCGTGTATAGTATGAAATACAATAAAAACAAATACCCCATCATTATTATTATCGAAATAAAAATTATTTATATAGACTAAAGTCATTATATAAAAGTTTTAAAAGTTATACTGGAGTAATAATCCAGTTACGTGAATTTTTTTTAGTCGTATTTGTGCATGGTGCAAAAGTCTTCAAGTTTTATTGTAAATCATACAACTTCAATCACTAATTCAAAACCGATCAGCGTTCATTCATACTACTTAATAATATTATACACTCCAGCGTGTTTTACAAAATTTTAGTCGGTACACTCCTATCAAACACATTGTATCCGGATGCCGTTTCTATGAAACGGACAAACGAGAAGTTGGGGTATCAATTATCGTATCGGAAACTCTCCATCCAGATATCATAAGTCACATTTTTAATTAAAACCAATCTTACAAATAGTTTATAATCTGTTTTTATTTATATAGTATGTAAATACTACATCTTTA
This sequence comes from Diuraphis noxia, assembly GCF_037042655.1. Lineage (NCBI taxonomy): Eukaryota > Metazoa > Arthropoda > Insecta > Hemiptera > Aphididae > Diuraphis > Diuraphis noxia. The sequence goes on along the minus strand of NW_028301714.1, from coordinate 54,785,927 downwards.
AAAATTGTTAACTTAAAACTCCTTGTATGCCAATGGCCTTAGACGCCGAAGCTTATTTATTTAAATAAAAAATAAAATTTGAACCAAAGCGATTTCATAAATACTGCAGTCTTTAAACAATTTATCCTAACAATTTATAACCAGAATGTTCAAGTTTAATGTTTTTACTCTACTTTGTTTTACGAGTAATAAACTTATATGTTCTAATGTTCTATAAATCGAGATCAATTGTCGCTTCTTCTTTAAATAAATATTATGTCGTGCGCGTGAAAGTATCACGAATGACTTATCCGCCTACCTTTTATATCATATACATTTGCGAAGACACGAACTCGTCTAAACGTTAAGCACACGCGATTTCCCTCATTATTTATTATTTTGAAACATTTGTAATACTATATCGTCTTTAACTATCGCAAAAGTTAACTTGCAGATATGAAAAAATATATACAATATTGAAAATTCACTCTTTTGTTGACATTATATACACCCAAAACTGCACATGCCAATATTAGATACTCATTTACTCATATAAACATAGATTGTCATATCAATAAATGTAAAATAATGTAATAATGTAATAAAATAAATAATTTGCTTTGATTGAAGTTGTATATATAGATACTTACGATCTATGTTCGTAATGATGGTTTACTATCGTAATTTATACAATATTAAACCTTCATTTTTGTTATCATAATAAATCAAATATAAAATACATTTATTGATACCTATGATTTGTAAAATACCATATAAAATTGTAGTTGTAATTAAATTATTAAAATCATGGTTAGGTAATCATAGCATTGTAGTGCAAAACATATTAACTGGATACCTGTTTGGCAACCACTCTAAAATCATTATTATTATGATAATATATTTACTTGTAGTTATACCTTATACACACAGTAAACTTTAGCTTATTTCATGTTTTTTGAACTATTATCATAAACAATTGAAAGTATCTATTTAACAGTATACATTGAAGTGTTCTGAATACAGCGATAATTTTTCTAATCAAAAGTTTGAGTCGCCATTAAAAATGTATAATTTCTTTTTCATTGTATTATTTCAACATGCCGCAAACACTGTAAAACGATTTTATCGAACATGTGCCGAAAAAAATATACTCTTGGCGATTAAAAAATGTTATACTACTGCAGCGTTATACTGCTCATATATCTAATCGACATCACGGGCACAGAGATGTCATAAAACCACGTAATGTCCTCCAAATACATGTTATAGATACTCGTATATCCCAATCGATATACGTATCGATAGGTGTCAATGAATCGATGAAAAATCGCATTCATTCCTGCAGGTGTTAAAAATAACGGTACGAATTTTAAGTACCAATGCGTCTCATGCAGCATATTATTATAACAATGTATATAGATAGTTGACGGTGTACCTCAACATTGTCAATATTATCGTTGCACCATCCATTCCGTTAATTCTCGAGTCATAAACCAAGTCATAATATCAGAGCGATAGGATTTCAATGCACTTGCGTTGTTTTCCCAATCCTCGCGATAACTCAGACAGCCTGAACACTTTTGGGGTGTAATTTTTTTGAGGATGTAGCGTTGCATACTTGTATCAGTGGGATTTACTCAATATCTGTAAATATTATATAGATCAAATATTATTCTGAAGAATTGGTTACACCAATAACATTATTTATAATATAATTGTTTGGGTTTTGTCCCTACCTACATATAATGCATATATACAACACATTTACTCATCAATATTAATAATCACCCCGCATGCGATCAGTAAAAAACAGCTGATCTAATATATAATAAGGATTTTGATTCAAAAGTGTTGACGACACGTCGAGTCAAATAGTGTATACAGAGTAATTAACTAGACATGAGATTCTATCGTAATGTACAAAATAATCAGCAATGAATTCAAAATAATAATAAATATTGTAAATTTATAAATAATTATTACATATACGCGTAGGTGTAATGGCTCAATTTATACACGTATAAATAAATATGTATAACAACATACACATATATTATACCCTACACAATGCAATCTGAACTCTCGTTTTTCGTTAGTTTTTTTACCGTTTTACCGATTTACCGATTTTTCACACGCCGTTTACGTCTCGTCGCTTTTCTTCGTACGTACCTATACCTACCGCCATTTACAACACCTGTTGTTCACTCGCAGCCGTGTAAACGCGTTTCTTTTTATATAATCTACACGGCAATCTATAACGGTGAACGGGCGGGTGAGCAAACGCGTGGCGAGGAGAAAGAGTCGGACCGCTATATGTAGCTGCCGATGGATCGGTCTCCGTCGCGGACTCGCGATCGCGCGCGTGTTATTTAATTCTCTCGAAAGACGTGAAAGCGAAAACGCTAATAACACCGTTAAAAATGCCGATTTGACGAGATGGCGTTGTAGAGTGAAAGTTGGCTCACCGCTACACAGAACCATCGGGAACGTCGTTTATGTATTTCATATATAAATAAGTAGGTATATAATAATATATAGTCGCCACTATACACAACCGTACATTTGCCCGTCTATTGTGCGATTTTTCTTCGTCATCTTCTTATACTCGTCACCGTTCTTTCTTTTTTGATGAGAAAACTGAACGTTTCGTTCACCACCGAAAAAAACACTGTTTTTTGATTAATTTAGCTAGAGATATCCCCCCCCCACCCCCGTTACGTGTCGTCTACATTTTACAGTATGTAGTGTTTGTACTAATTTAATATACCACGTGTTCGGTTTATTTAATTGACTAGTTACACTAATCTTCTACGTCAATTTTTCGACTTTGAAAAAATATTTGTATTATTATAGTTGGAGAAATTGAACTATTAATACATTTTAAAATATTCATCGGTTACTTCAAAATTTAAATTTCAAAATATGACACAGCTAGACGAGGGCTATCGGGCTATGGCAATACACCTTGCTATGTACATATTTAAATTTAAAAAATTAGACGCATTCACAGTAAAATGGGTTTCATGACATCGTTAAAAAAAATTTGCGGTTATCTATATCGCATCAAAGTTATTAACAGAGGATTGGCTGGTGGAAATTGTGTATTTTATTAAAATAGATCTTAAATCGCACATGTGGTACATAGCAGCAGTGCACATCAATTGAATAGTACTCCGGCGCAGAAATTACGCAAAGAATCAAAACCTAATCGACCCCTTTGATATTTAGGTATATCTATTATTATTTACTGTAAATATTAATCTTTTTTAATTTTCTAAATACAATTTATTTATGTTAACTATCTATAGTCAATTGTTACTATACGAGTTTTACCATTATTAATACAATAATACAGCGTGTAAATAGCATATACATATATTATACAATATATTATAGTAAAATAGACAATAGTGAGTACAAAGATTTATAACTCACGTGCACATTAAACAAATAAATTACGGTTGATAATAATAATATATATATATATATATTATATTACTGTATCATATATATATATGTGTATATTTAGGTAACGAAATAAAACCATAAAATAAACCCGAATGTCACCTCACAACGACTAACAACCTACGGTTATTACTATATTATAATATACTATATTATACAGTGTGTCCCTCGAGGACTTACCCATTGTAATATCTCACGAAATAATGGAGATATCAAAATTCTCGTTTTATAATAAGAATCACTGAGATAAGAACTAATGTTTTGGTAAAAAATTTTAAAAATATACTTTTTTGTTTAATTATTTCCAAAAAAATTGACTATAGCCATATTTTAGGGTTTATTTTTCTGAAAATATTGAAATTTCAAAATTTTATTTTTATTAATTTCCTGATTTGTAATATTTTTTCTGGTTTTGAAGAAATAAAATATGATTATAATTATAGGTGCATTGAAAGCGTTCGGCCGGCCATATGAGCACGCACGCGGCGCGGTGGGTCACATGTTTGATAACACCCCGGCGTTGAATTATTAGTCATTTTTCTCAAGATTAAAAACCAGAAAATTAATGAAAATAACATTTTGAAACGTCATTGTTTTCAGAAAAATAAACTGTACAAAATGGATATAGTGAATTTTTTGAAAATAATTAAATAACAAAATATATTTTTAACTTTTTTACCAAAACATTAAAATATGAAATAATAAAATTGTAGTTCTTAGCCCTGTGAGTCTTATTACAAAAAAAGAATTTTGATATTTCCATTATTTAGGAAAACATCGCAATCAGTAAATTCTGGCGGGACACCCTGTATAACTCTAATTAATATACTGCTTCTGCAGCAGCACACCAGACAAAAATATGATATTATATTATGTCATATAGTACCTACCTGCAGTACGGTCGTGTGTTGCGTTCGAAAATAAAAAGCTCGACATTCACACGAGAGTAAATAAATATTTTTTCCCTTTTCCCAGCCACCGTCGAGGCGTTTGCAATTGAGAAATATAGTATATTCTTGACATCGGATTATAGTAATTGAATACCTTATATAGGTACATAGGTAAATGCTGGTATTCTTGATTACAGTATGAGAAGTTTACGAAAACATTTAGTGCACAATTATAATATTATATATTATTATTATTATTATTATTATTATTTTCACATTGACATTGTTGCAAGAAATGTATTTTAATTATTTTGTGGAATATATTGTACCAGTCGAGAAAGCCACCGCGACGATATGGTTGACAGCGTTTATTGAGCGGTTTTCGTTTGGTTCCGATGGTTTTATCATCAGTTAACCAACGTCTGATTTCATATTGAAATTTATTGAAACGGATTTCTAAAATAAAACTAGAAAATTTATCGTCAAACAACAGCAAATGTATAAGAGTTTTGATTATGAAAACATATGATATTGAAAAATAAAAATCCGTATCTTGCGTTCAGCTGCGAATCACGTTATAATGTATAGTTTATCAATATATTCGTAAATATTCTGGAAAATCTAGAAATATATCATTGCATTCAAAAACTTGGAAAATCATTTTAATTAATAATAAATTACTCGTTTCGAATTAGATACACCAACAGGCAACAGTTACAAAACATAATTCATTAAATAATTTACAGTAAAAATTGTGATTCTAATTTAAGAAGCAGAAGTTTAAATAGGCTCAGAAGACTCCTCAAACAAATATCTCAAGAATTTGGAAATATTGTTTTTAAGTATAGTTAGAAATTGAAAAATAAAAATTTGAACAAATGTTTAGTTATGAATAATTTCATTATATTACATGAAAACAAATTAGTTCAGCACGCTTTCATTTTTATTCACCCTGTAAATGTGGTACAAATAATAAGAGCGAAGATGTAATGTATATAATATCTATTTTCGGCTGTTGTTTTAATAATATATTATTATACTCATCGACCGCAGTTTACGACGATATCATAATATGTATATTATTATTATTTATTTATCAAATTGCGTGATACAATATCGATATGTAATAAACTTTTTTATAACGCAAATATAGTGTGTTTATTAGTACGGTCGGCCGTTCGCCTTTTTTTTTTACGAAAAATGAAGAACGACTCTTTTTCGAGATATTCTATCTCAGAATCGTTTCGTCTTATCGAAAATGAGATAGGTAAAACGCTTTGCCTGTTACGAAATAATTTTGACAAATATAAAAATGAATAATATTTAGATGCGGTGGGCGTCGAGTGGCATGTGGTATTTGTCATAACAACACCGGCCATATCGTTATCATTATATTCTTTGCCGGTGGCACACTGTCATGTATAACAGTGAGATTAAACTTACAATTATTATGTAGTACGGTCAATACTCCAACAGCATATTTTGGTGGTGTCAAAATAAAAAATAAATCCCAAGTCTCCTTTTTAAACTTCGAGTTCTACGCCGAACTTTCAACTACCATAGGTTAATATACCACACATCCGCCCCAGCGTGCTGCTTATTAAACGGCGATGAACCGATAATAAAATATATATTAAATTAATGTGTCCGACGTTGTGTGGAAGACGAGAGCTCATAAACGAGAGTCAAGGTCACTGTACATGGTACATCTTCAGTCCCGTGGTACGTTTGATATATATTTCGATTCCATAAAAGTTTAAACGGTTTAAATTCTTAACTGTAAATTCACGTGCGTGCACATCACGATAACTTTAAACCGCTCGCAAATTGCAGACTGCGTTGCACTGGAAAAATGTATCATTAAGGCAGTATATCGCTGTACTGGTGCATAACGCATATTATTATCATGTGTAGTACCTACCGTAATGTTAAAATATTAATACTGTTATGTGCTTTTATCGCGTAATACGAATAAAAATATGTATAATATAATATGTTATCAACGACTTCAACCACGATTGTGCAGAGTGTATAATTAATATCAATTAAAGCTGTTTTTTCTCAAAACAATAAAAAGCAAAAATAAAAACAAAACCGTTAACATTATATTATTATAGCGATTTCCGTTGCCAGGTAGATATAGAATATACGTGTATACGTATATATATATATATATATCACAGAGAAGATGAAAAACACGCAGACGAGAGTGAAAACGAAAGTGTACGAAATGCAATTAAATCTCGACCGTAACCAAACAGCAAAGACGAAGACTTGCGCTTTCACATTGAACGAATCCAATTTGCGTATACATTCAAATATTATGTGTTTTTTTTAAACTTAATTTGTACTCCTATTAATATGATAAATTTAGTCATCAAGAGATCAAGAATTAGGCGATACACGCTTATATATATAATAATATACTTGAACTACTCATCCAAAATTAAATTGTTATTCGTTAGGTACTCTAAAATATTCTGCTTAGAAATAAGGGATTAAAAGAATTAAAAAAAAACGTTGTTAGTTTTAGTTGTTGATTGTATTACGTTTAATGAATCACCCGGAGGTGGCCCTCGAATATGATATTTTAGAGAATATAGGTACGCTACGTATGTTTAAAGGCGCCTTATTAAGTTTATTTGGCGACCGAACGGAAAATCTTAATTCAACCCGCTGAAATCGATCGATGTTTTACTTGTTACAACAATGCCGAACCCTGGAAAATCGTAATTTTTATGCTACAAAATTATTATACGTACCAACACTACTGACCGCCTACATTATTATTATTATGGTGTATATTACAGCTGTATACGATTTCTTTAGGGTAATGACTTTTGAACCATACACACGCCTCGAAAATTGTTTTCACTTGAATAATACAATATAACATTATACACTTTTTATTCTTTCATCGCTCTACACAGAGCTGCGGTTTTCCGGGTTCAACCCCCTCTGCTCCGAAATTGTATTTGTAGTTCCTCTCTGTCCTCCCCCGTCCACGTATAGATGGTATATTTTATTGGCGAGAGTGTGAGACGCATTTCAATCGCGCATATAGGATTTCGTCATTATCTGTCCATAATATGTAACGACAGTCACTGCAGCTTTATGATATATACGAATGACTGGAGGCCGTTGAACACCCTATAAAACGCGTAGTTAGCTTTCAACCCGCACGACACCCACATCGAAACAATAATACATCAGCAACAGGTACACGTGTATCGTACATGCACAGCGTTAACGGTTTTGCGTTTTAAGAAAATAATAATTACTGTGCATTTCGAGCGTAAAAATTTTGGTACAGCGATTATACCTATGGATACACGACCACGCTGGGGGATGCGTGCGTGGGCGTATGTTATATACTTGCACTGACACCAGTATAATGTATTACAATATTATTAACATAATTAAACATGGCGAAGGCGTGAAATATGCGTATGACGCACGCACAAACCACATAATAACGCGTCGAGCGTATTATATATAATACATAAAACCACCGTTTTTGTGATAACGCGGATTGTAAAATACACTGCAATCGTAGGCGGACGATGATACCTCGTAATCTTTCGATTATAATATCATCGATTTATGACCAGAAATTAAATTATTTACATTCCACATAAAAGTACGAAAACGAGATGACTATGATGTATTGGCGGTGACAAATTGAAACAGAACTCGAACGGTAAAGCAAGTCCAGCGTATTTCCAGCCAACCAGGTAGTGGTTTTTGATTGCCGGATTGGCGTTTGTGTTTAGATTTGAATAAAACTTGACCAATAATGATATTTGGCCAGTTTGGTGAGTCAAGGTAGTCTATTAGGTCCGGATGGAGGTTTCTATTAATCACTTCATACCAAGAGGCAGAGGTTATCTGACAGATACACTCACATCGAAAAGCTTGCAAGGTTTTCGTATTGAATGGTTTGCAAGAATGTATGGAGCCATGGAACCTCAAAGTTGGATTCCAGGATAAGGATAACCAGACTGGGTGGATTATATTGACTTGTTGCATACGTCAAATTTGTGAGTTACAGTTGGAATCTCAAAGAGGCCTCGGGGCTTTATTTATTTTAGAGAAAAAAATTTCGTGTGCTTTAAATACTACATACGTATATACACGTCGTGTGAAATAAAACAACGCTTCTCTAATCGAATTACCATCTAATGCTAATGACATTGTTCGGACGACGACAACCTTCGGCGCGTTCATGGCGGCGGTGGCGTCTGTTCGACGCGCGTCACCTTCACATACACCTTGAATTTTGAGGCTATATTATTATTATTATTATGTACACGCAACATATCTGCCGGACGATGACGCGTATGTGTGTGTAATATTGCATATATACGTATATGTGTGTATGCATTATTATGTATATAGCGTTAATATTCTGTAGCCCGTATATTATGTACGTAGCCCGTTTTGTACTATACATATAGAGAAAATTACTCGTGCAGTTGTAATGTACGAGTTTATATATAAAGATTATAATAGATTTATACAAGTGTGTATTTGGTACTATTATTATTATCATCACGACGGTCGGAGGGATGGGGTGTCTGTACAGGGTCGTTATTTAACACACACACATAGAACAATATATTATACTTTTTTGTCGTCTCCACCGGACGTACGTGTTTATTATACCTATATATTGTAATATATATATACATGGTGAATTTATCGTACGTAACTATACATTTATACAATATTACACGAGTGTAAGCCCTCGCAAACGTGTAATAAAAACCCTATGTGTTTGTGTGTGAGGATGCAGTTCGCAGAGACTATACATCGCGGGCACGGTACTGTATTCTATATCGACTTGACCCGATTCGCATGCTCCGAAAAACACGTACGTGCGTAAAGCGTACCTATATATTATATATATGATTATGTATAAGTCGTATTCGCGAAGAAGATGTCCGGATAATATAGTATAATGGTCGCGAATTAGGTGACCTAGATACGAGCTGATATCTTCGCGACGATACTGTCTACCACCCCTTGCATACCGCCGCCACAGTTCACGTCGCACAGCTCACATCCAACGGAAACCGCGCACGTCCCTTCATCCGGTTGGTTTATAACATATACGTGGTCGGGGGTAGTAAGTCGGTAACGTGAAACAGGTATATAACTTAATGAAATATATTATGTGACGGAGGCAAAACACATAAATACGTCATTAGTACAAATTATTATTATATGTCTATACTACATCACTATACGAACCAGTCAAGTCCTATCCCACGTCATTATATCACATGTGTTGTCTATGGACTATATAATATACGTAACATATTATTATTACAATTTATCGCGAAAATCTCTTGTACTAGGTAGATACCCTATTTGCATAATATGTTGTAAGGAAAATTATTATTACCTATTATTTTTTTTTTTTTAAAAACGTCATAATATTATCATCGGACATTATTATATCAACGCACCGGTTCGGCGGTAAACCGCGCGCGCGTTCGCGGCCGAATATAAGAATATAAATAATAATAATAATAAAAACGGTAAAAAAAAGAGAAACGCGAAAATATAATCGAAAAACAGTTGTCCGGTGCGTATACGTATAGGTACTTTCACCTTCGACACGATTTTGTTTTCGGTTCGGTACAAGAGTCTCAGATATAAACGCATATGTATACTATGTACATAACATTATATACACCTTTCCTTTTACCTGCACTCACGCTCACAACTGCAGTGCGGCTGATGGAAAATTCGCTTCTTCGTTTTTTTTTTTAAATTTTTTTTCAAACAAATGTACAATTGCAACGATCGCTTTCGTTTTTATTAATTTTTTATGCATTTATAGTTTTTCGTCTTCGCGGTCGGTTTCGTTGGCGTGGCCTCTATGGCATGGCATCTCCAACCACCGCAGCGTTGGAATACAGTAAACATCACTAACCTACTACATTATTTAGGTACCTATAACTACATATACCGTAATTGACGGTCGAACAACGTGAAAGATACGTCTGTGTGTACACAATGTTCATATATATATATAATAATAATTTCATCGATTATAATCGTCAAACGGTTGATCGAGTACTCGTCGGCGCAGCCCGAAAGATGAAAAATGTGGGTCTTGGACGAGACGTTCAATCGGGCTGAACCACGGCTGGGGACACGGCATCCACGAAGACGAGGACGCTCGCCAGCACCAATTCTATCGAATCGTATATTTGAATCTAAGCTTATAATGACTTAATTAACATAATAACGTAGTAATATTTCGGTCGTTTTTGGAATTTTCCGGACAATTGCCACACGAAGGCCTCCGCAAAAACAAGTCTATATAGTTAGGTTAGGCACATTACTGCCGCACTATATTATAATAATGAAGGATTCGTACTTTTATTAACATATTAAGATTTAAAAAACAAGAAAATCGATTCAATATTTCATATTTGTTTTTCAAAGTTTATATAATATTATGGTTTTAACTCGCAGTGACTTTAATTCGTGTCAATTAAATTAATTTATCCGACAATTTAGTTGTGTTTATTTATATACAAGGTTAATTTAAATACCTACATAATAAATCAACTTGTAATTCTATGTTTATGCATCAAATATCTCAAAACTTTTCATACTATACATACTTATACTACCTAACAATGTATTCTCGTGGTCGTTCGATATTATAATTATTATTTATTTTTGTTATATTATTTAGTATATATATAATTTAAACTATATTGAAGTTGAAATCCTGCCTGTAATAGGTCTGTGCGCAGTTCTGTAGAAAATAGCACATAATCTATAATACATTGTGTCTATACTTAACTTAACCTCACCTATGGTATTTTGGTACCTATCTAATATATATTACAATAGGTATACTACGTATTATACCCGATGTATAATGTATGATTTATTACCGTGGTTTAATGCGTTTGTCGTCCGAGGACAATTTATAAATCACTCACTATCATCAGAACAATATTAAGTACGTTCATAGCGACAGTGCATGATCATAAATTGTATAAATATATTTTTTACTGCAGATGTTGTGGTGATTGAACCAAAAAATTTTTGTTATTTTTCGATATTATTTTTAATGTTCAAGCATAACAACTTACTGCATGAACGGTGAAATCGTCATGACGTATCAACTATAAAGCGCCGTCGAATATATATTTTTTTTAACTGTTTATTTATAACGGGTCTGTTAATGAATTAAAAAAAAAATGGAAGTAATAATTGTTTATAGTTCATCCGAAATACCAAACATGCCATGAACAAGATAAAATTTATGCCAGTTAGTTACATGTTATGCCGTCAATTTTAGAGGAAGATGAGTAATATTATCATACGTTTATAGATAAGCCATAAATTATTATACTTTATGTAGGACATTATATAGGTACTACGTTCAGACCATCGAACCGTATTTTTACTCGGAAGAGTTATGTCCTTGGAGTTATGAACATTTTTTTAAAAACAATTTTAAATTGGCTCCTGTCCTTTTGTCCCGTCATCGTTTTGTTTTCTATGTTGCTGATTCGCGTTCTGTATACCTCGTCAAGCGTGTCATAGCCAATCCGCAAATATATTTTTTAGACGGCTTTCAAATTTTGTAAGCACTTTCATAGTAATATAAACCAACTGCACAGCACTCATCTTTATTGTTAGGGAGGACCGTTGTTATGTGAAGTAAGCAACTATATATACGTAGATAGTTATGAAGTATACAACAGGTAGTTGTCATTAAACAACCAAAAGTGCTTATATATATTATATATCTGTAGTTCGTTTTCCTATCTAAAATCTAAATAATGTATCAGCTTCAACCAGCACTGAAATTTGTAAAGAAATTCCCTGATCATTGCCTATAGCGTAATTTTCAAAGTTCTGTGTACGTAGCTGCAGTGGCTGCTTATTTCTTAACCAACTGATTCCACCTAATCCTGATCAAAATATGCAGTTTTCCTAAACCGTAATAATACCGATACAGCAATAACAAATCGTCCAACGCCCGATAATACAACTGAAAAACGAAATATTGCAAAACAATACATTAATTGGCATTTTTAAGGGACGTTGGGTGTATAATAACATTTTAAATGTTAAAACAGAATTTTAAAAAGAAGAAACTGTGAAATCAAAGAAATTATAGTAATAATTTTATAATACATATGTATAACGTCAGTTATTAATTGTATCTGCAGGGCACAGAAGCGATTATTGTGTTTTATTAACGTACGTATATAAATATAATAGGTACATAATAGGCATAATATTGATAGTCTCAATGCTAGATAGTTATAAGTAAAGTAATTGTTTTTTGGTAAGACTATGATAACATGCAATATGAAAAGATGCGAGACGCAAAGCGTCATATCGACATCCGGTCTAGACGAAGCACGTTAAATCAAAGCTATTTACACGAACCTTATATAATATAATATAATAATAATAATATAGATTAAAGAACAAAAAAAAACAAAAACCTTTTTATACAGTTAGTAAAGTTGGGTACAAATATTATCGTTGGACCTATCATACATATAATATCAAAATATGTTTACAAATATGTTACAAGTCGTTGCCACAGTTTGGAAACAAAAAAAAAAAAATCATATTACCTATGTAAGGAATATAAAACAAAATCGCAATAACGATATTAATAATTATAGTAATAACAATAATTATTATTATTATTATTATTATAATACGAGTATATTGTATACACCATGACGTATTATAGAGGTACCTATTTGGCTATATTATTCTTTGATACAGAATAGTAAAAAATTGTCTCGCGGGCGCGTGGAGATATAATTTCGGCATAGACATTGAACGGACAAGGACGCGGACCTCGGCGATCTCCCCCACCCATCACACGTTTACTCACCCCCCCCCCCTCACACACGCACACGCACCCGGACCCGCACAAGCTGCCGGTTTTTCGCGAGCCTTCGGCACGTATAATATTATACGAATCTTCGCACGCGAGGCGGCGGGGGACACCCTGTATGGTAATTATTCACGTGTGTGCCACCGCCGCCGAATCTGACGAATATTCACGACCGTCACCCACACACACCTGCAACGGACGTGTACACGTGTGTATACATACACTTACACACACACACACGATCGTCCTCTCACCGCTCCGCCGCCGACACCGAACGGCCTTGTCGACGTGAAAGTGATCCGGCCGAAGGCTGCGACCTTCTTTTGGGGTCATCCGTTTCGAAAATATCAATTTTATTCGTTTTTTTTCTTTACCTTTAGGAAAAAAATTAATATATTCCTTCGGTTTCTTTTCGTCCACCGGTTTTTTTAGTTTTGTCTATAATATATTATTGGTGTGTCTCGACAAGCAAAACACGGCGAATTTCGCCGCATGCGCGTTCACTATAATAGTATATCATTTATAGGTACGCGATGTTAAAAATATTTTGATTTTGAGTAGAACACGTTGCCACGTGAAATAGGTGTTATATGCAATCGACATAATGCGTAAAATACTAAGGTGACGTGTATGTTTTTTTCAAATCTTCGGTTCGAAGTATCTTACATGGTGATTTTATACGCCCACCGGAGTTTTTGAATGAAAAACTATTCAGGGGCTGCAATATTGTTATTATTCACACCGAATATACATAGGTAGATATAGGTCTATAGAGATATCGTATTATTATTATTACTTTTGTTAGGTATTTAAAGGACAGTTCCAAAATGCCCGAAAAATCGAGACACTTATACTTATACGAAAAGAAAAGCCCAACGCACGAAACATGATGGTTTTCCGGCACCCACGATTACTATAGTATTTTATGTATATTATGTTCACTTATACAGCTGTTATAACATTATGACTGATTTTCAAAAACTATCGATCGGTATGAGCGAAAAATTCTAGTTTTCAGCGTAGTATATTATTGTAATATAGACTTGCTATATATGCTGACATTTGAATACAAGGTTACCAATCATTCTATGAGGATGATAACATAACATATTATAATATTTTATAGTGTTCCTGTACCGCACGACTCTATAAAAAAATAATTACATCATTGATTTTCTGCACTTTAAAAATCTCAAAAGCAGTTATTTCTTATAAGGAACTGATCGGCTTTATGGGGTGGTATGCTGCCACGATGGTGACATTCGCCGCGGTATTGTTATTGTTATTTCTTATTATTATATACATTACTTTATGATACTTTCGAGCCGGATTCACTGCGGGGTGAATCGGGTGCAGTCAGTCGCTGTAACTTTGTATGCAATAATAATGTATATTATTATTATTATAAAATGAATAATTGTGATGGTCCGCCGCACGTCAAAAGAGCTATATACTATTTACCACGGCGGTGCAGCATAATATTCTATCCGCTTACATTATACACAAGCACCCTCGTCAACGCTTGTATAGAAATAATAATAATAATAACAATATTTATACACAAAAATATCAAACTCTAGTTGTGCAACGACTCGTTGTGGTCGCGCGACCGCCGCGCCGCCTCATCGAAAAGTTCAATGGCTTATCGCAGTTATTATTATTTTCTTCACCGCTGCCGCTACCGTCTTTCCGCGCCCGTCTGGCACGGTGGTGTGCACAGGTGACGCGACAGCGCCGACCGCCCACGATCTCAGCCGCCGACGCCGCCGGCACCCCCTTTGCCGGGGAGGGTCGTCGAACCTTGCGACATCCCTTACTCAACACAATATATATACATTCACTATGCTACTACTACATCTATCAGTGACTATACTACATAATATCCACCCTCTTGACAGACAAACGACTACCTAACCCCCCCTGTACCCCCAACTCAATCACAATGCGGATGTTTTTTAATAATATTTAAACAGAGAAACCTCCTTTGACGGACACCTCCATATAACGGATGGAATTTTGGAACGGCGAAATGTGTACTCACTGTATTTATCCTCTTAATAGTGGACACTTCCAAATAGCGGACAAAATTAAGCGACCGAGAGTGTCCGGTATTTAAAGTTTTCACTGTATTATATATTGGACGGTGTACCCGACGAGAGTTTTGTTTTTCTGTCCGTTAATATTATTATTTATTTTCCTTCCTCCCCCCCCCCCCCCCATACACACACCATTTTGGCCAGACGAAAATATCAACTTTTATTTTAAATACATTTTATATCGCATCACAAACTATTATTGTGCGTGTGAAAATTTGATCAAATCTATATTACTATTGCCATCGGTGCCTGGTGGCAAATATATAATACTATAAAATAAGCACAAATAATAATATTATAATGCATATAATATAAGTATTAAGAAGGGTTTAACGAACCCGGGAAAGTGTTGCGCCGTGGTGCCAGTTACTTATACGGGGGCGACAACCGCGGTTAGGTGTGTGTTAAGGGGTTGTTGGTGCTTATCGTTACTATATCCTATTGTATGTAATTCGCAACGAACATAACACTACCAATATATAATTATCTAATTTATCTAATTTATCAAATGACTAAACCAATACGAATTCGAATTCGAATACGTAAAGCGCGCCGACACGTATACAAATTTTTTTTTTATTAATAATACCCTCGGCAACATGGGCCATTGGGTTTAAAGTGAGAAATATATATAAAAAAAATTACATGAATTATATCTTTATCTAAATTATACTAAATTTTGGTCAGAAGATTGGCGGCTGTGATGAATTGTATGATGTTGGTAATGGATTGAGGATTATTGTTTAATATTTCTAAAAGTGATGATTCGGGCAGGTTGAAGCTTGTACGGATACTAAAATATGTTCGGCAATCGGTGAGGATGTGTTTAATGGTTACCTGAACACCGCAGGTTGTGCATATTGGAGGCTCTTCCCTGGACATTAGAAAACACGTATACAAATTGTATATATATACATATATACGATAATATAATATATTAAATATACTCAGGTGTATGGGTAACAAGTACTGTACATACTTGTATATCCAAGTATCATAACAAATGCACCGTGCGTACAGTTCACTGTGACCCGGACAACTTATTCAATATGCTGAATATAATTTGCCCTTTTTTTGATAAAATTTAATTTTAAACTGCTCATCTGTTAAAAAGAATATTTTATACACAATTTATTTCAAATATTAATATATAATACTAATGTTTCTTTATTATGCTTTTATCAATTTTGACTTTTTTAAATTACTACATTGTTTACAAGTTTTTTCTTCTTCCGGAAGTCTATATACACAATATATATTTGTTTATTCATTCTGTTACGATGTGAATCAGTGTACATATATATGCATAAATATTCTACTAATATAACAATAAGTATAAATGGACGTTAGAGATGCATAAATATTTGTATTTAGAAATCACAAGAATGTTTTCATTCGCTAGTAACATAATATGTGTGTTTGACTGAATAAACTTTCAGTAGTGCATAGTACTATCTACCTTCTAACTTATAATTATCCATAGGTATACGATTGAATAACACATAAACTAAATGCA
Organism: Diuraphis noxia; assembly: GCF_037042655.1. NCBI lineage: Eukaryota > Metazoa > Arthropoda > Insecta > Hemiptera > Aphididae > Diuraphis > Diuraphis noxia. Next base: position 54,769,082 of record NW_028301714.1, on the reverse strand, counting down.
ACCGAGCACGAATCGTTTAAGGTGTCCTGACCGACATTTACATTAATATGTTGCTAACGTGTTTTTGATTATGATTACAGTTATTAAAGAAAATAATACATATTATATTTAACACGACAGTTGATATTTATCCAATGAAAAAATTTGAATATGTAACAAAAACTTGGTATGAATATAAATCAGGAAAAATGTCACAACATAATTATCTAAAAACGGTTGGATTCAAAACTCGACTATAAGAAATGATAATACACATATATTATTAGGTATTATAAACCTTTTATACGTCACCATTAAATTACAATTTTTATCATATTGTAATAATAATTATAATTATTCGTCATTCGTCATTCGTATTTTATACCATCGTTAAATCGTCAAATTTGTTTTTTTTATATATACAATTAAAATCGATAATTTTATTTATTTAGCATACCCTGATTTGTTAGTTTGTTTTAATCAAATATCATATATTCAATTATAAATTTCATTCGCGGAATGGTTGTTTTCTATACTGGTGTCGTTGATTAATCAAAAATGAATAATTTATCACATTTTATTGATCAATTATTCACAAGATCGTTACGATATTTTAAGTCATTTAATTAATCGTATATTTTGCACTATACATATTATGTGTAATAAAATATTCACGTTCCAAAGACTTTATATATAGCTACTTCTTGTCATCAGATTCATGGTAATACGAGAGAGAACCGAACGAACCGGACTGGCGTAGCAATAATAATAATATAATAAGAACAACAATAATCGATACGTACATCGTAATTTATAGCGTTTTTATTTTTTCATTCAATCTACGTAGGTATATTAGAAAACACTGGAAATCGGTGTTGCGATTATAAAAATATAATATATTATAATCGTTATTCGCTTAATTATTATTTATCAGCCGACTACACGAGCGTTTTTACCCGTGTCAAAATAATGATATACACATTACACACACTCATACATATAATATTAAATGTAGTAATATAGCTGCAGCCGCAAGCTGCATGTTCGTGTTTATGCACTCACGCTGTCCAACTACGTGCCGCCATATATTGAAAACGTTTTGCCAAAATATAATCAAGATACAAACGATTTTCGAGTGTACCTATACTCCATCCCCCGTTAAAAAAAAATATTTCTACTATATATATATATATATATATGACTTAAGTCGTGTGTATACACAAAACACAACCACCCACTCTCATGCACACACAAACACACGCAGAATACAGAATGATCGATATTTAAGAGTTTATTCAGGCATCGTTTTGAAGATTTTAATTTTTTTAGAGATAAAATTTTAAGTCATTTAAAAATAACGTTTTTGAAAAAGGAAATACATTTTTTATTCTTATATTTTTTTTAAATTTTAACTTTTTCGAATGGCAAGGCATACATTTTTAAACTCATATTCTTAATCAAAATATTTCTCGGAGTTCTTCGATATAAAACCGACCAATAGTTTATTAATTAGGATGGTATAAGTATTTATAAAATTAGGATGAGCTATGAATCATAGCTCATCATCATAGCCTATGATGAATGCGCGGAGTAGTGCAGAACTAACATTTTGCGAGGTACCCCCCCCCCCCCCACCCATATGACATTAGGTACACTTTAAATACTTATTACCTATACTTGCAAGTAAATATGTAATGTTTTTATGTGTTGTAAGTGAATTTTTTGAGAAAAAAAACAGCAAACCAAAAATTTTACTTAAATGTTTACACAAAAGTTGATAGAAAATCTTTATTACACTTTTCTGAATTGATAATATGCTCTATACAAAAGTATAAAATTGTTATCAATATAGTTTTCAAAAAATGAAGGTTTCACAGTTCAATTAACCCAATCATCTATAATATGAAGTTCATATTATGAACTCTCAGATTATTCGCTTTATATTACTCAATATTCACGTTTTATTATTATTTTTTTTAAGTATAAAACAATAAACATATTTGAGGTATACAATAATCGTATGCACTCACGCTTCAGTCAGCAACAATATAAATGTCTTCGAGTTTGTTTCATGTCTAATTGATTTTCAGTCATGTTGGAATAATGGCACACTTACAATTCAAGTCGTTCACCAAATTCATAATAAACAATAATATTAAAATATCGACTCGATAACAAAAAGCTGCGGTGGATTCATTCCAGTGCAAAATTCACATCGCAAGTCCAATAATATAATATAACCATTCGAAAACGTTAAATATTTTAAAGTTACCTATATATATACATAATACATACAATATAATATGTTTTTATAGATATACCTGCCTACTTACCACGACATAAAAGCATGATAATATTATAACGTAATGATATATATATTACGAATGTGACCTGCCGGACGAGTTAGGTTAAGTTGACGAGTGCTCGATGATTATATATTATTATCATTATTATTATTATGTGCACGCGTAGAAATTGTTTATCGTTTTATAATACTGCAAGTTTATGCATCCCAGCCAAAATTGAATTATGGCATAAAACGAGCGTTAGTTCGATTTTTTCATCTGTCTGAGGTGTATACAAAAAACGCTTTAGTTTCAATTATTCCGAAACCTGCAATTATGGTAGATTCATTTTAATATCATCTAAAGTTATTATAATTATTATAATGTTAAAATCATATAATTTGCGTGGACAAACATGGTTAGGTGACATATTATACCTAAACATATAATTTATATTAATATATTTTATAACAATACAAAAAAAAAACCTACCTGCTAATATAATATTACATCAATATAAGTGTATTCGTTTGTTTGATCGGTCTAGAGAGAACTGATTCTATCAGATTATCTGATGGTATAAAAAAAAATGTTGACTATCGTACGAATGGGACAAGTATGTAGGTAATGGATAACAATTAGTTTTTTTTCTCGCGGTAAACAGCGAATAATATATATTTTAATAATCATTATTTTCAATCAAGAGTCGAAAATTGTCATAATTTTTCATTCGATATCAACAAAATATTTAATAATTAAAATATATAATACACACCGTATAATATATTATTTTTGATGGTCATCATTTCATCAATATAATACATACGACAAACAAAATAAAATATTTTGCACATCGTATTATTTCAAACTATTAACTATTTATGCATTATTTTACATTTAAAACAGAACTGAAAATATTTTAATGCCACGCATACATAATATTAAATGCACTAACCTTACTTAACCTAAATATCAATCATACTAACCTAACACGCGCGTCTTGTGCGGATGATTAGCTGATACGCATAAGACATTGTAATAATATGCATATAGGTACGAATATAAAAAATAATATGAGTTATGACTATAATACTATACCATTACATAAGAAAAATCATCATACATTTAACTAGAGAATCGCGTGGGTAGTGATAAGCGTGAAATAATAAAAAGTAGGTACCTATACATAATATAGCGCGAAGTATACACGTCTATAATATACACATGCGATAAAAAAGAAATCTAAATGTTTAAATGTTATTTTTTTTTTTCATTTGCTCGGGGTGTATATTGAAGTAAAGAAAAATTTTCATTTTTATATACCATACGACGCAGTCCAAAACATTATTTCATTTCGTTCTGAACAATTATAAGAATAACTAACAAATATAATATTCAATAGGTACTCAATGTTATTGGGACAATAGAGTTTAATAAAATTGTGCACTTAACAATTCAAATAACAATAAATATAAAACTATACTTTTATAGTTAATGGTTTTAGTGTTTGAGGGTGTGCACCATTCCTAAAATATTACACCAAAACAAGTCACGATTGTTTTAAATATTTGTTTTCATTAAATAATTAAAATTGTAAAGGTACTCGACTACCCGATGTAAGTACCTGTTATTTTATGATCATAGTTTAAAAAAAAACTCGTCCGGTATCCCTTGACACTTCGCCTCTTCATTATTATTGTATAGGTACGTCTATAAACTAAGTAGTAAAGCCGTAAAGGCAATTACTAAATATTCATAGTAGTATAATAACTAATAAGCAATATAACAAACACTAAGTAGTACAAATACAAATAAATTTAAATAAACTATAATATTATTATGATACAATCGATACTTTATTTCGATAAGTTTTAAGTATATTAATATAACTTATACATAATAGATACTTTAATAGGTCTTAATAGGAACTCAACGTTTCAGTGGAGTAATTATAGGGATTAGTTATGCGAGGAAACGCTATACATCTAGGTATATATGGTTTTTTTTTTTAATTTAGTACCGTAAAATACTTTGTTTCACTTGTATGATACCCAAATAATTCTGCTATTGCATATAGGAGACTTATACAGGGCCATTTCCCCAGCCCTCGAATCCAATTTTCCAATTTTATTCTTCAACCCTCGTTTGAGGTGACTATACAAGGGAAACATCTGACTAAGATAATAAACCGACGAGCTGTATATAACAATAACGTATCTATGTATGATATAATACATCGTTGTTTCTTGACGGTAAATAACATTTAGGTAATTAATCGAATATTATCAGTGTCTGCATCACCAACAAATTACACAAATTACATCTGGAAAAATTCTGCAACGGAGATACACGCGCTCTCGTGTCGCAACGATTCGATTTCATATATTATATTATAGCCCCGTGGTCGCCATGGATACGCGAGCGCGTTTTAAAATCATAATAATAATATATATGTGGTACATACTGTTTCCGACGACCTCGGTCAAAAGCATTCGTGTTGCGACCGCCGCCGTCGTCGTCGTTGCACCCACTTGATGATATTATATTATTATTTATATATATATATATATACTATGGGCATATATACTCAGCCGCCGCCGTCATCATTCTAAATACACCGCACGCTAAGCAGTGTCGAGCTTACTCAATTAACAACTTTATAATATTATAATATTATTATTTTGGCTCATTTAGCCGACTCTTCGTCGCTATAGACTTTATGTACTATGGCTATACCACCTATGTAGGCTTTATTATAAGTCATGAACCATGGATTACAATATTGGACTTAAATAATTTACTTACGTACTCTCACCCATTCAACCACGGATGGAATACTTTTTTTGTTTAACCACGAGTACCTACCCGAAAACTGACACGCCGACACTGGACATTTGAATGATAAACCTTTTCGCTCACACCAAAACACGATAACATAATAACGTATAACCTAATATTTTTATTTTAATCATATCTTTATAGTATAGTTATAATATCACCTCCCAACATTTAACAAGCTAGTCGATACTTTTTAAAAATAATTTCGAACTTTGACCTACATATTATTTTAAATTTAATATATTCCTGAGCAGAATATTTTTCTTGAAATTTATAAAATATAAATACCTATTGACTATCGAACCGACAGTTGATTATTTACCTGCAAGCATTTAAAGTTAAGTCAAACATGGAGTTTCAACAATTCCACAACAAATGTTTTAAAGCACCTGCAAACTGTGTGTACTTTAAATGTTTATATATAAAATTCAGGGTTCAGTACCTATTTGTTGTTAATACATAGAATTTCATAAAAATATTCCGCGTCTAAATTGTATATAAAATATTATACAGGGGGTGTTATAACAGTCATTTGAAAAAAAAATAATAACCTTAAAAATCATTATATACGTCAAATTGACATCGCACACATAATATAGGTGCGAGTGCTAAGGTTAAGAGTTGTTATTGTAGATGACGCACAGTATGTAAATAATTATAGGGGTACTTTCTGTTTTGTTTTGCAAGTATACAACATTTTACGTTCAGTTTGGTTTTCTGAAATGTTTTCAGTTATGAATTAAAATTATTATTGTGGTATAATAAGTAATAACAATAAAATAATTTATTATATCGTGTTTTATATTAAAATTAAATAGGTACGTAAACGGTTTTATCTTGAAATCTGAATCTAGTTTCCTTTATTGATATGTACCAGAATGTAGCATATCATATATAATATTAAATGTACCTTCAATCCATCTATGTGTAATGTTAGATAATTATATTAATTATTATGAAAGCTACGCCGCTACAGCCACACAGTATTGAAGCATAAATTATATGTTATCATTTTTATACGTTCTGTGGTACAATTACATACATTATAATTTATAAGTCATTAAAACGAAAAAAAAAACATCTTGGAAAGTTTTTTTTTCATAAAAAATGTACATTATAATTATTGTAAACTTACGAATTTTAACATCAATTCCTCAAAGATAAAATATTCCACAAAATTTGCAGAAAACTCAGGTTTTACAGATAACTTAACGAAAAAAAAACTATTTTGATTATCCCATTTAATCCTTGTGGGTGGAATTTGATACGCACAGGTGTAGTCATACAATTTTTTTTTTATTTAAGAAAATTTACAATCTATATACAATTTATATAATAAGTAAATATGATGAAATATATTACAGGACATGAAAATCTTGAGGGAAGGGAGTGTCCAGTGACACTACTTCCAATTTAAACTCAGTGGGGAGGTAACTTAAAAATAGCACTAGGCATTTTTTAATAAATCACACGGCCATTTGCGTTTGAGGCGACGAGGGGGGTTATCAGGGATTGTACAAGAAGAAAGTTTAGATATGAGTGGTGTTTGGATGGTTAAAGGTATTTTTATGAAATTTGTTAAAATTATAAGAGGCAAATGTGGATATTGGTGGTATGTTAAGATCATGATGTAGGGTGCTGTTGCTGACGTACCGTCATACAATTTAAAGAAGAATTTCAACGATTCAGGTTTTGCTTTAAATAGTTAATAATATTACAATAAATAGGTCGGGACTCGGAATACAAATGAAGTGGTGACGATTTATTATTGACCAACTGGAAACTGCACACGCGAAAAAAAGGAGACGTGTTTGTATATACAACTATAGCTTATTGTATTTGTACAATTGTACCTATACACACAATATGAATATTACAATGAAAATAAAATTTTTTTTTCACAAGCAATACAGATGGCCTTTAGATGGCTTGCCTACACTTCGATTTAAGGTCCATGTCTATAAGGCACCCCTTGTACAAAATTCAAATAGATTTTAAAATGATTAAGCACTAACGACGAGATAAAAAGCACTAACGAAGCACAAACAATCACCCAGGGTTTAGACCCGAAATTCGAGGAGGGGGGGGCTGGAACATGGACCTCGTAATTTATATATTAGTATAGAACGCTAACACGTCATGGGTACTTTTAATACAGGGTAATTCACTAAACATGGCCTATTATTATCTTTAATACCCAATGAAATGATGAAATTAAATTTTTTAAAGGAGTAAACATGCTCGGTGAATCACTCTGTATAATACGGAATACAATTTAACCCATCCTTGTATGATTATATACAATATACACATTACCTATACCTCGTTCCGTAAATACAAAGAGCTTATACATTATTTAACATTATATATTATTAAACGCGTACCTATAGCCTATAGGTACTTATGTGGACACATCAAACGCATCACACCGACTTGCTGTTTTTGAGAAATCAGTATCCTCTCAATACCTATATACATATATATCGTTTATTTTTAGATCAAAGAACGAAATACGTTTGATTTTTTTTTTAATAAAAATGGTGCAGTAAGTTACACGCACATACTATTTGTGGTTTCAATTTCAAAGCGCACAAAGGATCGGGCATGGTAGTGTCATTTGTTAATAATTATTAATATTATTATCATCTATGTAATTCCATCAATATTTGTTTATTCTATTCGGTTCGTATGATGATTTATTTATGGTGGTTAAGAAATATTATACCAACCAGTGAAATGGAAAAATCTTGCAAGCGCTCAATCGATTAATAATTTATAATCGTAATATACTTATACATATCAATACAATATTATTCTCGTTATTTCATCCGCCAGGATGTTTTTATCGACCAACGCATTATCGATGCTGCGGGAATACGCGAAATACATCTTTACAGCTTAAAAAACGCACATAGATGGGCGCAGGTCGAGGGTATATTATAAGAAAAGGCTAATTATCGGAAATCAACGTCGGCGATTTCAAACGGAAATGTTCACGATTAAAATGTATTTAGACTTTAAGCATAATATAATATGAAAATATGTAATCTTCGTAGTCTCGAACTTTATCCTGCGCGGATAATGATTATTAATATCATTACTGTTACTAGTTAATAGGTACTTATAAAAACATTTGTTTTTTAAATTATTTTACGCATACCTACATAATAATATACGTCGTTTCATACCGAAAAAATTGATAAGTTATCAGAAACTAACTTCTCTGTAATATCAATTATAATATTATTGTTATTATAATATTATAGGTAGAAGTAGGTATATACTATAAATAATGTATTGCCAATCAATAATTAAAGTTATAGGTAAAACATAATAATACTATGTGGTTAGCATCATTGTATGCCGTTATATATATATATATATATAGAAAGTTGGTAAAATCTGTTACAATTTCGTTAATTAATGAAGCGGTTCGTGGAGAAATGAAAAAATAAATGAATACAGCGTTCAGCAGTTCGTCGGATTTTATTCCAGGGGATGCTGCAAGTGGAAACAGTATTACGATCGTGCATTTGACGTTTAAAACGTGTACAATAGTAAATAATAAATATGAACCAGAATCATTAAATATCATAAGAACGCTACACTGCCGCCACTCGTCTGCACAAATTTAGGTCAATATTAGCGACCACAGAATAGACTCGCACTCGAAAACATAATAACATTAAAATAGGTATCTATATGTAGGTATGTTTCAACGAGGAACGCCGACCAATTAGCCCGAATAATCGATTGTCTCTAGGATGAAAAGAAAATATATTAAAATAATTTATACCAACCAATAACGCGAAATAATAATATTATTTCTATATTATAAGAAGTACCTATAACAACACACATTTTTTATAAATGAACGCGCAACTTCGACGGTAAATTCTTTAAATTTCTCTGAAATAACCCACACGCTTACTTTACAATTATGTCTACGAGATTCTCAGCAATGCATATGAATATAATATAATTTTACAGGAATCACGAAAACCTAAACATTTAATGAAATCCTCATTTAATTCAACATGGAAATAATTATTTCTATTAATTTTCGTCTGCGGGTCAGATAAATTTCGTCCACGGGCCACCATTTGATGATCCCTAAAGTTTGCTGCAGTAGTAGACGTTCATTTTTTCGGACTACTACTTTCAGGGTAATTTATGGTACCTATATAGGTATACTCGTATACTGTATGTGAGGTTTACTGTCTTCTGTTAAGTACCTATGATCAAGTATAAAAAATACCAATTGCTTGTTTAAGACTTGAAAACAATAACTATGATTATACATTCTGTTTTGTGAAACAGCCTAAAAGTCGAGGGTAAAAAACTATTAATATTTTTCCCCCCAAATCTTATATTTTGAATTACCTGCACAACAAAAACAATCGGTCTGTATATATGAATATAATATGATCGTAAGCCTACACACGATTACGCAATAATGCGTATTTATATATTATATTCATTATAATGATGATGACGATGATAACAACAATAGTGTAGTCGGGGGCCGCACGGGTCATCTGGCCGGCGTTTTAACGGGAAACGTCTTTCGCGAGCAGCCGACGGACCCGAATAAAAAAAAAGCTCTTCGGACCCGTCCGGATCGCGGCATCATCACTTATCGCGAGCGCGCGCGTGAGAGAATATTTTACTGAAAAAAAAACAAACAACTATACGGCATTGTTCTAATCTATATCGTACATTTGTACAATTAACTTAATTGGACCCCCGGCATCATTATAAAAATATTATAATATTATATTATTATACCTCTTTTATTTTAGAATATCCATTATCCGCCATGTTACCGCGCTCTTGGCTCATACACTTTAATATTATTATATTACAATATACTATACAAATGCGTGAAGAACAATGCGTATTATAAAGACGCAACTTCGGGACGGTCTCGTGAAAGAAGCTAAATTTACCACCATCCGAATAATTCGGTTTGTGACGCGATGCACAATATTAATGCATTAAATCATGTTTTCGTAAATATTCATACCTATACACAATATGGATTTATAAATAATGTTATTTGTTATATCGAATTTTATGTTATTACTTACTTCATTATTTGAATCAGAATTATCTAACAGTCGATAAAAATATTTTACTTATATTTTATATAAACTACAGTTACTTTCAGTTACTCTTTAACCATATAACTACGACTACAGTATTATTACATTCAGATTATTAATATATAGAACGGACTATGGTAGCAATGGATGTTTTTCAGCTTTTAAGATATACAACTATAAATAAACTTTAGTTCAATAAGCTACATTTTAGAGAACTTACTTATTACTTAATAAGTTATTACTAGAAAAAACTTATCCATTGCCTAGCCATGTGAGCAAGTGACTACGTCACGTTAATCCTGCAAGACTGCTGCGGTATGTAATATCGTCACAGTCTGGAACATTCATAATCGAAAATCGTAAGTACATCTCTTAAGTACGTCGTTTTTGGCGGTGTTGCAAGAAATCGTCTTTTAAAAAATAAATGTCATATTTTGGAATAATTAAAGTCACGGATGTTAGTAGTCATCACACCGCGTTAACGTTTAATTAAATTTCGTTTTCGAATAATTAGTAGGCAGAAAAACAAATACCGCCGATTCACTACGGTCGCATTGAAGGTACCGATAAGTGGCTGCAGTAAGTACATATTAAACATATATATATATATATATATAGTTAAACCCCAATCCAGTTAACCGACGAGTGTATATTATACGCCGTTTAGTGTGAAAACCGTGAATGCCGTTACATTAATAATAATAATAATATGATATCACACCAGTTATAGAAGACCAAACCAGGTGAAAGTTTTTCTGCGATTACTTTCACTGACGGCCGCCGAATAATCCCAACTGTGCAGAATGCGAACCGGTAGAGCAGGCGGCGACGGGCATAATATCATTCTGGTTTATTTTCTTCTTCTGCGGCGCACGGAGAAAGTACCGTTATTCAATTTTCCGCCTATATAATATTAAGGGGATCCGACGACAACGCCGTTTATATCATTGTAATAATCAAAAGCGGTTTATCTTATACTGACTTTTGCGAGCCCTTGGGGTATTTTCAAAAACAATAATAATGCACAAAATTCATAAATTTCCATTAAACAAGACATTATGATTTGTGACATCTCCTAAAATATACATAATGTCTTGTAATATTTACATTCCACAAGATTTTTTTTATTTTGATTGACACTTGGCAGTTCACGCCCCAACTAAAAAGTCCTTTATCGTTTCCTGGTAGATTTATTTTGTTTATTCGTCCCAAACTCAAAATTATAACACGCAAAAATATACATTTATTAAACATCATCAAAATATACTGTAGTATAATTTCAAACGAGACATTTAGCCACTAAAACGATCTGTTCCCCACGCACAAAAAATCGGGGAACGTGCCTTCGGCACACCTGGTGTCCTCGAATCCTCTTGATGACTGCATACGGTTTCTCCACCGGATCGTCCAAACTTCTCGCATCACCTGTAAGGGGCGAAAAGATATCATTATTATTATTATATAACGCGATATCATTAGTAAAAAAAAAACAAACAATAAAATCTTTCGCGCAATAGGTTCTCGCTGTCGTTTTAAAGTGTATTACTATAATATCACTGCATATGTACTGTGCAAAAAAAAACAAACGGGCGTACACGTTACAGGTAGGAAAAAAATGACCTACAGTTAAGGTCGACAACTGCGTAAACTGGATACGAATATATACTACGAGACTGCTTTATATGTAATTAAAACCAAACTGTCCAGCCAACACTGTCAAGGTATTCCACGGAAGGTTAACGATTACAGCCGTCAACGCGGTACAGTCGTTGCGAAAACGATTATTATAAACTTGCTATTTATACTGATATATACGAACGCGGCAGGGCATTTTTTAAATATATTTTCCGTGTTCAAATGGACACCCAGTTAAGACTAGTTGGACACCCAGTAATGAAATAATTCACCCACTGGGTGTCCTGATATCCTGTATCTAACGATTGTTAGTTAGTAATATTATTAATTATTTATTTCAGATTTAATTTTTTTTAATTTAATTATCGGAAAATAAAATTAGTTTTATTGAAAGGCAACACTGGTCACTTTAGGTGGTTATCAGACTTTTCGGAGAGCGTCCGTTCTGATTTGAAGTAATTTCATCTGTTCTGTGAAACTATTATCGATCTAATCTGTTTTAATTGTCATTATTTATTATCACATTATAAAGTTTAAAATTTGAATTACGTAGTGTAAAACTAATAAATTTTGAAATTTAACGATGGAAAAAAAAAAGAATTTACTGTTTTATTTCAACAAATGAAAATGAAAGCAGGGGCGTCATTTGGGGGGTGGCAGGATGTGCGGTTGCACCCCTTAATTTTATAATGTTACAATTGGCCTGCGCCTTGCTGAAGCCTAAAATAATGCACGAGCCACGAATGCACAATTATTTATATGATTAAAATCAAATTGTAATAACCGGTCTATAATGTAAGGAAATAATTGAATGCAGGATAATATACATATACGTATGTATATCTATTTTTATATGGCCTGGCGAAATTTCAAAATGGCCTGCTTGAAACTTCGCACACCCGAAAAAAAACCTGAAATGACGCCCCTGAATGAAAGTAGCAGTAATGAGGTAAATTTTTCTTCTTAACTTGTTATGTTTTATGATCAGTATAAAGTATATAGAGTAATTCATATTAAGGTGAATACTTCACAATGTACACATATATGTATTGCATATACTTACTGTAAAAAAGTAAAATACATTTTGAAGTAGGTACCAACTGAAATATTTTGACATACCTACCTATCTATTTATTTATTGAAAAAAACATTATTTATGTTATGCCCAATAATTACCTTAAAAATTGTAATAATTGACGTGTACCTAGGTAATATAAAATAATATATTTTAATTAATATTTATTATATGTTTTTATTATATAATTATTTTATAATTTGTTGTTTTTTTTTTTTTTTAATTAATAAAGGTTAGCTAATTTTTTTTAAAGTGGACACCTAGTAAAATATCACTAAAAAATGCCCTGGAACGCGGGACATTTGCAAGCCAAAGTTAAATAATGATACAAATATTATAATTTCACCACGGAAAATGCGTGTTCCAAAGAAAATCGTTGGCCGGGCAAATGATTTTGAAATATTATTATAAATTATAATATACCTAATATAATATGTAAAACTTAACGCGCGAGACGACGACGCCACGCCGTCGCCCATAACCTACGCACTATGTCAAGGTCGATGAAGGATTTCTAGAAATCGCGTGTGCGTTGCACACACACACACAACGAAAAAATAATAAAAACATCACAAAAATAAACCCAAATATAATATGTGTACACCCGGCTCATGCATCGGCATACCGTATACTATTATTATTTTAGTATAGCGCTGGTATATACATTATACAGAGTAGTCACTGTGTTTTCAGTTTTTTTATATATTTAACACAGAAAAATTCGAAGGGCCACTCTGTATAATATTATGTATGTATAATGTTGTTTAATTCGCGATTCCACTGCGGCGTATACTGCAAATAAACACCACATTACAATAATAATATAACCACCGACGTAGCATTCCAAAATATTAGATTCAATAGCAATTTTAAAAACAACAAAAAAACAGTCAGTACGCATAAGATAATTGTTTCGTAATAAGCGGTGTTGTTAAGTAATTCCGAAGAGTTAATATAAAAAATCAAAAGATTTGAAATTCAAAAACGATTGCAATTATTATTGTCCGCCATGCCACTCTTAAAGGAAAGCTGTTTTCTTTCTGCTATTATATGTATATTGTATAACACACAAAATTTAGAGATTTGAGTAAAAACAATAAGATTTAAGATCCACGTGTAAAACAAAGCCGAAAAATCGTGTATTTTTATTATAAAATGATTAATCGTTTAAGATAATTATGTACACACTAGGTACATTATTTGTACTAAAATGTATGTCGTAAATTAGATAATTTTTTATAATATGATCGCTCCGGCTACAAATGATATTTCGAGCTATAGCCGTTATATTATCGAAATAACATGCATCGCCGGCACATACCGACGCCGTCTTTAACACCAATATTATAAAAATAATTCATAATATATGTAAAAAAAATCATTCTCAGATATTTTGTCGCATCGCAGTTCTAGTTCTGTAGTAGTAGTAGTAGTCGTTATTATTAAATACATATAAGACGATTATAGATTATAAAAATATTATGAAGGTACGCTTAACATAGTCAAACAATATAACGTATATGATTTGAAGGGAATTTAAAATCTGCATCAACTGCATCCTTAACTCTAAGTCGTACAGATTACTAATATAACCTGTGACCCAGTAGAGGGCCTTCCTATTCTAAACCCTCTCCCTATTGAATGATATTTGAGCACTAAAGTATAACAAGTGATACATTTTATATTATAGTACTATGTATTATATTGTATTATTATGACTATTATTATAATATACCTACGACAAAATAATTATATTTAACAATAATATTATTATCTACCTATGGATACAAAAAATTAAATATAAAATATTATCCACCTCAGAGAATGTATTACGCAGTTACGCTACCTACTGATCCAACCAACTTCCTAAATTTAGGTAGTAATAGGTACATAAAGGTGAGTAAACATAGTTCAACGTCGTTTTATATAATGTATAAAACAATAATATTATAATATAACGGCCGAAGCGAGGGCCACTGCACGTGGCGCACATAAGTCACAACAATCATTATTATTATTATTATTATCATTGGAATCACTATTCGAAACCCTTTCCCACACCACCGCCGCAATATTTGGCCTAGATAATATTCATGAGTAGTTTTAGCGAACACTAATACGGAATATCTTACCGGAAATCATTGGAGTGCTTATAATAAATAAATAATGATAAAAAATATTACTATAATGCTTATATTATATAATATACGTATACCATCAGTTGCGGCTACCTTGTAGATACTGTGCGGTAAAGCATATAATGATATGATATTTGAGCTAATATAATCGGGAATCGATCGTGTATTATAAGAGTCGTCTTGCTTGCAAATCGTCAATGTTAACGACGTTCTGCGAACGAGTTCGAGCCCCGCGGGCCGCGATTATACTTATAACCTTCAAGTTCAATAGCGCACAAAACCCACATTATAATCGTACCCGTTCGCTATCGTCGTACACTACGTTTCTGAATTTTTTACAATATATATTATGCACGCGCACAATAATTGTACACACCTATACCTCCCTCACCCATCGTCCAACAACGGATAAATGCATATTTATTTCCCACGCAGAGTGGAGGGACAATCGTACAGCACAAGCACACGGACTTTAAAACGTTTCAAGCTGAAATCTCGTTTCGATATTAGAATATTAGATATCATTATTTATTTTTAAATGAAAAAATTAAAATATGACCGTAGCTTGGAGCACATTGCACGCACATTTTCAATAGTATAAAAGGTGATGTTTGGAAGGAGAACATTTAAATTTTAGTTAAATTCAATAATTTCGTACGATTTTCTGGTATTTTTTTTTATTAAATACTATAATAAAACTAATTTTTTAAATGATTCTAATTAAAATAATTAATATGTACTACATTACAGAAAGGATGTACCTATTGGTGAATAGTTATAAAGTTTAAATTAAATTATCTATAAGACTACAAATATATTCATGAATTTAATTTTCTCATCAGACATCACTTTTATACATTCATAATGTATGAAATAAATATCATTATATTAGAATCAGATGTACATAAATAATTATTTATAAATATTAAGAGATTATAATAATTAACAGCATTGGTTCAATATTTCATTAATTTACATTCTTTCAGAAAATATTCTCTAATTTAATACCAGATTTGAAATAAAATTTTATTTCATAATAAAAAAAAAAAAAATTGCATTGAAAAATTAAACTAACAAATAATGTTTTGCTGACCATATGCTTATATTTTTGTAATACAATATCAATTGAATGTCGTTAACAACTACACACTTCTTATTGTATAATAATATATACACAACAATAACTGTAAAAATATGTGTACATAACACAGGATATAAGATGAATTTAAACCTTTATAAAAACGTAGTAATTGTGTCACCTACTCAGATTGAAAATGTGGTGTTGTATATTACCATTGTTTTTTTTTTTTTTTTTTTTATGAATAGTGATCATATTTTAACTAAATTTCTGAGCCAACAAATCCTATTTAAATAACATAGGTACCTACTAAATTACTATTACTAAATATTAATATTATTAAAAATATATAATTCACTTGATCATTCAAACAAAGTGCAAATCATCAATGTTCATAATAATGTTTAAAGAATTTGATTTTCAGGCCCATTCTATTAAGCTACTAAAAGGTTAAACAATCGACTCAATTGAAATGCACTATGTAGATAGAAGCAACTAGTATACACATAATAAATTATAAATAATGCATTATAGTGTTATACCCTATATAGTAAAGTTTTGTAATGGTAATTTCATATTTTTTGTCGGCCACTCAATAGGGCAGTGATCTGAATTTAGGTGACAAGTTAATACATTTATAATGCATATTTATAATGCTAGTAAGTAAACAAACATTTATTGATAACTTTTATGATATACAGTACCTCTAAGTTACTGATTCTTTCTTAATAGGAGTTATATAATAAGTGTGTGTAAAATTTCAATGCCATTTTAGTAATTTTATATAATATATGAAACAAAAATTGATTTTTTTATTCATTTTTGCTTCAAAAAATTTTAATTTTAGAGATATTATACCACTCTCCTATTAGTCTTATTAATACATAGTAGCTAGTTGTAGGTGTATAGAAAATTGTACCTTACTAATTCATAAAACATTATCATCAACATCTTATTATTAGTTACCAAGCATTTGAGGTTCATATTTTAAATTTTGGTTATTTCTATTGTTATGCATTTAATTTGAAAAATAATATTTTACCACAATTTAACGTTTAGTTGGTTACTTCCGTGAAGTAACAAATGTCACATTAAATATTAATATGATAATAGATATTAATTTACATTATTTAGACATATAAGGTTCAATATAAATTATAAGTGTTTTTCATAGACAATTTAAGCATTAGTATTGAAATTTATAATGTTGGCAAATAGTATACAAAAGATAACCTTACCAATAGCTAATGATTTGTACTTGTTTTTCCTCGTCCATACTTCGTCTACATCATCCATGACTAAGTTCCAGTGTTTGTCAAAAGCAATAATGTATCCTTCACAGTGACCTCGAACAGTCACAGCTGATCGTATGTAGACTTTAACTCGTTGTTTTGTGTGACAAAACGTAGCAATACGAGATAGTGGCCCACGAGATTTGCCAATTTCTGACATACGTGCCAATACAGTTCGTCTCTGTTTTATAGTCCGTTGAACTAATGATACTTGAGATGAGCCGGCCACTAAAATAAACCATTTGCAATATTTTATAGTCATTAATATTTAATAAGAACTTACCAGCACTTAAATCACGTTGTATTGATGCAATATTATATTCATTTTGTCTCTGTAAAATGCAAGTGTTAAAAAGAAAACTGGTTTGTTTTGAAGTATACAATATAAAATTACCCTGGGTCTTTCAGGTTTAATTATGACTTCACCTGTAGGAGTTAGTTCAAATTTAGAAATGTTGTCTAGCGGTTGAGCAGTCGTGCTAGGCACGTGTACGTTTTGTGAGTACAGAGCTTTGATCGGATTGAATGAGGTTGACAACATGTCCAATTCTTCGTCGGTGCTAGACGACATTGCATATTAATCTGAGAACAAGCCGAGACATTATTAAAATGTATCAAACTTCTCAATGTGTTGTTTCGGTGTATGACCACCTGTGTAAGAACAGGTCACCGTCGAGAATATGTAAAACTATTTTCTTACCGGCTGAATAGGAACTATAAGACCTGAAATATTTCAAACCACAATGTATTGTTGATAAAAAAGCGTTACTAATATTAATTCGTTTGTAAAACAATTTTCAAAAATAACAATTTAAAACTTTTTAAAAGAACGATGGTAGGTGATAATATGTCATAACAGTGATAACACTGATAACGATATGGAAAATAAAACGTGACCGACTGACGTATTTGGCGGGATACCCAAGAGTGAGATCTACACGGCGCGATTGGTACTTCAGTCCAACGTGAATGTCTACCAATAGCAAACCGTTAGAGCACGTTGCTGTAATAGAAAATTATATTTAAGTTTTTTTCTCTTTTTTTAGACTTGAAAATGTACTTGAAAGAAAAATGGAAACGAATCTCCATGAGCAGACAATGAACGACAACGGAAGTAGAACATCGCTGAAGGTGAGAAATTGTTTATTTTTAACATTTTGTACCACACAAGTACGTCATTTTAGACAATAATAATATATTTTGCTAATAATACCAAACCTTAAAATAATACGTTAAAATGCATGAAAACTATTCGTGTAGCTACTTTGGTACCTATTACTTATACCACGATTGTATAGAATATCAAGTTATCTGCAACCGTAACATAATATGTCTATAACATTTAATTAATATAATATTATAAATCAAATTAACATTAAGTATAAATCGGTTTTATCGACCAGTAATGTAGTTCACGAATTCGTTATTTTCTAGTGATCTTTTTCATTTGAAAATTTAGGGTTCTTTAAAAAATTGGCTATCGAACTTTAATATTATAATCGTTACTTATGTGTTATAATAATTAGGTGTTAGTTCAAGATTTGCATTTAGCAAATAATTGTTTTATACATGGGTAAATAAAAATATATTATACATTTTATAATATAGTTAACCTTGAAACGTTAACGAAAGAAAATATATATTTTTTTTAAAAACACGCTTTAAACACACCGACCCTGTTAGTTACCATCATGATAGTATTTTTTAAAGGGACATTTGCGTTCTAATTTCTGGCAAACGACAATACATGCTAATTACAATATAATTGTCCTGCAGTTGGATTGGTTCAAGTATTTTTTATACTTGGCCAACATCCAGGCGTATTTCATTGAAATTTCATTATGAAAGATTTGTGTCAAATAATTAGCACCAATACAACTACAATGTAAACTTTTTGTGTAAACTTCAATATGATTATTATTTACAAAAAAAATTCCTATATCTATTCGACTAATGGTTGTTAAAATTAATTTGATAATTTTGTTGCTCCAATGTAAGATTATTTTAAAAAGATAATTATTACCAATAGAGTAGCTTTTTCAAGCAATAAAATTATATTAAAACAGTATTACGTTAATTGTTTTTATCAAACAATATTTTGTAAATTTTACTATAATTTTTCGAAAGTGGTGTTTTATATATTCTTATATTTATTCCTAATGTTAATATATTATGTATTTTTTTTAATTACGTGAAAGTAATAAGTGATAAATTACAGTCATATAAAACATAAACGTTTATGTATGCAAAATAAAAATCATGTTTGTATTAGGCGATTTCGAAAATGTCATGATACCAGTTTCTAAATAAAAAAACTGACAATAGGTACTAGATTTATAAATAACTAACAAGCTGAACAATGATAATATAGACATAGCCACATAGGCATCGTATAGTTATAGTATGTACCTATTATAATATATTATAATATTTAAATTACCTATATTATAAACAATACAAAAATATTAAATTAATGCAAGTAAATAGCAATAATTATTCAAATGAATGTGAGGCTTTATTTTCTTATCAAAAATATTTTAAGGCTATAGAAGTCCGTCGAGTAAATATATAAGTATTATGGTTATTATTCCATTTGGTATCTATTTTGATAATAATTACATTTCTTAAAAATTACATTATTATTTCTTCGCAATTTAAGGACGAATAATTTAGTAGATGGTTGATAACCTACTTAATGTTTTATCAAATTAAGACATTAAATACATATTTTAGAAAACGTATACCCTGTCAATATTTATATTACTACAAATTGAATGAGTTATGACTAACGACTTATTATTTTAATTATAACGTGAATCTATAACAACCTTAATTCCGTAGTTATTGACGTAACTTATATCCTATATATTTCTTAATAAAAACCGTATAAAGTCATTAATGACCAATAGTTCACTAACGTATACTCTGAAAAGTGAAGCTCCAATCCAGCGAAGTTAAAAACATAGACTTGAGAATAATCAAAATTAAAATATATTTGTTTAAAAGATTTAATTAATTATTTGAAAAAACCACACAATACAAGGTTACATATTATATTATTCTAATCATTATTGTTAAGTACATTGAGTTTTTAACTTCTACATTATGCAAATTAAAAATTAATTTACTGTAAACATAACCAAGTTTGACTTTATTATTTCAATTAAATAATACATTGTAAGTTGGGATTTTTTTTTAAATGTTCTAGATTATATAATAACGTGTGCGCCATGTGGATTATTATAGTAGTAGCCGAAGACGGTCCAACATAAACGTGTTACTGTTCCTAAATTTAATATAGTTGTAGTAGATATTGATATGGTTATCTTCCAAGGTAAACGGCTGGATACTCAATGGTTCAAATCACACAATTAAAACAAAAATCAAATTTTAATGCACTTTAATGAGTACTAAATATATAATACTTACTTTTGATAACTTTATTAGCAGGCAAATCAATTTAAAAATGTATGAAACTAATTTGATTATTAGGTTATATTACTCATAAAAAAACTTTCAAAAACTATATAATATAAAAAATATATTTAAAACTTATTTTTTAAATAAATGTATTTGTTTGCAATTATTAATAGGTAGTTACTTCAAACATTTTCAATATAATATGTAATATGTTAATACGTATCGGTGTATCATATACTTGCATTTTAGTCATTTTACTTAGTTATATAAATTTGTTCATAGATTATCTCGTCTTGTATTGAATGAGCATTTGGATTAGTCTTTTATATTATCGAGTTGATCAAACAATTGCAGTTTTATTTTAAAACTATGAAACATGTTTTGTAGTTAAACAAATTGAACGTTACTACATTTTTCATTTTTTTTATTTCCTGTTGTTATTACAATGATAAATATTGGAGTATGCCAAACATATTCAATATATGTACTGACTACTGAGTATAAAAGCATTGTAAAAAAACTATCCAAAACGTAACTGCCTAAAATATTTAGTATTAAATAATAGGTGGTATAAAATAAAAAATGATATCTATGAAATATTTTATTACTACTCACATTCTATCTATATTTATAAAGCATGCAGATTGTTTATAATTTTCATATTTTCTTAAAAATAATTTAATTTTGTTTTTTTATTAAGGAAAAAGCCTCGGTAACGTGACCATTAGCTTGTAAATAATTTAATTGTTTTCAAAATAAGTAATAGTAAATTAATGTTACTATTTATTAGTTATGATTGTTCATCTGTTGTGTTTTATTGGTATTACCTATTCATAGGTACTACAAATTTAGGTATACATATTTTATTAAAATAAGAGGTATTTATAAATAATAGGTACCTACCTAATCTAGTGGATCAAAAAATCAAAAATTGGGTAATCAATAGATCCTTATAAGTGTTATTGTTATTTAGTATACCTACTGGTATTGTGTGTCATTCTAAAAACTGTTCCAGTACACCTATATTACTAGGTACCAATATAATTGGTTCAACACAAATCGTTTATTTTAATATATTTTTCTTTAAATTACAGATATCGAATAAACGTGGGTCCGTGATTCATTAATTGTCATCCTGGCTTTTGTGAAACCCACACCTCCCGTCTCGTCACTGTCTGCTGGTGTAGTGATTGCTGGAAGGACATCAGCCATCTCAGGTTCAGGTATGCCTTTCATGGACGATGTGTTACTCTGGTGTCCAGAGGCCGAGACAAAAATTGACGATTTTACCGAATGTCTTGTAAGTAGTTGAACGATATTACCAATTGTCATTATTGGATGATTTAAACAATATGTTAGCTAAAATTTCATTTTCGTTTTAGGGTAACGAAGTTTCCTGTCTCGGCGAACTACTCCAATCGGAAATATCCAGCGAATTAGACAACGCATTAGACGGAGGAGGAGTGAGTGTCCAGGATGGTGGTGAACATTCTGGCGATGATGACATTTTCAAGCAGCTATCCGACTCGTCCGCGTTACTTGAACAGTTTTTCGATTTTGTTAATTGTGATATAAAGGTAAACGGCTTGTTTAGATTTGTTGTATTAAATGCAAAGTGGAGAGGTTTTTCAATCGATCGATCATGTATTATAATGATTTTTGATTATATTAAATGAATATTTTACTCGTCAACTTTGTTATAAATTTATAAATTACCTATGCTCTTTTTTCACTATTTTTGTTTTTAGTTATTACTATTAAAGTATTATTTAAACAAATTATATCTAATAGTTGGGCGTTGGGTATAGACAGTTTAAAATACACACACATTGAAACGATTTAGTTTAATTTTTGTATATCAAGAATATACTAAATCGTATAATGTATATAATGAATTTAATAGATTATAAATATTTTTTTATATTTCAAATTTCAATAATAATATGTTTCATTTTAAAATTTAAAAAATAAAATAATTATATTAAGAGTATAATATAATTTTAAGATAAGAAGTAAATATAGGTACATACTTTATATAAAAGCTTAAATATAAGCTGTTTAAAATATTTATTGTCTTACTTCAACATAAAAAATAAAAAATTAAAAGTAATGGTTTGTGAAATTGCCTATATTTACTCCTTATTTTAAATCACACATATTATTATTTTGTATAATAAAAAAAAAAAACGTGTTATTTTCAAAATATTCAAAAAATAAAACTAGAATTTTATAATTATAATCATAAGTAATAATTTTAATATAGCAATAATTAGCAATTAATTAATGATGTATAAAAATTGAAAGTTAAAACTTAAAACTAACTTTTATATTTTTTGTGTATTTTAAATTGCCTAAACCCAACGCCCAACTTTTAAACACATTTTTTTTTAAATATTCATAATAAATTAATAACTAATAAGCTTCATATCCATATCAAATAGATAAAATAAATGAAATAAACATATACATTTTTTGTTCAGCTGTACAAATATTATACAGTGAACTTTAAAGAAATATTGTTAAACTTAAAGTTATGATTATCTGTATTTTGGTCAGGTTTTTATGATAAATTTTTAAATTATTAAAAAGTTATTACTTATGAGTATGTACAAAATTTAAAATATTGAAATTTAAAAATGCTCATAATTTTCTTAAAAATTTAATATTGTAAAAAACTGATGTACAAGGTACAAACAAATAATATTTTTACCCTTAAGTTTGATATTAAGTCAAATTATTACATTAAAGCTTAATTAACATTAAATTAAAACAAGTTTATTATATTTTACAATCCAGAACTTATGTTCATAGGCATAATCTAAGGTAAAATATTTGTGGGGTAGTTTGTGATAAAACAAATCTAAAAGGCAAGAAGACTATTTTCATCCAGAATATACCTATTTACATGTTAGTATTAGGTTCATCTCCTTTTGAACAATATGGTTTTATTTTTTTTAATGTGATCTTTTGTATTTATCTACAATCTACATCGACAACACTTTCTCAAAACATTTTTGTATCAAATTGTCCAATTATTTTATTTAACTACTTTTAAATAGTAAAATATTTTACTTTTTGTGCCTTAAAATGCTCTAATTCATAAATAAATATAAATAAAATAAGCTATTTTAATGTATGTTTATGATGTAACATACATTTTTATTTTTACAGGAAGAAAATAACAATAATGTCATGTCAACGGGTAACAAAAACCATGCTGCTGTTGCATTACTTCAAGAGTTGCAACGCACAAATGCTGGCAAGAAATTCAACATTACCACTGCAAATCCTTTGCTTGCAGGTACATACTCTTATACAAGATTATGTGATATGCACCCATAAATTAGAAAGTAATTTTGAAAAAAAAAAGTTCAAAATTCAAATATACAATCTGAAACCTACAATATACCTCCTATAAATCTTAAATGTTTATTATACATTTAATAATAATGTATCCAACCACTTTTTGATTTGCTCATATCAGAAATAATTATTTATATCTATCGTTTATATTTTTTATGAAGTCATATGTTAAAACCTACATGACTATTCCCAAAAATAATTATTTATAGTTTATACAAATTTAGTAGGTACCTATTTATGACATAAATTATAGTACGAGAATACAAATAATTACACTAAAATAGTATGGTATCTAATAGTTAACAAAATTGTCAAATTGTGACTAAATGTATCTACATAAAAATACTTGTAATTGTTTTGTTTGAATTAAAATATAGATAAACTTGTAGTGGGTTCAATATTCTAAAATGTCCATCATAACAGTCAACTTTGAACTTAGCATATCTATCATAATAGCATGTCCTAATCATTGTTTAATTGTTAACATTGAACACAGTCCTTCCATTAATTTTGTAATGATGGAGAATATTTATAATATTTTATATACTAAACATATTATTATATTGAGTATTTAATTACATAGTTTTTAATTAATTATAAAATCTAGTCCCTAGGTACTGTACCTACTAAACACCAAAAATAAAATTTTAAAAACAACTTTAAGTGTTCACTTATTTTCACTAGCAATTTAAATTAAACAGAACTTTTTATATACCTATCTAATTTAATGAATTTAAAAATTATTTAACATTGTTTAATTTCAAAATATTAATCTAAAAAATATATACCTCTCTAACTTAAAAATATTGGTGACAGCTGATAGGTTATAATATTATTTATGTTTGATGATTCACCTAGCACTAGCATGTAACTCCCCTCTTCCGTAACAGTTTAACCTATATTTGTCCAATTTTTAACTGTTGGGATTCTTAAGGACTTTTATATCTAGATTTTTTTGTGTTATTTAAAAACCATCTCTAAACCCAACTCAATTTTTCCTATTTATAGAGTGTCATGTATTCTTTGTTTTTGTTTACGATAAATCTTTTGTCTACTGTGGTTTGTAGAGTAGATTTTGTTATTAAAAAAATTAAAAAGATTTTTGATTACTTACCTATTTTTTAGTTATTAAATGTTATGTACTAAAGATAATAGTCTAAATAATGGTTTTATACAAAAAATAAAATATTATGTGCCATATTTAGAACACACTCAGATATTTTAAAAATAATTACATTTTTTATAATAGATTAATCATTAATATTATTCATGAAAATTTAAAACTACCATATCCAATTCCAATATGATGCTATTTGAAAAAAATCATGTATCATGTATCCTTAGTATCTATATAAGTAAAATAATTTTCAATACTTGTTCAAATTTTTATTTATATCTGATACTTATATTAACATCTTAAAAAAGTTAGGAAGACCCAATAAAAAAAATGTGTGTGTTAAAGTACATTTTTAAAAATCTTAAGTATTTGAAAGTATGAATACAGATCAGAATATTTTAATAGATGCATAGATAATTAATAGATAAAATAGGATTTAACATGTTTAATGAAATATTGTATAGATAAATCTGAAATATTATAATTTTTTTAAAATTATAAAACATATTTAAATAGTTACCTAGGGATATAATTATAGAACTTTAATTGAATACTTGATGTTAAACGCACAATAACCATTTATTTAATCACATATAACTCTAAATCATTTTTTTTTTAAATGTACATTAGGTACTATAATTTATCATCATAATATTTTATCTATTAAAAATTAAAATGTGAATATTTAGTATAGGTATATTTTATAAATCAAGTATCATTGTGTAAATACAAGTAGTTATTTATATTTCTAAATTACTGAAGGAAAGTAAATTAAAACTATAATTATTTATAAAAGTTCAATAGATACCTAGGTAGGTACCTTTTGGGCTTTCAGCTTTAATTTAAGTAGTAGAATTATAATTATTCATTAAATGTATTTAAAATCACATTTTTTGTAGACAGTTGTTAAAAATAATTTTATTTTAAGTAGGTAATAATTAAAATTTGTATTGTTCTATGATTTAGAAAAACTTTTGAATCCTGTGTCTCAGTTAAATCCAAGTTTAAACCAAAATTCAGATATGTTCATCAATCAAAACAAGTACATCAAGACAGAACCTTCAATAAATGATACAGGTACAATATATGAAAAGTTATGAATGAAAATTATTGAATTGTCTCAATAAGTCAGGATTTATTAATTAAAAGTTAGTCAGCAAATGTAAAAACTTATTCATGATTATAATTATTTTTGTTTAATTTGTTTGAGTGTAAGCAGACACTAGGTAATTTTAATTAACTCTTAAAGTCTTGAAGTATTTAATCCTCTATTTGATACTTAATAACTGCTAAATCCTTTGATGATCTCGATAATATTTATTGATTTCTCATAGCATAAAAGTATAAAGATATTAGAAAAAAATAGATACTTTGACAGTTTGACTACCAAACTGAATAGAAATAAGTACACAATAAAAGTTAGATTTTAATTTTAATATGTATTGTAGTGTAGATAGCGCTAGAAGTTTTAAAAATTAATTTCAAATTAGTAAAATATTTCTAAATTATGTATAATGTTAACACTTTTTCGTTTGTTTTAACGATTTATGCGTTCATTTTTTAAAACAAGCCCATAAGGAAAGTTCAATATCATTGAAGCGCTTTTCATTAATATAAACACTAAATAAATGTCTAGCTCATTGGCGGCATAGATACTATTCAGTATTCAATATTATTATGGGTTTTTATTTTATGTTACATTTATTCGTAACTCATTATCATAAATGTAGCTCTCAAACTTGAATAATATATTGTTTATATAATAATCGTGAAATTTCTTTTTAGTTCCTGGGTGGGAGACTTAAACCCATCAAGATCCTCTGTAGGCTTTTGGTACTATTTCATATATATATATATATATTAGCATTGCACCATAATGTTTTATTCACTATTTATTCTTTCAATTGAATGATTTTCGCTATTTTGGAGGTAAAGCGTACCTAATACCTAAAAATCATACATGTGTTATTTTTACGCAGCATAGTTCTTAGAAATCATAATGTAGTAAGTAGGTACTCTAAAAGTATCAATAGGTATTATAATATTATAAATACAACTTAGAAATTCTTGCCTAACACTATTTTTAAAACTAAATTACACTTTTTTTCTATATTGAATATTCATGTTTTGTTTTCGATGTTAATGATGTTATCTAGTAATCTTATAAGACAATATAATATTACCAAATCAGTATTTGCCAAGATTTCATACTAAGTACCCTTGTATTACCTATGTTTAACCATTACCACAATGTACACCAAAAACTCGCTGGTATCTATACGTTTTCCGACTCCTATAATATTATATCGTTCCAGCAGTTGTACCATTGATATTTAATCAATGGTTGTACTATACTGATTACTGACACTATCCCGATAAGAAAATCTAATTATTTAATTATACTAATATATGGTTAAACTAATAGACACCAATTTGTTTGTTTAAAATCAATATTAATTCAGATTCAATTATCAGTTCAGTTATAACTTATAAATTATAACACATTGATGGCATTTAAGCAAGTATAAATATCTTATTATGTGCACAATTAACATATATTTTGTTTGGCCATGATTGGTTTTTAATGATTGTGAATTATTTGTGATACAAAATCAGTATTTAAAAATATTTAAAAAAAAATAATAATAACGTATTTACATCTTGAAGACATATAATATATACAATACACTCAAAAATCCAAAGTATATATTATATTTAGGGTGTATTTTTCAAAATTTGATTTCAATAGTTTAATACAGCTAACATCTTGTTTTCATAACATAGATTTATAATGTAAATTTTATTTCCGTTTAGAATAGTTGCATAATATTGGCCCTCATATTGAAATATTGAATTTGTATATAGTTCTAATATTTTAGATAGTTATTAATTATATGACGACAATTTCGTATTCTTTTCACAAAATTATAGTTTATGCCTAACATTATAAGTTACAAATAACTACCCGTTTCCATTTGTAGCATAGTGCATTTTTATTTAATATTTAATCTAATATGATATAGCCGATATAGGACATTATATAAGTAGGTAGTGTATATAGGTACCTCCTACTGTTGAACCATTTAAAATATATTGTAAGTATTCATTATTAAATATTAAATGAAGACACAAAATATTTTAAAAAACTCGATTCGTTCAGTATTAAAATATAATAATAATACCAATACTAATAGTCTGTCAAATGTTGACATGTACACTTTTATAATATAATATGTTTATAAAAAGGAGGGCTGGATGCCCTGAAGTATAATATGTATAACGTTCTCTAAATCACTGATTATAATTTATATTATTTTCATCACTATTTCTATGTTTACCTCCCCCCCACAGATGTATATACTATATCGTTTAGATGTTGAAAATTACAGTCTTTAAATAAAACAAGTATAATATGCTATGTGTTTCTGGGATGGGTCTGAACTAAAACTATGGGGATTTTGACGAGCGTTTCGAAAAATTAATATAATGTTTTTAAGTTTCAACATAATATGCATCATTATTCAGTATTCACAATTTATTATCATTGCTAAGTATCTGGCACGCGCAACAGTCATCTGGTGCATTATTATCTGAGTAAATACCTATAACTATACTATAGCCATACTAGGTATATTATGCTAAGTTTAATACTATTACAGTATTATCAATGTGTTCATTATGGCTTACTAGGTTAGAAGTTTCAATAAATTTGCTGGCCAAGTTTGATAATGTACTTGGCCTTTTCCACGTATAGACCTATGGTTAATAGTTATACAATTATTAGGTGTGTCAACTTATATCTTATTATATATTATATAGTATATTTGAAATACATTTTTAAATCATACATAAAATCTTAATATATTTCAATATTGCTTATTATACTATTATAATATTTGTACATTAAGTATGCATAATATTGATGATTATTAATTACTTATAATTTAATTTTGTATGTACACTGTACAGCCATACATTTGCTTAAATTGTGAATTACATTTAGATACATATCGTGTTTAAACGTATAATTAAGTGTTATGTAACGATTGTAATTTAAAATTACATTTTTTCCTTGTATTTTTCTTATGATTTTATGGCACAAATAATTTTAATATTATAAACTATATATATAGTTAGCAGTTATACTTCCTATATTAATAAGCCGTACACATCAATTTATTGGTATTTTATTATCCAAGAAATCTTATTACACCCCAGTTGAGTTATACATATATCTTGATGATTGTGGAAATATTATATTATAACTGTTATATTTTATGAATACTTTCCGAATAAAGGAGTGATTGGGATTTGTATGTGCACTCTTCAGTGTAAGTAATGAAATACATCCTTGATTGTAAATAAACTTTGTGTGGTCATCGCTTGATACCAACCGAAGCAACAGTTCGATTAATATTGACTTAAATATTTTTTTTACCTAACTTTAAGTTCAATACATCATGTCTTATTCTCGACTATCGCATGATATGATACCAAGTATTTTCAGTTTTTCTACCTTTTTCACTCCATGTTTTTTTTTAAAGTTTAAAGCTGTATAAATAATATAATTCATTTCAATTTAATTTCGTCAGAATCAGGAAAAAAATCTAGCGATGAGAAGCGCATAAGACTGCCTATTATTATATTTTAACGCGTAAGGATTCGATCCAAGTTAGGTGGCTGGATTGAAAAATTCTTCCGCGCACATTGAAACTCTTTGTCTTCTGGAAACATCGTATACGCGCGGCAGCCATTCACCGGAACTCGCAAAGCGCGGGCTCCGGCGCTAACGATTTTCCGTCTGGCTTTCAATGATAATAATATTATACGTCCGGAATGTCTTTCGCAGTGTATTATACACGCACCGCTATTTTAACAATGTATAAGATAATAAATACGATTATAATATTAATATGTAATAATAATAATATGACTATTATGTCATTATATTTTACGCTCACGAAAAATATATAGGCAATACATTGTATTATACTTTTATTATTTATATACATATAATACGTTTTCTGTAGCCTACTGGACCAAGTGTGTTGAAAATGTGCAGTGTGCCTATATTTTTCATACGCGTTCGTCGTCTTCACAGTTCATTCATCTTGAATTTTCTATGTGCAATATAATATACGCCATGTATAAGAATAGTGGCGTCCGCATCGGGTTTAATTAGCGAGTAATTCGCCTCGGGGACGGAATCCATTTCAATCGGGTGGACACAATAGGGACTCCAGCGGACAATGGGTTTCGTTCGATTTCGATTTGCCGCACTGTCGTGGAGCGATTATTATTATTATTATTATTATTTCTGGCGCGATGGATACACATTACGATGACAACGGCTGGGGCGGTGGCGCATGCACGATGCACGTGATTAGATTCATGAGAAACCGGTTGCCAATCAACGGCTGCTGCATATTACAATCTTCTTTGCTTCTTCTTCGTCTATTTGTACTCGTATGTGTGTGTCTTTGGTATATAAAACATAATATGTTTGCATTGTGTATCACGGTATACACAGCATTCGCGCGGGGGCTACCGGATGCCTGGGTGCCGATGACCCTGCAATAAACCAAAATTATATTCGTCGCCCGAGGGTCTATTGCTATGGCTATCGAAAGAATACTATAATATCGAAATATCGATTATACACATACACGCACGAATATGAGTTTGATCTTAGCAGATTCTTAATTAAACGTTGTTGCATACAAAAGACAAAAAAGTTGATGATATATTATACTCCGACGACTACACAGTAATCTCGCTAGTAGTTTATTCATTTAGAGTTGTTTTTGGTTAATTTTTCATTAGGTTAATATTTTGAATAAACTGTAACAAATAGCACTTAATGTCAAAAGTAGGAAAAGTCACAAAAATCATCTGAATTTGAGGCCGTACGGAGATTAAAGATAACCTCACTTTGAAAAACATCTCATATTTTCGTAGTCGCTTTTATAAAGTATTATGATTTAAATATTAAGTCATCAAAATCTGTGAATTTTTTTAAAAATGAATTAAAG
The DNA here is from genome assembly GCF_037042655.1 of Diuraphis noxia. Taxonomy (NCBI): domain Eukaryota; kingdom Metazoa; phylum Arthropoda; class Insecta; order Hemiptera; family Aphididae; genus Diuraphis; species Diuraphis noxia. The sequence continues at coordinate 54,737,725 of NW_028301714.1, read as the reverse complement.
TTTGATACTAGATCCTAGATGAAGGAAAAATACACATAATTAGAACTACTGGATAAAATGAATTTGTAATCAATCTGATAGATTTCTTTCAATACATTTTGAATTATTCTGATTTTGTAATGGTTGCATTTATCTACACTCCTGCTGAGTCCTGAAGGACTATATTTAATATCTACTGTTTATTTAGTATATGTTTCATGCGCATATTAAACTGATATAGATTTCACATCTTAGATAGGCGTTATATAAATTTAACGCAGCTGTTAAAGCGAATATTAAGAATACGAACTCTGTTTCATGTCTACCGGACATGCGTATATACACGATAAAGCACAAAGTAAATTGTCGAGAATTTTATAAAAATGTATGGTACACTATATGGCAGCTTGCTTATGTATACATACATCGTTATGTGCTTATACAATGCTTACAAACGCTATTCGAGGGTTAGTAAGTTTTAAAAATGATACTACACACTATATGTCTACATCGAATTTGTTTACTCTCTACAGAGCTTAGAGATTTTGATTTATACAAACCATTCAAAAATAATATATATATATACATATATTATAAGTGTAAATTATACATTTATCCGAATCTGCGTGTTCTGTGAAATTTGTGTTTCACGTTAAACTTATTACGATTGTTAATTCCGTGTTTTATTAAATATTTAAATTATACGTAATGTGTGTAAGATTAAGATAAATCAAAACTCGCATATCATGAATAATATTATTATGTTTATATTTATGTAAATATATACATATACGTACATCTATGTCAATGGGTCTACAGCAGTTTTTAATATATATATATACAAAATTCTGGGATTTTAATAAGACTCGTAGGGATAAGAACTACAATTATTTCATGGTTTAATTTATTTTAATATTTTGATAAAAAAGTTAAAAAGTATATTTTTTAATTTAATTATTTCCAAAACAATTAATTAGCCATTTTGTAGAGTTTATTGTTTTTGAAAATATTGACGTTTCAAAATTTTCATTACTTTCCAGTTTTTATTATTTTATTTTCGAGAAAAATTGCTAATTATTCAATGCAGGAGTGTTATCAAGCATGTGACATGTCGCGCCGTGTGCGTGCTCGTACGGCTGGCCGAACGCTGTCAGTGTGCCTATAGTTATAACTATATTTTATTTCTTTAAAACTAGAAAAAAATATTAAAAATTAGGAAATTTTATTAATGAAAATAAAATATTGAAATATCAATATTTTCAGAAAAATAAACTCCACAAAATGACCATCTTTAATTTTTTGGAAATAATTAAATAAAAAAATATATTTTTTAAATTTTTTACCAAAAAATTAAAATAAATTAAAAAATGAAATGATAAAATTGTAGTTCTTACCCCAGTGAGTCTTATTACAAAACCAGCATTTTTATATCTCCATTATTTCATGAAATATCGTCATGGGCATATTCTCGCAGGACACCCTGTGTATATATTATACATACGAGTATGTTATATTTTTAAGCTCTATCATGGTCGATACTTCGTCTTTTCGATCTATGTGATAATAAGTCATCTATTTTAAACCCTCAAACGGGCAGACAAGTTGTTTAGATGGTGGACCAGGTCATTATCAAAAAAAACTTATATATCGCACTGCAGCAGACATCTGCTGGCGCTGTTCCGGTCTGTTTCCGTTTATTTTTCGTGACGCGTATTATGTATTATTTATGTTTCATACCTATATGGCTATATAATACATGTATATTGTGGTGGGATTACTTGTTTCGCACACGCTGCCTCAAGAAGGACTTCGCGGCACAAACGTGATTAACAGGCGTAAAATCCGCGTGTGTTTGCACAACACAGACCGACATGCTTTATATTTCCTAAAATAAAGATCACCTTGAGACTAATGGTGAAAGCTAACAGATTTTGGGGCAAGGATAACTACAGGTGTTTTTTTTTTTATTAAAGACTTCAGGTGCTTGGTTCTTGCAGAACTTTGTTGTTAGTTACAGTAAGTGTATTTTCTTTCTCTATACCTATACCGTTCGTTACCTCCTCGTCATCCAAACGAAATGATTATTATTTACTATTGAAAAATTGATATCCTTTCCCTTTCGTCTGGTCGTTTGGCGAGTTCACTAAGTATCTACATCCATTAAATACATATAGCCATAACTACGGTTGTAATTTGCAGATTGTTATTAGGTATTCAGTCCAAAAGACTAAAGACAACAATATTTCAATTTCTATGAACATTTTATAAAATTTTGTAATTTTGTTAATTAAAAAATTATTGTTATACATAAGTACCGCTACCTTCATAATGCTACCTACATAAACGTGCAGTTACATATTGAAGTTTTATAGTTTTTGTCTTTATTCTTTTTTAGCACTTTTTAATTTAAAATTCATCGTAGTGTATTTAATTTATTATTAATCTCGAATCATTCATGCACAATAATTTTATATTATAATATTTTTTCATACAAATTTCTTTTTATTCTAAATAATAGTGGTCTTGTCACGTTTATAACAATTCACATGAACACATCATATCTATAAAAAGGTTGTCTGAAAAGTGAATCAATAGAATAGTTCCTTTTATTTATTTAACTACTCAAAGATTTTAATTCTATTTAAATGTGTTTGTTAAAATAAGTTATAACGATATGAAATACCTTACACAATTTTCTAAACACAGGTTTAAACACTTTACGTTTGATATCAGATTACTTGTATATGCCCGTACCGCCTTATAATTTGTATATATACAGCGTGTTTGCGAAAGTAATAAGGAACTGGTTTCTATATGGTTTCAAAAAACCACTTACATTGTACTATAAATTATAATGCATGTATAATGTATGAATTATTATTGGGTACATGGCCGACTGTTTTAGTATTACTTGACAAGATAATACATATATATCCTCATTTTATTATTAGGTATACACATGCATTTAAGACTTAAGTTAAATTTTTGCATTTCGATTGTTTACACAATGATAAAAAATAGTCGATTAATTAACTCGGATGATTTTTAACAGATATCTCGAATTCTCGACAATTTATTTTGAAATTCAAAATTTTCATAGTTCAATTAATCATGTATAATGTGTTATAATTAAAAATTTAAATGTAAAAGTGTTATACGGAAATAATACTGTAACATTGTAGGTTATAATATTTAAGTAGTCATCATTTGTGTACTTGGTTGTTGGTACGTACAATTATGTTGGTATAATGATATATTCAATTATTATTGTCGACGTTGTATAAATATTAATTAGACAAATTATTTCCTGTATAACTAATAAGTAATAACTATATTAGCTACCTACTTAGAGATAATAAATTATAAGCCGATACTAACTTCCTTGTTTTTAAAACATACTTATCTGCGTTTTTTACTACTTTGAATAAATAAATAATATTTTAATAATTTAGATGTTATCATTTGTACGTAATATTTATAATACATATTTTTGTTTCAGGTAAGAAAATTTCATTATGAAACCTCTTGTATCTACACAGACCTAATAATTGGTAAGAATCTGTACAAAAACTATTATTATACTGTTAACATCAATTGCACAGGCGATAAACACGTGTAGGAAAAATGGCTAGGTAAACCATTATATTTATCTTCACATTATATTAAGGGATCGTTTATTTCATTTTATTTTATCAGTTCTAAATATATTAAAATACTCATTGGTGTATAATATTCATTACTTTTTCGGATGAAATACACGTTATTAAAGAACCCAACGGAATATTATTACTTTTCAGTTATTTTATCTTCAGTAAATATTTGAACAGTGTATTTAGTAGACCTACACAAAGTATATATTTATATAGGTTGTTTTTACAATCGGTCAACACATGCATACATTTTTAATGGCAAAATAATGCATATTATAATTTTCTTTATAAATTATTTTATTACTTATTGTATACTTAATTTTGGTCATTAAAAACTGCGGATACATGGTTATTTTTTATATTGTATATTTTTTTTAAATTCTATATTTAATTTGATATTCAACTAATGTACGAAATGGTCAATAATATCGTTATATATTTTCATTATATAATATACGTCATGTAGATTATGATAAAAATGCTATTACGGCATTGTTATTTGTTTCTAATACTTTTTGTGCATATTTCAAAAAAATTACTTGTAATAAATATCTATAAGGTTCTTTAACACAAGTATTAATGAACACGCTGTATGGGAATTCTAAAAAATGTGTAAGGCCGTAGCTGGTATAACTGTTATTTTTGAAATAATGTTCTTTAATTTTTGGTCATTATTTGATAGTCCGATAATCTATATTAGGTCTATAATGTATTGTTTTATCATAAAAACTTAAGTAACAATATTGTATGCTATGATTCTGGTGAAATTGATAAACAAATATCGTTATCATTTTTTGTAGCAATTATTTTTTTTATTCATGGTACAGCTTCAACTGCCAAGGTTATTAGCTTGTAACAAAATTAGTATTTAGTACATAGTAAAATATGGTTATACAATAGGCTCTTAAATTAGATTATACATATCAATTTGTTTTAAAAATGTAATTATTTTGTTGATGTTGTCATAGGTAGGGCTGAGGGCTTCAAAGAGGTCGTCCGGAAATATTAAATTTTTTCTGGTATCTATATGGATACGGCAGTGGATAAGGAGATGCTTGACTGTGAGAGGTTCTCCGCAGGTTAGGCACATTACAAGTTCTTCTTTGCGCATAAGATGTCCATGGGACATCTTTGAGTGACCTATAGTAATTATTATTAATGTATAAATTAATAAATGTGTACTGTTCAAATTTTTTTCTTTTGCTGTAATTAAAGACCAAATATATCATTAACAATTAAATTAGTGAAAACATTTTCGATGATTTATTTGTCAGCTTTTAGAAAAAAAAGTAAAATAACCGTGTTTATAAACATGATTTTTTGTTGATTTATACACAGACACACGCACAAATTTTTTATAATTTTTGTTGTTCACCGTTTGAAACCTAAAGTAATATACAGCATATACAATAATCGCTCTCCGGATGTTTAGATTTAGGCAAGTTTATGTGTTTTTAATAAACGCATATAGAGCAGATATACAAAATATTTTTTATTAGAAATCTGACAAACAATATTATATATGTAATATATTTTAATATGTAACAAAGTAGTTACACTTTTTTAATACGTTACTTACGTAATACGTAAAGAAAATTAAAATATTGTAATATTTAGGTGGTATGCATTTACTAAGTGAGAAATCGCGTCCTGAAAATTTGGTGAAAAACTTTTGGGTCCAATTATTGTATGATAAAATGTCTATTTATATAATATTATAAACATAAATAAAGTATATTAACGATTATGAAATACATAAAAATATCATACCTCATACGATATGATCTAAAAAATAAAAAATAAATATTTCCTCATAAGATACCTAAATGTATAAATTATAAATACCTATTTATTTTTTTCCTTATTTTTATTCAATGAAAAAATGTTGTATGATATTTTAATAAATTCATGCATATTTATTATCTATTGTCTCATTTATTATCTACATGTTTTATAATACATCAATTGTTTTAAAAAACTTTTCACAAAATTAAATCACAAAAAATTATAAAATCGCCGGTTTTTTTAGTTTTTGGGAAACGCCGATGCGCTTCAAAAACCGGTCGTGTGCCCATGATGAATATAATAAGTAATAACTATATAGCATTGTAAAGTTTATTTTATATACTATGATTAAACATCGCAATTTATCACTATTTCGGGTCGTATGCGCAATACTTATAAAACGAATGGAGATCCCTCTATATAAATTCACATCACCAACAACAACAAAATATATACCTATATAGTATATAGTATTAGTGGGGATTTCGTTTTAAATTCTGGGTGTATACAAATCAAAAATAACTTCTTCTTTTTTTTTTTTTATTGGGGGGAACCCATGGTAACATAGGCCATTGGATGTAGAGTGGTAAGGTAGGGCCGGTAGGGGTTATTTTTATATATTTTTTTCGTAGGTTTTTAAGTTGGTAGGGTTGTAACACGTGTTTATGTATATGTGGCAAGGATATGTTGCTAAAATCCCGGGTGGTCACCCATCCGGGAGCTAGCAACTGCAACCGGTATTTACGCTCAGTGCGTTTCTGTAGATTGAGCGTACAACTGCGCCACACCAAACCACATAACTTGTATTATAATTTATATTAAACAATTATAAATTGGTTTTAAAATATTTTTTATTTTTACATTTTTCGACTTTCTGAATAGTTCATCGGTTCTCTTACCGCACTGGCGCACTAACGACTGTCATCAAACGCGATTCTGACCGTGAGTTTGCTTGCAATTGGTCAATCGAAAGATAATAATATTACATTGTATAGACAGCCAACAAATAGTATTATTGGTAAATGGTAAAAGTTCTTGCACCTAAACCCATTGTAAATTTCCGACTTTTCCCCATAGATATTTAGTAAGAAATTTGATTAAATCACCGTCCCTATGACGAAAACCCTTTTAATCGTTACCAAAAGTCTGCAACATATATTGTGTGTACAAAATAACAATGCTTACCTGCATTCGAGTTTGTTAGTAACACAAAAATGCTATTATAGTATATAAATCATATTATATATAAAATCGATTTGAAAAATATTCCCTAAAAAACCAAAAATCTCTAACATCATAATTTCTCTGCTACTTCCTGCAGACAGCCAGTCCACCCACACACATACACCTTTAACAGCTAACAAGCCAAAGTGGTGACGATATTGGCCAAATTTTACAATATATACATTCTTCATACACACACCTATATGTATATATATATCTATATGTATATGGATGGTTAAGCCACCGACACTATCCGTTGTCGAAGTCTATGTTTTTCAATTACGTAGCCCCCGGTCACCCGAAAAATGCACAGAATGACTCCAGTTTACTCCTTGCAGACTTATTGCAGCTTATATATATGTAATCGCCTCCTTATTATCGCGTGGCCCGTTCGAGGTTCGAAATAGTTCTTATTTTAAATTTGATTATATTTCTCTCTTTCTCTATTTCTCCCTCTTTCTCAATACCACACCATCACTCGCATATCTCCCATTCTTATAACTATGTATTTCTATCTATTATATGTTATTGTGTGTGGTTTTTATTGTCACGTCGTCTTCGTCGTCGGCCACATAACGACCGCCTCCGCCGCCCCTCACGCGAGCACAACCGGATCATGCACTCAGACCTCTTCTCTTCCTCTCTTCGTCATCGTCCCCGTCACATACGTTCGCGCCTAGGTCATTACCCTCCTCGGATATATAAAGGTGCTCAGCTGCGTGCAGGTTTTCCGACCGGTGATTAAACCAACAATTTCCGCCGATTTTCTGAAAAATCATCCTAATTGACTATGATACATAAAGTTACTGAAATTTTTACGATTTTCAGTTGATAAGTCGCCATACAGGTTAAATAAATATACGTAGTTATAATTCGCTGATTGCTATTTTTTAAGGTTTCACTCAAATTTGTTTTTCTCACGTATCTATGTATTATAACACGAATTGGCGTTTTAAATTTATGCAATTTATAATACACAAATCATTTTTATAGCCTAAATATGGAAGTGGATGAACTAGAAATTAAAAAGTGATACTTAATATCTATATCATATGACTCAAACTAACTTATGATCATAAAAATAATTTAGTATCACATTATCAACTCATAAATCAAAGTAGAAAATGATCAAGATTTTCATGAGGTGAGCGGTACTCCTTTCGCCCAAAAAAGACCTTCTTCTTTTTGCCCACGTCCTCTTTTCGACCAAAAATGAAAAAATAGTTTTCTCTTTTCGCCCGCGTTTTCATGTTTTACATCAAAAATCCTTCGGTGCACTAGACCGGCCAGGCCGATAACAATATCTAGATTGCAAATATAATTGATATATTATTATATATAATATAATTTAACGAATTTGATATCGATACGTAACACTCGTAACAGCTTTAATTTTAGTATGTCGTTCACTTTTGTGCCGAATAGTGTGATTGTAATTTTTCTCGTGATTATAGTGTCTACATTTTATAAAAATGGAATTTTTAGAAAGTAAAAGAGGTGGTCGTATGGTCCTTTTATATAATTTTTTTAGTACAATTTAGGATCCACTAATAAAAAAGACAACTCTACCCGTTAGAGATTTGTAACAAGAACGTGTGATGCAAAATTATATACAGAATTATTAATTTTGAGACAGTGGTTTCCAAAATGTAAAACGTGAAACCGTGGGTAGAAAGAATACAATTATTTGTAGGTGAAAAGAAGATACTATTTTTTCATTTTTGGTCGAGAAGAGGACGTGGGCAAAAAGAGGAAGGTCATTTTTGGGCGAAAGGAGTTCTGCCCTATGAGGCATAATCGTTTTTCCTGTAAAGTCGTTTTTAATCGATGAATATTGTTTTGTTTTTTCGTAAGGCCTGTAGCCTGTTGTATAACTGTCAAGTAACTTAACTTTTAATTGATTATATTTCTTGTTTTATAATAATAAGTCAGCTCGACACCCCTAAAGAGCAGTATTTTTAAACAAAGATAAATTTAAAGTCAGTTGTTTTTACAGTTTTCGGTAAATAACTACTTACGCGTATACCACGAGTTGCAAGTTTCCGCGCAGAAAAGCTTTTGATCAATTTCTACTTTGCAAGCGAAAGCGCACGCTCAGGGTCAAGGCCTTGGCGCGTACGTCATTATATCATTATCGTAGTTATATATTGGACCTGAGTGCAATCACCTCGCCTTCGGGTAGTTTGGGATTTTTCGATTGAGTCTGTGCCGCGCCGGTTTTCCATCGCCATGACGACAGTTCCGAGCACCGCTATAGCAACAGCCCTGCAGGATGAAATTTCACTAATGTCAATACCATTCTTTTCTTTTTCTTTTTTTGTCCTATTTTTTCAAATTTCACAAATCAAAACAAAGATTGTTGGTATCTATAATCGTATCGTATACTTACGACTTACCTACACATAGGTAATACCTATAATAGACGCCACTATACCAAAAAGTCCTACATTTTGTCTTGTGGGCTAGCTGTTATATCCTGTATGTTTATTATAATACATTTATATCATGCAGCTTCAAATAAAATAAAATGGTTTTCCATTGCATGAATCGATCCTGTATAAAAATAATAAATTGTACTTTTGTACTATTATCATCATCTCGATCAATATTCAAACATATATTAATGATATATTTATTAATGTTATGTCCACATTGGAATTTTACTTAATAATTGCAAAACGTTTTTCTGTCAAATCATTTTTCATGAAAACTTAAGAGTGAAACGCCCAACCCACCCAGGAATTATATCAATATCTATCTATATACATAGTTATCCAGAACATTTTATGAACACTTGTTGAGCATACTATGATATGAGAATTGTACTAAATCCTGATGATTTTCCTAATATACATTTAAATATCACGTTGTGTGATGGATTTATCAGCTGACTGCCAGTGACAGCGGATTTATAAAATTGATACGTACAACGTGTCTACGTTTCTGTAAATTATTCATTAAACGCATAAAATATTGATTTAGTATGGTAAATGGCAATAATAAAAGAATAAATAATTTTAAAACGATAGCTACTTAGGTAATAAACTATTAACTAATAATATTTCAGCCATATGCTGGAGATAAAATAATATATATGTATAATGTATCTCTGAGAAACATTTATTTTATACGTAAATTAAGTATAAGGCTACCGAATACTTTGTCTTATAAAATAATTAATTATTTTTATGTCTATGATTATACTCTTGCAACGAAATTCATGACGAATGCGTACTATACGTAGCACGGAAATTTTCAATCGATTATTTTTCACGAGCCTATATAGCAACCTATGAATACAATGATGTGAAGTGTTATATCTCTTACCATTCATTATTATATCTATTTACAATTTCCATTCATTAATCACTATTTATTTCTTTACCACTACTATGATGGCTAACATTAATCTTGATAACCACTATTAATATACAACACAGTTAATAATCATTATTGTTTAATTGTTCATCTGAATGAAATGTTATATACTTGTATGCATTTAATATATTTTCAGATTTCAAATAATAGAAATTAGACACGATCATTTTGCTTAATGTTTTACTTTACATTTAATTTGAAATTGTTCTGCATTGTTTTATTACTTAACTGTTATTTAATAGTTTAATATGTATTATGTATAACTTACCTATGCAATATAAATTTCAAACTCAGTTAATGTTTTCATTAAACATTTCAGGTTTAATAAAATGTGTATTAATAATTTATAAATCAACTATACATATACGTATCTATTATATGATAGGTACCTACACCATACTTGTATTGTTTATGCATATATTAAACGTGATGCATATTTTTAACGTTATTGGGCTATTATATATAGACGTTAAAAATAAGTATTTTATACAGTCATTTGTGAAGTTTTCCATGATAGTATGATACATCGTGAATGTTGTGTGTTGTGTATTGTATGAAATATATTTACAATGAAATATTTCCAAGAACAATTTTGTGAATAAGTCGAGTATATTTTCTTTTCATTTTAGCTCTTTCATAATTTTATACATTTTATGATTAAAATTTACTTACTCTGTAATATTTATGCGTTTGTAAATATTATATGATAAGACTTGGTTTCATTATGTGAGGGAGGTGTTGGGGGCTGATATTTAGAATTTCACGTTATAATAATAATGACATGTCCACTGTCCAGTGTGCACTCATGTTTATAAAAAAAAAATGCATGATGACTTAACATAATTTACAACTTACGTGTGGTAGTGAATGTGGTGTAATTGTTTCACGTAAATAAAAAAATTGCAATATATCAATTGACGTTGTTCATAAAATGTTTTATTAACTTGGGCACAAAAATATATTTATGATGTACAGTAGTTATGCAGACGATAATACTGTTTAAATATTTCGATAAAACTAAGCGTTTCTTTGTTGATTTGATACTAAAAATAATACATTAAACTTAATGTTCGCATATACTATACTTCGATGACGTTTATATATCGTTTAGAATGACAAATCTGAATACTAGACATACATGAAACACACGTGTATATAATTATAAGGTTTTTTTTTTTAAACAAATAAACGTTGTAAACAATAAACATATTACATACATTATCGAAACCATTTCCTAGATGAAGTTTATGTTCTTAATAGATGATTGTTTTTTCAAATACAAAATTTATAATTTATTATTGCTCAAATTGGCATTAATTTAATTTTTATTTTTTTAACCTTAAAAATTGACTCTATTTACATAATAATATGATGTTTTATATTTGGAAACTAAAAAAAAATGATTGTGTTTGTTTTTATTCTCGTTCTTTATGTTAAACACAATTTGATTCTTTTTTTATCTGTGATATATATATATATACGTTTATATAGAGTAATTTCATATACCTACCTACCTACTAACATTTTAACATTATATATACCACAAACGAGGCTACCATAAAAATATTATAATTATAATACGTGATATTCTGCGATATAATACCGTAGTAAATTTTACAATAAATGATTCGCATGACATAAATAACACATAGACCATATACTATATAGACTACATTGCAAATATAGGTACATCATACGTATACGACAAACAAATTCAAAAATTATACTCATTTGTATAACATATATGTATTAGATCTAAATTAAGATCTTCTATCAACATATTTCCGTGTACTTTGTAAATTGGACAAAAATTAAACTTCATAAATTAATTTTGTTTTAAGATTATTGATTTTTTATGATGTTTAAATACTATATGTTTATACGATCCATAATAGGTTAGATATCACGTCAAATATCAATATATTATATTTTAGCTGCTGTACAAATTTAAAGAAGTTAAATAGCCGTATATAACGATATTAGAGTATTATTGTGAACTTCTATCTTTACGCAAAACAGTCTTGGGAACTTTTGGTATTAAAAAATTATTTGATATAAAACAATTTAAAAACTTACCCTTTAACATAAATACATAGGTGTAACAATAAAAATTTATCTTGTAACTAAAATGAAGTGGAATATTTTAATATTTTTTTTTTAAAAAAAGCGGGAAAGTGGATATCGCTCTGCTGTACAGTAGGTTACAAGTGGGTTACTCTATAATGGATGGAATTAAATTTGAATCCAATGATATTATATCATTGTATACGAAAAACGATTGTGAGTGGAGACGGTTTATCTGTCTAGGATATTATATTATAGATTATTACTACTTATACGTATTAAAATATTTGACTTTCCGGTGGGCATTTTTTTTTTTTGCCTTGTATTAATTTTCAAGCTTTTCTACCCAACAAATACATTTTATCGATAATAAGTTTTAAAAAACAAATAATGATCGAAAATTGCAAACGCCTACCTATAAATAGTTTAACTTAAGTCAAAATTTTTAAAAGTTTCATGGTGATTCTGATAGAATATACTTATATAAACATTCGGTGAAATTTTCATGTATATATATATATATATATATATTCATTTGTTTTAAAGTTACATCAAAACCCAAAATTGAATAAGTTGAAAATTGATTATGCTTAAAAATTCCCGTTTTTCCCTTAATTTTTAGTGTGTTTATCCAAATTATTAAGAAAAATATTGGAAATATTTTACTTTTTACCCACTAAAGTATCAATTAGATTCACTTTCTGATCGAACGAAGTACTGAAGTCGAAATTTGAAGCACTTTTTCTGCCCCAAAACGTGATGACAGACACAAAAAAAACACATAAAATCATTGTAAAACCAATACATTCATCGCTCTGCTCAGAATCTAAAACTATTATTCTGAGAACCCTGTGTTTATACAAGTTATATTTTAATTACGATGCAATACCAAATAACAACTAACTAAAATTAATTAAAAGTTGTGCTGTAACTTGATTTAAAACGCATATTTTCATAATAGTAACAATGGTGTATGTATAATATATAAATACCTTTTTGTTATTACACGTATTTAAATTCAACGCAATAACTCCACCACCCCGACACCACAATATATTTTCGCACAGAGATAATCATTATTAACTGAATAACAAATATAATAATCGAAAATTATCATCGATACACGATCTTTACCAATCGGACTTCGAATTAAAATTAAAATTTTCCAATTCCCTTTAAATCGATTACATTATAGCTATTCTCTATTAACTTATTTCTTTAATAAATTGACTCACTCAACCATCAAACAATAGTATAATGATATAATTATTTTACGGTGATATTTTATATTTTATATTACTTAAGTACCTATATACGATTATAAAAACAGCAATAAAATAAAAAATAACTTACTTTTTTTGTAAAAGTAATTATTAAGTCTCATCATGTATACAAAAATGGGTAATATAAAATAAAATCGGCAGAACCTATTGAGAGAACTATTGATACGAAAATATTAATTAACGGTGCCAAATACCTAAATTACATAATTATATTGTACAGGGCGTGTCCACAAAAAAATATATCATCCTGTATTTCGGGCAATGGAGAGTGTTTAGCGCATAAAACCTCATAAAATACGCATTGCTACACAGCTACACCTCCACCCCCTTCCCGGTTGAAGAATCCTTGACGTGAGCGAAAGCGTAAATGGATATAAAAGGGTTGGCTCCTAGGGGTTGGAGAGAGCGATGCCTCGTGCGCGCACACACACACGTGCACATCCACGTATATCAAACTTACATACACATATACACGCGTCTATTACCATGGTAACACTAGAACGAACACTTAGAACTACGGAAAGGGGTATGACTACGGCAACCGGCGACCGACGACCTTGAATCTCGCGGGGGGGAATGTCGTCGATATAATTGCCGGGCGCCACGCCGGTCGTTTGTCTGTGCGCGTTATTACACACACACATACACCCACACAAAAACGCGTATAAATTATAAATCGTGAGCTCGATCGGCTTACAGCGTACCCTACGCCTGAAAGCTTTGACCCATTTCACGATCATCCCTTTGCGGTCATGTAGCAGAAGCACGTGCCCGGCTCGGACGGCGTCGACGGTGGCGCCCGTGGATTACTATACTATTTTCGCAAGTCTTCTATAATATACACTACTCTTCACCGTATCATCGTCGTACGTCGTTACGTATATTATAATATAACATTCTCGTAGACACTACTCAAATATAACAGAATTAAAAATGTATTAATTATCACATTTGTGAAAAATTTTAAGATATAGGTAATATGTTTTTTATCGAGAAATCCTATATTAAGGGACATTTGTTTAACCATTCAATCGTCAGACAGATCGCTGCAAAAACATTTTTATTTTGATATCTTGATATAATGATGTACGTATAAAAATGTTTAAAGTAATGTTTTAACTTTTATAAAAACTGTGATGATTCATAATTAATATAATATAGATATTGAGTTCTGATGTGGCAGCACAGTGGTTGAACACAATCACTATAACATGTTCGCATTGGCTGAGGTTACTTCCTTGATGGGTGACCACTTAGATTTTTAGTGATAAATCTTTGCCTCAAACACACGTATTTCACATCAACCATACCGCTTCAGTAAAAACTGGCTTAAAACCATGCAGTTGGAGCCTTAAAAAATAATAATAATATAGGTATTTTAAATTTGTATCTTGCGAATACGCGTGCATATTAAGATTGGAATTCAAAATGTAATATTATATGACGTCGGGCTGGAACTCGAATCCAATATTGTTAAGTGTTAATAGTATATTACAGTAATATGTGTACATATACTGTATTTAGACCACCTGAGATTTAAGTTTAAAAATCGTGTATATAATATGTACGTTATTTATACAGTGGTAACTGGTATTATAATACCATTAATATCTAATGTTATTTAATATCGTGTTATCTACATGCAGGATGTATCACAAATTACAATGATATTGCCAATGAGCAATATTGTCATATTTAATATACTCCTGAGTACTGATATACTCTATAACTGTCTAACTCCTTATACATCGAATATGTTGTATTATTTTTAAATTTCATATTATATTATTCCCTAGTAAAATATATTTTTTTCTTACGTAAATGATTTTAAGCATTGTTAAAGAATTTATTTTATTATATATATATATATATATATATATATATACTCGTATTTTGCAGTTGTCTTATATTATTGTATAGTATTAAATCATATTGTTCTACATTCTGCTGTTCGTTTATATAAGAAAATCGAATGAGGTCTGAACGATCGGAGGTTGTAATATTACATATTTCTCTCACACCCATAAACAATATTGAATATATTAGGTGCCAACCAACCACTTATGCGCAGTGCATAATAGGTAACTTGCGCACGTTAAATGCGCCGGTCCCATGGCTTTATTTTAGAAGCATTTAACTGCAACTGCAATGTGAGCTAAGCTAACCATAAAGTATCCAAAATATATGAAAAAATTCCACGTATCAGATAGAAAATTTCATAACATTGCCTTTTATTGTATTATTATATTATTATGTTATCAGTTGTCACGCTTTATCAGAGCATCCAATCGCAAAACACATTTAAAATTTCATATTGAATTGATTTGAGAATGAGAGGTATATTTTTTGTTAATGTATTTTACTATTGCTCCAAATTACTAACACCACACTTCGTCAATCTCCTCGTCAAAATTGAGTTGAATAATTAATATATTTATTACTTTTCATTTGTTTCAATAATAAGAAACAGAAATACGATGTGGTGTCATCCGCTGTGTTTGAGTAAGAATTTTGGTGTTTATATTATATTATTACAATATAATATTAACACCAAAATACTGTGGATTATAACAATATTGTATATAATAATATTATATATATATATATATATATATATATATATATATATTGTTATAATAGTTTATAGTAATCGCATTGTGTGTTATAATTATTTTGCTCACACATGCCATTTTTACGATGAGCGCATATGTGCCAGAATAATACGTTGTTACATACAACTCCCGACAGATCAAAACACCTATAGTTTATTATTCTAGTAAATTGTATGCACACATGAAATCGCGGCTATTAATATGTATTAGTTTAGTATATAATAATCGAGTATCTAAACACAACTGCAGACTTTTAAATGTTTTAAGAATTTACCGTATTATAATTTAATGAAACCACTACTATAACGGTAGAATATATTTTTATGTTAAGTATCCATAAGGATACAGACATTTTATATCACTTGTCACTAATTACTAATAAGTATAAGTACCTAGGTAAAATATAATCATAATATAATTTTATGTTCAAAATATATTAAAGGTGGTTATAGAATATTATATATTTAACATTAAAATATGTTCGTGCTGTTTTAATTTTTTAAAATTTTTTTATCAATTACACAATATTTACTCTTTAATAAGGTTTTCAAAAATACTTCAAATAATTTGATTCGTTTAACCGCAACAATCTGTATCAAAACGATTTTTAATCAAATTAAATTTATTTAAGAGTAGTAAATGCTTTAACGACGTCAATAATGTTTTGCGGGAAAGCGTAAATATCTACGCCATGCGTAAATATCCAACGATTTTATTTGCTTTTAAACATATGTGCGATTTGCTCGGGTTTTTCCGACTTTGCACAGTATACAATTGTAACTATGTAATTTATTAATTGTTTATATTGCAAATACGTACACATCGAAGGAGGAAAAGATAACCGTCTACACTTTATAGTCTTGTTGTAATATGATGGAATATAATGGGTATTGAATAACCGTATTGTTTGCAGCCCGGTAAACTATTGTCGTTCTCGACTCACTGATGCTGCAGCGACCAAATCATATTATATAATATATTTTATTATTGTAATATTTTGTTCTTACACGTTGATATTATTATTATTACTATTGTCGTAAGCGTATGTACAAGTACAATGTATTATATGTGCATTAGAGACGTTTTCCTTTCAGTACGTGAAAATTCACCACCCGTCCGGTCGTCGTGTACCTGGGCTTCGTGGTATTGACCGCTGCAACGGCGGCGTGGTCTTAGTTTTATTTGTTTCGGTGACGTACATAATATACAATAACGCGTACACTTTAGCACATAAAAAAATTAAAATATATTTGTGGATGTGTTGGTGTGTGTGATTGTGTATGTATAAGTTTGACGAGTAATATTTGAGGCGGAAATTTGAACAGCTATAGCCTATAATAAGAACGAACTTTTATCGTGAACCCACTGACAATATCTTAGAAAATACGAGGAATTTAAATTTTTTTTTAAATTTAAGAACAATTAATACTGATACGTCTTAATCACGGAAAAATTTCAAATACGTCGTAGTATGTATTTTATATTCTTTCAATTAAAAAAATAAAAATAAAAATTCCCCGTGTTTCCTATCAGATATCGCCTAGTTTACGATAATATATAGTAGAATTATTTTGTGTACACGATAGTTGTTTACGCGTGGCCCCCGCTGCATGGAAAAAAATAGTATACTCGTAATATGTTTGTTTTAAAACGATTCTCAAAAAAAAATTAAGTTTTTGTGGGTGGTTGATTAAGATGAACTACCCCCTAAAATTTGAGATTTTTAATTGCCCAGGTGTACCTATAGGTT